>NC_135478.1:77987511-78316991 GCF_052094955.1 Ictidomys tridecemlineatus | reverse complement strand
TGTTGAAGAATCATTCTCATATCTTCTTTTGAGAAATATCTATTTTAATATTCACCCAATTTCTTGTTCAGTTGTTGGTCTTATTTTTAGAGTGTCAGAGTTCTTTATATTCTTAAGACTAATTCATTTTCTGACATATATGTTGCAAACATTGCTTCCCCACTCATTTTCTTAGTGTTGTCCTTCAAAGAACAGAAGGTTCTTATTTTAATTGAAGTCTAATTTGTCATCTGTCTCTGTTGTGATCTGTGCTTATTGTGTTCTATTAAAGAAAATCCCGACTACCCCAGGGTTGTAAAGATATTCTCCTGTCGTTTTATTCTAAAAGTTTTGCAGTTTTAAAAGCTTAAAACTTTTAACAGTTTTACATTTGGGTCTATAATTCATTTTGAGTTAATTTTTTATGTCCTGGATGAAGTAGCAATATTCATCTTTTATCCTACATGGATATCCTGCACTACTTCTATTGGCGTAGAAATGTCTTGGGACCCTTGTCAAAACGACTAACCAGATATGCATGGTTCTATTTATGAATTTCCTTATCTGTTCCATTGATCTATGTGTTTATGTTTTTACTAGGTATAGTAAGTTAGCCAAGTCTAACTCTTTTTTTAAAATCAACTTTGCTATTCTACTGTTGGTATATAAGGATGCAATTAATTCTCATATCAACCTTATATTCATGGTAATTTCAAATTCATTTATTAATTCTGGTAGTTATTTTATTATTCTTCCTTAGATTTTCTACATAAATCATCATATTAGCTGCAAGGAAAGGTAGAGTTATTTCTTCCTTCCATATGATATGTTTTCTTGCCTTATTGCAATGGTTAGGTCCTTAATGTTGGACAGAGTAGTAAGAACAGTTGTCTTTGTTTTGTTCTAGATCTCAAAAGAAAACAATTCAATCTTTCTTCATTAATTATGTCAGCTTTCGATTATTTTTTTAGATGCCCTTTAGCAGTTTGAGGAACTTCCCCACTATTATTAGTTTGCTATAATTTTTTCAAATGCATTTCCTGAACTCATTGAAATAATCATTTGGTTTTCCTCCTTTATTTTGTCATTCTGTTGAATTATGTTTTATTTGTTGAATTGAATTATGTTGAATTTGTATTTTCAAATATAAAACAAAGCTTTCACTTTTTGGAATAAACTCTAAATTGTCATAATATATTATCATGGCTATGAATTACTGGATTCAATTTGCTATTAACTTTTAAGGATTTGTGTCTATAGTTCTGAAATATTGTTCTACAATTTTTTAATCATGTCTATCAGATTTGGGCATCAAAGATTCATTGGACTTAT
The DNA here is from genome assembly GCF_052094955.1 of Ictidomys tridecemlineatus. NCBI lineage: Eukaryota > Metazoa > Chordata > Mammalia > Rodentia > Sciuridae > Ictidomys > Ictidomys tridecemlineatus. The sequence continues at coordinate 78,315,680 of NC_135478.1, read as the reverse complement.
TAAACAGGGTTATAAAACATTCCTCCTCTATGTTTTAAAAATACTTGTGACATTTCAGTGTCATTTCTTCTTGAAATACTTGATAGAATTCAACAGTAAAACCATCCAAGCATGGAATTATCTTTTGGGGAAGGTTTTTCGCAACAAATTCAATTTAGGCATAGGGTTATGAATATATTCTAGTTTTTGCATGTCAATTTTGGCAAGTTCTTGTTTTTCAAAACATTTATTCACTTCAGTTAGTTTGTCAAATTTGTTGGCATAAAGCTGTTCATGGTATTTTGTTATTATCCTTTCAATGTCCATAGGATCTGTGCTGATAATCCCTTTTCATTTCTGATATTGGTGGTCAATATGTTTTTTCCCCCTTGAATTAATCTAGTTAAGACTTTATCAGTTTTATAAATTACTTTTAGAGAACAAACTTTGGTGTTCACTAATTTTCTCTGTTTTGCATTTTATTAATTTTGCTCTTGTTATTATTTTCTTCTTTCTATTTGTTTTTGGCTTATTTTGCTCTCTCTTCTATCTTTTTGAAACAAAAAACTTAGATAACTGACTTTAGACATTTATTCTTTTCTAAGACTATAATTTTTCCTCTATAACTGCTTTAGCAGTATTCTGCATATTTTAATATGTCACATTTTTTTTTCTTTCAGATCAAAATATTTTCTAATTTCTCTCATTTTTGTCTTTGCCCCATAAGTTACTTAGTAACATGTTATTTTATTTCCAGATATTTTTCCCCCAAATATCTTATTATTATTAATTTCTAATTTCATTCTACTTTGGTCAGAAAGTATAATTGTTGCATCCACTTTTTTTGCAAAAAAAAAATAATTGGCATAAAATCTGTGACACTTACACAGGAAAATATGATATCTGTTTCTTCTCAATAGCCCTGAACTCAAAATAATCTTTGTGCCAAAGCGGCATATTTGGGGGTATTATATTCTGTTACCCTTCAAAGATAAATGAAATGGTGCTATCATTTTCATCTTAAAGTAAGAATAAATAAATCTATAATGATGAAAGAAAGCAAGAAAGCACTTTTTTTATGATTGTTATTCTTAAATTTATTGAGACCTGTTTGATGGACTGTAATGCAGTCTATCTTGATGTACACTATAGGTATCTAACTATGATTTAACCATAATTATTTTAGGCAAGTTACTTAATCTTTCTCTTCTCACTTTTTTCATCCACAAGGGGATGGTGTGAACAGTCCTAACCTGAAAGGATTGCTGCCTTGCCTTGGTAACTGATGCTCCTTCTCACTTCACCTTAAATGGGACCTTCTCCAGGGGACCCTGCATGGAGTCCATATGTACTCCTCAGTCCAAGCTCAGTTCAGTTAAATAGTGTTCCCATGGCTCCCTGGTTCCCCTTCAAAGCACTTAGTGCAGTTTGTAAGCACTGAGAGGGCAGGATTTGGGATTCCATGGTGTCCCTCGGGACATGTAAATGACAGTCACCATGTTTTACAAACATCTTCTGAACAAATGGTTGTTCTAAACTCCAGGTACGTGGTCCAGGGAAAATCGCTTTACTAGTCTGAATGCTACTTTCCTCCACTGTAAAATGGGTGCCCACTTCCATTCTTCCAAGGATTATGGAGAAGAGTCTGTATTTGGTGAAAATCTGAAAGAAATTCAGACATCTCATCAAACAAGTAAACCACCCTAGAGCTTGTACAACCAGAGGGACCACAAAGACCCCCGAGAAGGGATGGGCGAGTCTCAGCACATCCATGAAGTATTATGGAGTGATTTAGAAAAACGTGGCCCATTAGGATGCAAAAGATACGTGACAAGGAAAGGAGATGAAGCAGACTGCTCTAAGAAGTACTCATTTCTGCTGTGCATGGTGGAGCACACCTGTGATTCCAGCAGCTTGGGAGGCTGAGGCAAGAGGATCCCGAGTTCAAAGCCAGCCTCTGCAAAAAGCAAGGTGCTAAGCAACTCAGGGAGACCCCTGTCTCTGAGAACAATAGAAAATAGGGCAGGGGGATGTAGCTCAGTGGTTGAGTGCCCTGAGTTCAATCTCCAGTATCCCTCCCCCAAAAAAGAAATAAATAAAATAAATGCTCATTTCTGAAGGACATTTGGAAAAATGCTAGTTTTCTAGAACAGGACATTTTTAACATTGTTTATTTCTTGGGCGCAAGATTAAAAATGGGGGGACACTTTTCATTTTAAGCCTATTTGAAATTTTTAGCATGGGCCATTATTGCTTTTGTAAATAACTCATTCATGAGTGGTTCTCGAATGATGGTGGCCAGTTGCTGGCTGGACAGAGCCCGCCCCTCCTCTTGGTCTAGTCACTTTGTGCTGGGCCTCCAGACAATCTTGACAGCTGGAGCAGGCCCCAGCGCCGAGCGCCAACATGTCACTCAGCAGACAGCTCCCCAGGCTGGTTGGTAGGGCCTTCTCCTACTGCATTGCCTACGTGCGCTTCCAGAACCCAGACAGACACACACAAATAGCCCCTCTGGGCAGCAGGGCACCTGGGGCCGTGACTGGCAGCTGGGAACTTGGTTTCCGACAACCAGGTTGTAGCGAGTGCTGTGGTGCCAGGCTAAGGAACGGCAACAAGTCATCAGCAGGTGGGCCCACACATCACTTCCCCTTTCAGGGTGCTGCCTGGCACTTCGCAAAAGCAAGAGTTTTACTGGCACTTGGCTGGCTGCCTTGCCCTTCTGCAATCCCCGGCTCCAGCAGGTCAAACCAAGTGGCCTCGCCCAGCAGCGCTGCACCCGGGAGGCTCCAAAACTCAAGAAAGGCCTCCTGTCAGAGGAGACCCTCTGTGGGCACAGGCCCTGGACGTATCAAGAGGGGTGGGGAGACGGCATTCTGATTCTGACCCTGTCACTCTCGTCCTGAAGGCCCACACGCACCCTCCTCTGAGCAGGTAGCAGAGCCAGGTCGTCCTTTCCACTGTATTCAAAGTTGGTTCCACTTTGATCTCCTGTCTCCCCTTGGTGCTGTTCACACTGGTGAGGCGCCTTCCTGAAGTTATCCCAGGGCAACTTTCTGCCTTTGAAGTCCCCACAAATCCCTGCAAAGTGCTGTTCTGGTGTGAGGAGGCTGCAGGGGCAGGCAGCCTGGTGCCATTGCTGCACGGGGTGCCAGAACTGGAATGCCCAGACATCAAAAGGGAAGGTGGCAGCGGTGCATGAGTGAGCCCAGCTCTGGCCTCGCCTCGGCCCCAGAGGCCTTCACCCCACTCCCAGTTGGATCTGGGAGCTTGGCCCGGGAGCCTGGAGACCTGGCTTCGGATGCTTCTGGAGGCCAAGGGAGGCCCATCCCTCTGCGTCTTGGGAAGGTGCAAAAGCGCAGCCCAAGGTCCCCGGCGGCATGGCCTGTGCCAGCTTTGCTCCCCTTCAGTCTCCTGAGACTGCATCTGTGAACTGAGAAGGCAGCATGGACCTCATGGTGACCACTTGTCAGCCCAGGGGCCAATTCAGGCCCAGAGTAGGCTCTGTTTAGCCCACATGATTAAAAATTTCCTTGCAAATAGGGCAGAGGCTGCAGCCACTGTTACAAGCACATGCTCGGCCTGCACCAGGTCCTGGGGGCAGCCCCAGCGCCATTGAAAAAATAAGAAGTAGAAATTAATTATTCATTATCTCCAGCTTTTAAAAGTGCAGAGATTTTATGCCAATATCTATAGTTTAGGGTTCCTTTGACAAATCAGTGGAAAGTCTGGCAATACCAGGCTGCTGTCCAAATTGCCGGGTTGCACGGGAGCTGTGTAAAAGCTGCCATCTCTGCAAGAAACCCATGTCCCAGTTGTGGACTGTCCCACCCAGGCTGCTGCTTTCTCGCCCTGTGACCATTTATATTTTGGTCCCCTGAACTAGGTTATTTCACTTTACATCAAGAGATGTGGCACATGAACCCCAACCCAGGCGTCACAATCTCCCATATGCAGGCTGGACCTGCTCCCTCCCCTCTTGTTAAATACAAGCAGAGGTTTCTCAGAGTGTGGCCAGAGTCCCCTGAGGATCACAAGGGGATGCTCGTCAAGGTGCAGAAGTACCTGGGCCCAATCTGTCAGCTACGGCAGAGCCTTTGGGGCTGGACATCCACCTTCTCAGCCATGCGACGTCCTGGCTGCGGGAAAGCTTTTCAGGCACCTGTGGGAAGGAGACTCCTCCGTGGCTTGCAGCTGTGCTCAGGAGTACAGTGCATTCCTCTGGGTGCCCGAGGAAGGGAACAGGACTTTACTGAGCCACCCCTCATTCAGGCCTCACGCCCAACTACCTGCGAGCTATAGCTGTCCCTTGGTGTCCATGGAGGACTAATCCCAGGACTCCCGAGAATACCCAAATCCCAGAGGCTCAAAGCCCCTTATAAAATAGCATCCTGCTCACTTCCAGCCTGTGGCACAGCCTCCTGAGAACTCCGAGGCATCTCTGCATGGCTTTTCACACCCAGGACCATGTGGATCCCGTGCGCATGGTCAGCGCAGTCTATTTTTTCAAAGGGAATAAAGATGAGAAAAAAGTATGTTTGTGTTCAACACAAATGCATTTTTTTCCTGATTATTTTCAGTCCACAGTGGATTGAAGCCACGGAGAGGGATCCTGCCATCGCTACCACTGTTGAACAAGTGGGCATCTAAAGCAAAGAAGCTCAATTGCGCAGACACCATGGCAGAGCCCAAGTTCAAACCTGGGACCAACCCCAACGTCATTGCATGAGAGAGCAGCTGCTGCTATCTCTCCAAGCACTGAGAGCAAGGAGAAAGTTCTGACGGAATGAAAACCAGGGAGGAAGCCTTCTTCCCACTGGCCTGTGCCAGGTGAGTCCGCAGGTGGAATGCCCATAGGAGGCGTAGATCCTGGGCTGCTCTGGATCTGCCACTGTCTCCGAGAAGCCTCTCTCCTGTGGCCAGCTGGGCCCTCATGACTCTGGGCATCAGTTCGTTGTCATGTGACAGCAAGTGCTGGCAAAGTAATTTGTCATGCCATTTTGGTAGCTGACTTTGAGTGGCGGCTCAGCAGAATCACAGAGGTTGGACCACTTTTACAGAGGACCCTAAATCAGACCTGGAACCCACAGGATTGCCACACAGCCTGACGGTGGTGGCTGTCTGGTCAATTCTTGGTTTTATAAACAATCTTACTCCTTGTCCTTTCTCTGTCCTCACAGCCGGTCTGTGCCAGGTACACTACAAAACGTCTTGCCCTTAGGAAGATTCTGGAGTTCTGGAGGGAGGAAGAAACAGCACATGGGCCAAAGAGAGTCCTGGCAGCATGCACTGGCTGCCGTCTCCTGACCAGATCCCTCTCCTGGAGATGGTGGTGAGCAGAGAGCAACTTTCCTAGCTCGTCTTCCCAGCAAGTCTCTATAGGGGTTATCGCATCCCCAGATATTCAGGATGGCATGAGACAGTCAGAGGCGGCCCACTAGGCCCTGGAACCCGGGGCCTTTGCTACTGACACAGCTGTGGGTCTGCAGATGGGTGGCTCCTCCTCTAGAGGCTTTGGTTTTCCCACCTGGAAAATCCTGCTAGATGGTTTCTAGGACCATTCTAGCTGGAACCTTGTGTGAGCTCCTAGTACCAGGCACACACTAACTGGAAAGAAATGGGATTTAAGAATGAGAGGGTCGGAGAGGAGACACCCAGGAACGGCCACTGCCTGCAAAGCCACTGCCTCTCGTCCACCTGCATGCGCAGAATGAGGCAGTCGATAATTAACACACCTGCCTCGATCTCACTGAAATGCCACTTTTCGACTGTGTTATCTTGGAAGAAAATGAGCCAATTAGAGAACGTAAATGAGACCGATTCTTAAGAGACTGTGTCAACTATTCATTGTGCTGGGTGGAGGTGATGGCTCGGTGGCTGGGCTCCGAGATGGCAGGAGAGGAGGGACACAACAGCTGGCTCCTCATCTCTGGGATGCAGCCCTGAGCTACCCCATTGGCCAGTGGCCCCAAGAAGGTCAAAGCAGCTGGCTTTGTCCCCAAAAGGCTGGCCTTTCAGCCTTGACTTCATCCACCAGATTCTTTTTTATTCCTCCACAAATATGCACAAAATTTCCAATGCCTTTCCCCTCGCCACAGTGTGGGTGAGACTTGAATTCTAGCCTGCTGATGGCCTCGCAGGGCCAGGGAGCAGGGGACACTGCTGTCAGGATAAAAAGATCAGGCATTTCGCAGGATGTTTTGAGGAAGCCACTTGTTGACATGTTGTTTGACCAGCACAGGGCAAACCCCAGGCAGTGTCTGCACACAGCGACGTCAGCTGGGGGCCTGTTGGCCTCTTCTGATGGAGCTGGGATTCCCTTGAACAGCCCCTCCCACAGCAGATGGAAATCTAGTTCTGCTCCAGAGAGCTACCAAAACACACGTTGTGGGTGACTTGTGCTTCCCTAAAGTGCGTACGTTGAAGTCCTAACTCCCGTACCTTAGATATGACCTTATGTGGGAATAGGGTGACTGCAGATGCTTAAGATAGGGCCACAGTAGGACAGGGTTGCCTAATGCCTCGATAGGAGGTGAAACTGCAGACAGACACACACAGAGGTGGTGACACATCTACAAGACCAGGACCAGGGAGAGGCTATGTATGCCCGCAGCCCTGAGAAGGAACCCAGCAGACAACACCTTCCTTCAGAACTGAGACAATCGGTTTGCTGTTGGAGCCACTGGTCTGTGGTACTTTGTCATGGCAGCTCAGGCAAATGAACGGGCCCACCCACTCTTCCCAAGAATGGGACTTGGGGAGTTTGTTCTTCAGGGCCCTGCCTCCTGGGCTCTGCCTCTTCCTGCACCCGCTCAACCCAGAAATCAAATGGGGCCTTCTTTGTTTTTTGGTTTTTTTCATATTTTTTTTATTGTTGGTTGTTCAAAACATTACACAGTTCTTGATATATCATATTTCACACTTTGATTCAAGTGGGTTATGATCTCCCATTTTTATTCCCCCGTATACAGATTGCAGAATCACATCAGTTACACTTCCATTGATTTACATATTGCCATACTAGTGTCTGTTGTATTCTGCTGCCTTTCCTATCCTCTACTATCCCCCCTCCCCTCCCCTCCCCTCTTCTCTCTCTACCCCCTCTACTGTAATTCATTTCTCCCCCCTTGTATTATTTTTCCCTTACCCCTCACTTCTTCTTGTATGTAATTTTGTATAACCCTGAGGGTCTCCTTCCATTTCCATGCAATTTCCCTTCTCTCACCCTTTCCCTCCCACCTCTCATCCCTGTTTAATGTTAATCTTCTTCTCATGCTCTTCGTCCCTACTCTGTTCTTAGTTACTCTCCTTATATCAAAGAAGACTTTTGGCATTTGTTTTTTAGGGATTGGTTAGCTTCACTTAGCATAATCTGCTCTAATGCCATCCATTTCCCTCCAAATTCGATGATTTTGTCATTTTTAAATGCAGAGTAATACTCCATTGTGTATAAATGCCACATTTTTTTTTATCCATTCGTCTATTGAAGGGCATCTAGGTTGGTTCCACAGTCTTGCTATTGTGAATTGTGCTGCTATGAACATCGATGTAGCAGTATCCCTGTAGCATGCTCTTTTCAAGTCTTTAGGGAATAGACCAAGAAGGGGAATAGCTAGGTCAAATGGTGGTTCCACTCCCAGCTTTCAAAGAAATCTTCATACTGCTTTCCAAATTGGCTGCACCAATTTGCAGTCCCACCAACAATGTACAAGTGTACCCTTTTCCCCACATCCTCGCCAGCACTTGTTGTTGTTTGAGTTCATAATGGCTGCCAATCTTACTGGAGTGAGATGGTATCTTAGGGTGGTTTTGACTTGCATTTCTCTGACTGCTAGAGATGGTGAGCATTTTTTCATGTACTTGTTGATTGACTGTATGTCCTCCTCTGAGAAGTGTCTGTTCAGGTCCTTGGCCCATTTGTTGATTGGGTTATTTGTTATATTATTGTCTAATTTTTTGAGTTCTTTGTATACTCTGGATATTAGGGCTCTATCTGAAGTGTGAGGAGTAAAAATTGGTTCCCAGGATGTAGGCTCCCTATTTACCTCTCTTATTGTTTCTCTTGCTGAGAAAAAAACTTTTTAGTTTAAGTAAGTCCCATTTGTTGATTCTTGTTATTAACTCTTGTGCTATGGGTGTCCTATTAAGGAATTTGGAGCCCGACCCCACAATATGTAGATCGGAGCCAATTTTTTCTTCTCTCAGATGCAGAGTCTCTGATTTGATATCAAGCTCCTTGATCCATTTTGAGTTAACTTTTGTGCGTGGTGAGAGAAAGGGATTCAGTTTCATTTTGTTGCATATGGATTTCCAGTTTTCCCAACACCATTCGTTGAAGATGCTATCCTTCCTCCATTGCATGCTTTTAGCCCCTTTATCAAATATAAGATAGTTGTAACATTGTGGATTAGTCTCTGTGTCTTCTATTCTATACCATTGGTCCACCCACTTGTTTTGGTACCAGTACCATGCTGTTTTTATCACTATTGCTCTGTAATATACTTTGAAATCTGGTATCACTATACCGCCTGATTCACACTTCCTGCTTAGAATTGCTTTTGCTATTCTGGGTCTTTTATTTTTCCATATGAATTTCATGATTGCTTTATCTATTTCTACAAGAAATGCCGTTGGGATTTTGATTGGCATTGCATTAAACCTATAGAGAACTTTTGGTAATATCACCATTTTGATAATGTTAGTTCTGCCTATCCATGAATAGGGTATATTTTTCCATCTTCTAAGATCTTCTTCTACTTCTCTCTTTAGGGTTCTGTAGTTTTCATTGTATAAATCTTTCACCTCTTTTGTTAGGTTGATTCCCAAGTATTTTATTTTTTTTTCTGAGGATATTGTGAATGGAGTGTTTTTCCTCATTTCCGTTTCAGAAGTTTTGTCGCTGATATACAGAAATGCCTTTGATTTATGCGTGTTGATTTTATATCCTGCCACTTTGCTGAATTCATTTATTAGTTCTAGTAGTTTCTTTGTAGACCTTTTTGGGTCTTCTAGGTATAGGATCATATCATCCACAAATAGTGATAATTTAAGTTCTTCTTTTCCTATTTTTATGCTTTTAATTTCTTTCATCTGTCTCATTGCTCTGGCCAGTGTTTCGAGAACTATATTGAATAGAGGTGGTGATAGAGGGCATCCCTGTCTTGTTCCAGATTTTAGAGGGGATGTCTTCAACTTTTGTCCATTCAGAATGATGCTAGCCTGAGGCTTAGCATAGATAGCTTTTACAATGTCAATGTAAGATCCTGTTATCCCTAGTTTTTCAAGTGTTTTGAACATAAAGGGATGGTGTACTTTGTCAAATGCTTTCTCTGCGTCTATGGAGATGATCATATGGTTCTTACCTTTAAGTCTATTGATGTGGTGAATAACATTTATTGATTTCCGTACATTGAACCATCCTTGCATCCCAGGGATGAATCCTACTTGATCATGGTGCACAATTTTTTTTGATATGTTTTTGTATTCGATTCGCCAGAATTTTATGGTGGATTTTTGCATCTAGGTTCATTAGAGATATTGGTCTGTAGTTTTCTTTATTTGAGGTGTCTTTGTCTGGTGTCGGAATCAGGGTGATGTTGGCCTCATAGAATGAATTTGGAAGAGCTCCCTCTTTTTCTATTTCCTGAAATAACTTGAAAAGTATTGCTATTAATTCTTCTTTAAAGGTTTTGTAAAACTCCGCTGTATACCCATCCGGTCCTTGGCTTTTCTTGGTTGGTAGTCTTTTGATGGCTTCTTCAATTTCATCTATTGATATTGGTCTGTTCAAATCGTGTGTATCCTCCTGACTCAGTCTGGGCAAATCATATGATTTAAGAAATTTATTGATGTCTTCACTATCTTCTATTTTATTGGAATATAGGTTTTCAAAATAATTTCTAATTGTCTTCTGTATTTCTGTAGCATCTGTTGTGATATTGCCTTTTTCATCCCGTACGTTAGTAATTTGAGTTCTCTCTCTTCTTCTCTTCGTTAGCATGGCTAAAGGTCTGTCCATTTTATTTATCTTTTTGAAGAACCAACTTTTAGTTTTGTTAATTTTTTCAATAGTTTCTTTTGTTTCAATTTCATTGATTTCTGCTCTGATTTTAATTATTTCTTGCCTTCTGCTACATTTGCGGTTGTTTTGCTCTTCCTTTTCTAGGGCTTTGAGATGAAGTGTGATCTCATTTATTTGTTGGTTTTTTTCTTTTTTTGAGGAATGACCACCAGGCGATGAATTTTCCTCTTAAAACTGCTTTCATTGTGTCCCATAGATTCCGGTATGTTGTGTCTGTATTTTCATTTATCTCTAAGAATTTTTTTATTTCCTCTTTTATGTCTTCTCTAACCCATTGATCATTCAGTAACATATTGTTCATTTTCCCTGTGATGTAGGATTTTTCCTTCCTTCTTTTATCATTGATTTCCAGTTTCATTCCATTATGATCAGATAAAATGCATGGTATTATCTCCACCCCTTTATATTTACTGAGGGTTGCCCTATGGAATAATATATGGTCTATTTTTGAGAAGGATCCATGTGCTGCTGAGAAAAAAGTATATCCATTTGATGATGGTTGATATATTCTATATATGTCAGTTAAGTCTAGGTTATTGATTGTGGTATTGAGTTCTATAGTTTCTTTATTCAACTTTTGTTTGGAGGATCTGTCCAATGGTGAGAGAGGTGTGTTGAAGTCACCCATAATTATTGTGTTGTGGTCTATTTGATTCTTGAACTTGGGGAGAATTTGTTTTATGAATGTCGCAGCACCATTATTTGGTGCATAAATATTGATAATTGTTATGTCTTGTTGGTGAATGGTTCCTTTTAACAGTATATAATATCCTTCTTTATCCCTTTTGATTAACTTAGTCTTGAAGTCGATTTTATTCGATATGAGGATGGCCACCCCTGCTTGCTTACGAGGACCGTGTGCGTGGTATATTTTTTCCCATCTTTTCACCTTCAGCCTGTGTATGTCTTTTCCAATCAGATGTGTCTCCTGGAGGCAGCATATTGTTGGATTTGTTTTTAAAATCCATGATACCAGCCTATGTCGTATATTGGAGTGTTTAAGCCATTAACATTCAGAGTTACTATTGATATATGATTTGTACTTCCAGGCATGCTTGATTATTTATCCTTTTTTCTAAAAAAATTAGTTTGTTTCTCCATGATTATCTTTCCCCTTGCCCTCTGTCTTTACCGAGGCACTTCCCACTGAAGGTTTTTGTTATTGTTTTTCATTTCTTCCTCGTGTAGTGTTTTGCTCAAAATGCTTTGCAATGCTGGTTTTTTGGCTGCAAATTCTTTTAACTTTTGTTTATCATGAAAGATTTTCATTTCGTTGTCATACCTGAAGCTTAATTTTGCTGGATACAGCATTCTTGGTTGGCATCCATTGTCTTTCAGTGTTTGAAATCCATTGTTCCATGACCTTCTTGCTTTCAGCATCTATGATGAAAAATTATTGTTAACCTAATTGGTTTACCCCTGAAAGTAATCTGTCTTCTTTTTTTGTAGCTTTTAATATTTTCACTTTGTTCTGTATATTAGATATCTTCATAACAATGTGTCTTGGCATTGGTCTACTGTGATTTTGTGTGCTCGGTGTCCTGTATGCATCTTCAATTTGTATATCTGTTTCCTTTTTATTTCTGGAAAGTTTTCTGTAATTATTTTATTCAGCAGGTTACTCATTCCCTTGGTTTGAATCTCTGTACCTTCTTCTGTCCTGATGACTCATAAGTTTGGTTTTTTTATGTTATCCCATAACTCTTGGATATTTTTCTCATGATTTTTTACCAGCCTATCTGAGTTGGCTAGACTCTTTTCAAGATGATATATTTTGTCTTCATTATCTGACGTTCTGGCTTCTACTTGCTCCACTCTGTTAGTGGTACTCTCCATTGAGTTTTTAATTTGGTTTATTGTTTCCTTCATTTCTAGAATTATTTTTGATTATTTTTTATAATCTTCATCTCCTGATAAAGATGCTTAACTTCTTCTTTATCTGTTTATGTAATTCATTCTCAGTGTGTTCTTTCGCTGCTTGAATTCACTGTCTTGTATCCTCTTTAAGTTTACATTCCATCTGTCTAAGGTGTTCCTTGAGTTCTTTATATGACCATTTTTCTGATGACTTTAGGTCCTCCTGAATATTTAGGCTGTCCTGCATTGTTTGTACTCCTTTTCTTCCTTGATTTTGAAGCTGCTCATGTTACTTCTTGTTCTGTTTGACTGCTGAGTTACTGTTTACTCCTATAAATTTATTTGATGCTTGGGAGGAAAGGTATTAGAAGGGAAGGGAAGAAGTCACTAAAGAGAATGAGAGTAAGCAGGTAGAATTCAAGGAAGGGGGGATAAGAAAATTGAAAAGAAATGAAAACACAAAAGAAAAAAAATAGGAAATAAAAAAAGAAAAAAATTAAGAAAATAATAAAAAAATTAAAATTAAAATTAAAAGAAAAAAATTTAAAAAAATTGTAAAAAAATTTAAAAAACAACAAGAAAGAAAAATGAAAATGAAAGAAAAAACCCAATCAAAAAAAAAGAGAAAAGAAAAAAGAAAAAAAAAAACCTAATAAATGCAGTCTTAGAGTTTGATTAACTTCTCTTCCAGTAGGTGGCGCTGTGCACACCAGGCCAAGTTTCTCCTTTTAATAGGTGGGAACCAATCACTGTGCAGTAGCTCCTCCTCCCAGACTGGACGAGTCTCCAATCCTGAGTGGCTAGGGCCTCATCTTGTGTCTAGTCACTTCCCCACTTTTTCTCTAGCCAGGCCCCTCTCATGGGTGCCGCTCACCACAATACTGGCTACACGCCAGGTCTGCTGCTCCCCAGAGCCCTGTTTTCATGGACGATTGGGCATACTCTCCCAGTTTGCCTTTCCCTCAGACCCTAAGTTTGTAGAACTTGGGGCTGAGATTCCTCAGCGAATTTGACTTGCCCTCTGGTAGCCACGCTCCCGGTAGCTGGTGCAAGAGACCTCAGCTGTCAGGTCTGGTGGGAGCCGTAGTTACGCGCCACAGGTCCGCACCATGTCTCATTCCCTTGGTCTGGCTCTCGCACTCATGGGAGAGCTGGGAGGTCCCCTTAAGGGAGAGCTGGGAGGGTCCCATAAGGTTTCCCCGATGTGTGGAGAGGGAAGGCTAGGGGATTACACACCTGTAGCCGCAGAATTCAATGAAGTTATCTCCTCCGCCACGCAGTCTGGTGACGTCAGTTCTCTACCATGGTGGTATCTCTTGCAAATGGCGACAGTTTGTTTCCCTTTGCCGGGTGACCAATGCAACTAGTGGGTCTTTACTGTCTCTCCCAAGCCCTGTTTCAAACCTGTGCCACTACCTATGAAGGCTCAGTAGGCATTTACCTCCCTGGGATCAGAGGGGCTGACCAGTTGTTTCAGCCGGATGGATTAGTGCTGAGTCACAGCTGTTTGTCTGCAGGAAGCAGGCGAACGACAGCTTGAATTCAGCCGATCCAGGCTCAGTGTGTGTTCTGAGAGGGCCAGACTGTTCGCCCCAGATCCATGTCAGCTCAGCATTGCCTAGTGATTCTGAACAAACAGAATTTAGGTTTTTTACGACTCCCTATGCCCGCACAGCTGAAGAGGTCAGAGACTTGATCTCTCCTTGCCCGCCTCCATGTTGGAATCCCTAAATGTTAATGGCTTATACTCACCAAAAAAAAAAAAAAATGGGCTTGTAGATTGGACAAAATAAAAGACCCAACAATATGCTCCATCTGAGTAACTCATCTGATATGAAAAGACATATACAAACTGAAGGTAAAAGGTTTGGAAAAATCATACCACTCACATGGACTGTGTAAGCAATCAGGGGTTTCCATACTCATATCAAATAAAGTAGAACTTCAAGTCAAATTTAATCAAAAGGGATAAAGATGGACATTACATACTGCTCAAAGAACCCTACACCAATAAACCATAACCATCATAAATATATATGCCCAAAACATTGATGCAGCTATGATCATCAAACAAACTCTTTTCAAGGTCAAGAGTCAAATTGACTACAACACAATAATCTTGGTTGACTTTAACAGACCTCTCTCATCACTGGAGAGATCTTCCAAATATAAGTTGAATAAAGAAACTATAGAACTCAATAGCACAATCAATAACTTAGACGTAACTGACATAAATAGACCTGCACCAAGTGCACATGCACTTTCTTCTCAGCAGCACATGAATCCTTCTCTAAAATAGACCATATAATGTGCCACAAAGCAACTCTTAGCAAATGCAAAAAGTTAGAGATACTACCATGCATTTTATTGGATCATAATGGAATGAAATTGGAAATCAACAACAAAATAAAAAAACAAAATTTTCTCCATCACTTGGAGCCTAAACAATATGCTACTTAATGAACAATGGGTTCCAGAAGACATCAAGGAGGAGATTAACAAATTCTTAGAAGTAAATGAGAACATAGACACAACATATCAAAATCTCTGGGACACTATGAAAGCAATACTAAAAGGAAAATTCATTGCATGAAGTTCATTTCTTAAAAAAAAATGTTAAAAAATAAATGACCTCACACTATATCTCAAAGCCCTAGGAAAAGAAGAAAAAATCAGTAGCAAAAGCAGAAGAAGACAAGAAATAATTAAAATTAGTGATGTAATCAATGAAATCAAAACAAAAGGAACAATTGAAAAAATTGAAAAAACAAAAAGTTGGTTCTTTGAAAAAATAAATAAAACTTATAGGCCCTTAGCCACGCTAATGAAGAGAAGAGAGAGCTCCAATTACCAGCATACATGATGAAAAAGGTAATATCACAACTGACACTACAGAAATACAGAGGATAATTAGAAATTATTTTAAAATCTTAAACTCCAATAAAATCGAAGGCATTGAAGGAATTGACAGATTTCTTAAGTCATATGATCTGCCCAGATTGAGTCAGGAAGATATAAACAATTTAAATAGACCAATATCAAGTGAGGAAATAGAAGACACCATCAGAGGCTTACCAACCACGAAAAGCCCAGGACCGGATGTTTACACAAGCGAGTTCTACAAGTCCTTTAAAGAAGAACTAATACCAACACTCTTCAATTTATTTCAGGATATAGTAGAATAGGCAGTCATTCCAAACTCATTCTATGATGCCAATATCACCCTGATCTCCAAACAAGGCAAAAACAAATCAAAAAAGAAAACTTTAGACCAATATGTCTAATGAACATAGATGCAAATTTCTCAATAAAATTCTGACAAATCTAATACAAAAACTTATTAAAAAGTTTGTGCACCATGATCAAATGGGATTCATCCCAGAGATGCAAGTTTGGCTCAACATACGGAAATCAAAAAATATAAATCACTACATCAATAGGCTTAAAGGTAAAAATCATATGGTCACCACAATAGACACAGAAAAAGCATTTGACAAAATACAATATCCAGTTAAGTTCAAAACACTAGAAAAACTATGGATAACAGGAACATATCTCAGCATTTTAAAGGCTATCTATGCTAATCCTCAGGCCAACATCATTCTAAACAGACAAAAATTGAATGCATTTCCTCTAAAATCTGGAACAAGACAGGAATGCCCTCTCTCACCACTTCTATTCAACATATTTCTTGAAACATTGGCCAGAGCAATTAGACAGATGAAAGAAATTAAAGGGATACACATAGAAAAAAAAGAACTTAAATTAGAACTCTTTGCTGACAATATGATTCTATACCTAGAAAACCCCAAAAACTCCACCAGAAAATTTCTAGAACTAGTAATTGAATTCATCAAAGTAGCAGTATATAAAATCAAAACCCATAAATCAAAGGCATTTCTGTATATCAGTGAGAATCCTCTGAGAAGGAAATGAGGAAAACTACCCCATTCATAATAACGTAAAAAAAAAAAAGATAATTGGGAATCAACTTAACAAAAGAGGTGAAAGATCTGTATAATAAAAACTACAGAAGCCTAAAGAGAGAAATCAAAGAAGACCTTAGAAAATGGAAAGATCTACCTTGTTCTTGGTTAGGCAGAATTAATATTATCAAAATGATTATACTACAAAAAGCACTATACAGGTTTAATGAATTTCTCATCAAAATTCCAATGACATTCCTCATAGAAATAGAAAAAGCAATCATGAAATTCATATGGAAAAATAAGAGACTCAGAATAGGTAAAGCAATCCTTACCAGGATAAGTGAAGCAGGTGGCATCATTATACCAGACCTTAAACTATACTTCAGAGCAATAGTATCAAAATCAGCATGCTATTCACACCAAATCAATCTTTTAGACCAGTGATAGAGAAAAGAGGACACAGGGACTAACCCCCAAAATTACAATTATCTTATATTTAAAAAGGTGCCAAAAACATGCACTGGAGAAAAGAGAGCATCTTCAAAAAATAGTACTAGGAAATCTGGAAACCCATATGCAACAATATGAAATTAAACCCTTATCTGTTACCTGCACAAGACTAAACTCAAAATGGATTAAGAACCTAGGAATGAAACCTGAAACTCTGTGCCTAATAGAAAAAAAAGTAGGCCCTAATCTTCATCATGTGGGATTAGGCCCCAACTTCCATAATAAGACTTCTATAGCACAAAAATTAAAAGCAAGAATCAATATATAGGGTAGAATCAAACTAAAAATTTCTTGTCAGCAAAAGAAACAATTTGTGAGGTGAGCAGAGAACCTACGTCCTGGGAGCAAATTTTACCCCTCACACATCAGGTGGAGCACTAATCTCTAGGATATATACAGAACTCAAAAAGCTAAGCACCAAAACAAAACAAAACAAAACAAAAAACAAACTCCAATAACCCAATCAACACATGGACTAAGGACTTGAAAAAACAATTCTCAGAAGAGGATATAAAATCAATCAACAAATATATTTGAAAAATATTTATCATCTATAGCAATTAGAGAAATGCAAATCAAAATGACTCTATGTTTGGGCTGTGGATGTGTCTCAAGTGGTAGCTTGCTTGTCTGGCATGCATGCGGCCTGGGTTGGATCCTCAGCACCACATACAAACAAAGATGTTATGTCCACTGAAAACTAAAAAAAATAAATATTAAAATTCTCTCTCTCTCTCTCTCTCTCTCTCTCTCTCTCTCTCTCTCTCTCTCTCTCTCTCTCTCTAAAAAAAAAAAAAAAAAAAAAAAAACTACTCTAAGTTATTATCTCACTCCAGTCAGAATGGAAGCTATTATGAAGACAAACAACAACAATGTTGGTGAGGATGTGGAGAAAAATCTACACTCATACATTCCTGGTTGGACTGCGAAATGGTGCAGCCAATATGGAAAGCAGTATAGAGATTCTTTGGAAATCTGTGAATGGAACCACCATTTGACTCAGTTATCCCTTCTCTTTGGACTATACCCAAAGGAATTAAAAACAGCATACAACAGGGACACAGCCACATCAATGTTCATAGCAGCACAATTCACAATAGCTAAACAGTGGAGCCAACCTAGATGCCTTTCAGTGGATGAATGAATTAAAACTGTGGCACATATACACAATAGAATTTTATTCAGCAATGAGAAAGAATAAAATCATGGCATTTGCAAGTAAATGAATGCCGTTGGAGAAGGTAATGCTAAGTGAAATTAGCCAATCCACAAATAAATAAATAAATAAATAAATGCCAAATGTTTTCCTTGATATAAGGAGGCTTACTCATAGTGGGGTAGGGAGGGGGAGCATGAGAGGATTAGATAAATTCTAGATAGGAAAGAGGAGTGGGAGGTAAAGGGAGGAGCAGGGGATTACAAAGGATGGTGGAATGTGATGGGCATCATTATTCAAAGTACATGTATGAAGATTTGAATTGGGGGTCAACATGCTTTATATGCAACCTGAGATATGAAAAAATTGTGGTATATATGTGAGATAAGAATTGTAATGCAAAAACCCTAGAAAGTAATTGTTTTAAGGCATGAATTGGTGTGAACATACTTAACATACAAAGGTATGAAAAATTGTGCTCTATATGCATAATAAGAATTGGAATACATTCCACTGTCATATATGTAAATATATAAAATCAATAAAAATTCATATGCCATTCAGTCACTACAGAGCCCTTCCAAGAGCAGAAGTTGCAATTTTTTAAAAAATTGCCTCTCATATATGAAGTATTAGAAGATTGTGCCATGAGAGAAAAACTTAAAAAGGTTTAAAAGTAATGCAAAGAACAATGCTGCAACACTATTTTTTAAAAGATGGATATTTGATTTAAAATTATTGAACCTGTATTTTATACCTCCTTATTAAAATTTTGAGAACAAGATACAATCATTCTGTGTCACATTACTAGGCAAACTGTTGAAGTACTGTTTTAAACCTCCCTGAATATAAAATTATCATGAAGGATGTAAAACCCATAATTTCCTTTTTTCTGTATGCATGTAATGAAATTGTAGATAGAAGTGTATTGCATAAAAAAATGAACAAAAGCTATACACTTTTACTATACAAAATTGCTGATGAAGAAATGTGTTCGTGTATGTGTGTGTGCGTGTGTGTGTGTGTGCGTGTGTGAAAGAAGATATCACAGGAACAAATGAGTTGAGGCTTTGAATTATATGATGTGTGCCACATGACCACAATGCAAATTTCGCAAATTTGATACTGTAAAAAAATTGATAACTGTTGTAATATCTGAGTAGTAAGTTTTAAAAAGGTTTTTAAAAACATGTCATCATGGACTAATTTTGGTTGTTACAGTCATCAATGTCAACCCACAAAATTCAGAGGTAAAAATTTTGTGTGATCGAAACACCAGTTGACAGATAAACTTAGAGCTTTATTCTATTCAGAGAAGGCAGATGCATTGGAAATCCTTATTTTTTTTAATACTGGAGATAATTGTATACCTATCAAAGTTTTTACAAATATGATTTTTTAATTCCCATTCTGGACAACAGTGGTCAACAGAATCATCAGTTGGCACCTTCATGGTGACCTCTCCATCACTTTGTCTCACTTGAACTGTTTTAATATTATGCTCTGCAGTAGTCAATAGTTTGTATTCAGCTAGTTTTCATTTAATGTGCCACTGCTCTGTCTTTGTGTTACACATTCTGTTGTGTTGATTTATTTACAATACAGGCTGTGCCATTATAATTTTAACTTTGTTGTGTTGGTTGAATAACTTGTAATACTTAAACACTTGAAGTGACAGTGAAAAACGATACCAGTATTTCTTTCAGCTTCATTTCGAATATATTTAACCTGAATATTTTGGATGTTTATCAAGGGTCTTTTATGAGGAAAGTAAATTTATGAAATAATAGAAGTGTACCATATATGAGTAATGTTGGCTTTGAACAAATTTTGAAAACTT
Organism: Ictidomys tridecemlineatus; assembly: GCF_052094955.1. Taxonomy (NCBI): domain Eukaryota; kingdom Metazoa; phylum Chordata; class Mammalia; order Rodentia; family Sciuridae; genus Ictidomys; species Ictidomys tridecemlineatus. Next base: position 78,296,331 of record NC_135478.1, on the reverse strand, counting down.
AGTTGACAAAATATTGGATCACCTGAAAAGAAGCATGAAGTTTGAAATTTGAATGCCTTGGTTCTCAGTACTATCATTCTTTTTTCTTGTATATACTTTTTAGTTATCAATGGACCTTTATTTATTTATATGTGGCGCTGAGAATCGAACCCAGTGCCTCACATATGCTAGGCAAGTGCTCTACCATTGAGCTACAACCCTACCCCATCATTCTTTTTTTTTTAAATATTTTTAGTTGTAGATGGACTCAATGCCTTTATATATTTTGTTTATTCTATGTGGTGCTTAGGATTGAGCCCATGGCCTCATGTGTGTGAGGTAAGTACTCTACTACTTAGCCACACCCCAAGTCCCTGTATTATCATTCTTTATTGAATTTATTTCTTATTAAAGTATATAGTTTTAAGACATTTTTTACAGTATTATGTAACTTTTAGCATGGTTAGATTAGAGTGATGCTCATATGTTACCATAGAGCAGACATTTATATTTTGTCTACACTTTATTATATTAGTAGTTTTCATACACTATATATACAGCAACCAACCTATTTCCAATGAGAAACATGTCAATTAATGTATTTAAAGCCATCGTTACAAGTTTGTAATGTAGTTTTCCAACTGGTTTTATATGTATGTGAAATTACAAAAAATATTGTTCTTGATTGAAAAAAGGATATAAAATGTAAACCCACAATTTTTTATAAATGAATATTTCCAATTGTTTCTCATCCCTTTCTTATATTGGGTGTTTTGACTTGAGATTCAGTTGGATAATGAATGGATAAATTAATTAAAAACTTATGAAATTTAGTTGGGATTTAACTTAGCTTGTAATTTAATGATTTGATTCTTTATTGCATCTATTCACCCACATCAATAAATTAGTGAATGTTATAATACCAATCTAAAAAACAACCAAAGAAGCAAACTGAGGGGGGTATGAAAGGAGAGGAGTGATGGTGATGGAAGTCATCAGGTAAAAGCTTTGTAATTCATCAAGATCCGCCTCAGAAACCTATTCGTCTTATAGTGAGTGTGTTTTTAAAATTTGTTTTAATTAGTTAAACATGACAGTACAATGATCTTGACATATCATATTTTTTTAATAAGATGGGGTATAATTTCTCATTTTTCTGAGTGTACAGGTTTCAGAATCACATTGGTCATGCAGTCATGTATAAACATACAGTAATACTAATGTCTATTTTATTCTGCTGACCTTCCTTTCCCCCCTCCCCCTCCCCTCCCCTTCCATCACTTCTCTCTACCCAATCTAATGTGACACACTTTTTTTTTTCTCCTCACATCATCATACATGTATTCTGGATAATGATGAGGGTCTCCCCTTCCATCTTCCATGAAATTCCCCTTCTCCCTCCCTTTCCCTCCCACCTCTCTTCCCTAGTGTGTTTTATTTTACAGAATAAATTTAAAAAGCAACTGTTACCAAGTAAATATAATTTAATATAAAAATTTAACATGAAGTACTAATATTAAAATTATTAAACAAAGAACGTATAAATCTGCAAATTCTACACAATATAGACAGTTATGTCTTTTGAACCGAAAAACAAGCTCCTGGTTCGAGTCTTACAGGTTAATTTCAGCTTCTGTGCACTGCAGGTATCATTTCTCACGTGTCCCAGGGCCAAAATCTCCGCTCTCCCAGTGTCTTATGGGGTCTATAAAACAGAACAAGGTAAAAAGGTCACTTGGGATGAGTTGCTGGCCACAGAGAGTGGCCAGGACCACAATTGTCCTCAGAATATGCAAGATGAACTTGGGCCCTGATCTCTCCTGGGGTCTGGGCAGGGAGCACTGAGGCTGGTATGCTGCCCTCAGCTGAGAGTGTTGTCTGTGGGAAGAATGTCTATGAATGTCCTCAGGAGCAAATTCCCATGGACATTCACCTTCAGAACCTTCTGAGTCTGCTTCCCTAGAGAGTGAACATGAGGCAATGGGAAGGTTTCTCTAGGACATTTGGGTGTAAAGGCTGAGTAGCACACATCTGGGACCCTGAGGAGCAGCACCTGTGGTGACACAGGGTGGAGCAAGGACCCTGGCTCCTCCAGCGCTACCCTCTGTAGTGCCATTCTTCAGAGAGCGTCCTGAACTGATTTTAACCAAATTGTACCTTTCTTGCATGGCCATGGTCACATGCAACTATGGAACCTTCAGTGCACTAATTGGTTCTGATTGACTGCATAAAGTACAACAAAGAAACTTAAGAAAACAATGGAGAATATTTTGATCTTTGCTCTCCTTCCCATTCTTTCCAGACTCACATTTTCTTTTCCTAAACTGCTTTGTCACTTTTGCTGCATTGAGCCCACATATTAAATCAGAAGAGGGCCCCTGGAAACAATTCATGTTAGGGGACCTACATTCGAATTGTGTAATCTTAACCTAGGAAAGGAAGGGTAAATTCATGCATGCTCAGAGCCAGCAAAGACAGGAGAACCCAGCTATTTAATGGTCAGTAAAACAGAACCATATTGTTTGTGTCTCATGCATCATGCAACAACTCAGTATTTCTGATGCTCCCTACAACTCAAACTCAGTGTATGGGTATGCAGTACTGCTCAGCATGATTCAGTGATGTTGACTGTGGTGAAAAAAAAAACAGGGAGAGACTAAGAATGTTAGTTCAGAGAGATTTAAAAGACATTGAAGGTTCACGGACCTCAAATATCTGGATGAGGAAAGCACCTTTAGAAAAGTCATAAAATGTGGGAAAGATGAAACATGGAAAATCTACAGCCTTTACTTAAGAAAGAATAATTAAGAGAAACCAATAGAAAATCAATTACTTGCAGATTTCTGGTAGTTGTTTCCTCCTCCTCATCCTCTGAATCACTTTCTATATTTTCTCTGTGGACCATGGCCTTGATGGTGATGATGTGGCCTTAGAAAAAGGAAAGGCAGAGTTAAAGTCAAGTTAAAGTAAATGAGTTGCTCATTTTTCTGGTGTTCTAGAACCCACATTCAAAGCTCTCCATTCTTCCTCTTGTCTGCATTCCTGTCTCCTGGCCTCCATCACCTCACCTCTGCAATGAGAAATAGATCTAGCATTCCAAGAGGTCTTTTCCAGTTCACATTCTGCCACTGTACTTGGTAGGGATTCTGTGTCATCTTGTTCCTCCAAGAGGCAGCCATAGTCTCCCTGATTTTCTGAACTTAGGCTCTTAAAAACAAGCAAATTCAGATTTTCCTCCTAGTCCCAGGGCTTGGGAATTAGATGAAGAGGTTAGAAACATGTTCAAGGAGGAACTTCTCCCCATTCTTTTACAGGAGAGCACAGTGGCCTGTTCAAGGAGAACTGAAACAATTTTCTTTTAAGTCTCTCACATTTGAGAGTTTATTTTCAACCAGAAATAGACAAAACACAGAAGAGAAAGTGCTGCTCTAAAAAGAGAACATTCAGAGTGGAATTGTGACTTGATACTCACTGCTTATCACTAGTGAGAGCTTCAATTACAGGTTTTCAAAGTGCTTCTAAGAAAGTATGTCCTACTAGATTCTTTCCATTGTCTGTCAAACCTAAAGTGCAGATCTTATTTCTTTCATGCATGATGCAAAAAAATAATCAATAATGAAAGCCAAGCTACTTGATGTTTATTAGAGGCGAATTTAGGACAGAATGAGACTTAACATGGAAGATTGTGTTTAACTGGCAAAGCAAAAGCTGCCTTCTTATGAACAGGATGTCAGAAGGTCTACTAACTCTTATTTTTATGAAAATAACACATATTTCTGTTTATTTCTATTTTATTCCAATTGCTCATTTCCCACATGAGTAGGTGAACTCAAATCCTACCAGGACACATTTTCCATTTTGCCATACCCCAAGGGCTTTTCCTACCTGCAGGCTCTTCCTCATCACTGCTTGAATCATAATCTTTGTTCCATATCAAACCTTTAGAGACACAGACACCATCAACAGAGTTACTTAAGATTGACTCATACTTTCTTCTACACAATTAAGCTTATGATGGTTGCTAGGGTTGGATGTTTTTTATCCCACACTAGATTGTGTGATTGAGGCTTGGTTCTCAGTATGGCCACAATGAGATTTGTGAAATCTGTGTGAGGAAGGGTCTGCTTGGAGGTGTTGAGGACATTTGACAGTATGAGAGTCAGAAGTAAGAATATAGATTTCCCAAACCCTTGTTAGATCCTGTTATATAAGGAGAGCAAATGAATTATCTGATTCTTGCTGGCTTCCTGTCTCCCCATGTGATGTCTCCCTCCTGCACCTGCATCCCTGCTGACACCACCAATCATGCAATGCAGGTTAAAGGGTATTCACTAAAGCCAAGTGTTTGCCAGTGCCATGCTTTTGTATCTTCAGAACTGTAAGCTAAACATACCCACCTGTATAATTTATTCAGTTTCTGGGTTTCCTTATTAGAAAGAAAAACATAGTGATACTAATATTAATAGTCAGAATCATCCTCATCTCTGTTCTCAGTTCTCAGACCGTCTCTGAGTGCTGGGGAGTCAGAGGCCTCAAACAGGATGCTGCAAACAATTGCAAACCTTCTAATTAGAGAGTGGAGCTCTAAGGAGTCAAATTTTAACTACTTTCTTCCATTGGAACATTATTACTATCTCCTTGAAACAGACCAAGCTGACATGCAAACTGTAATACCAACAGTTTCAGGAATATAAATACCAGAATATATACTGTGCCAGCATCAGACCAGCTGCTCACAAGACAAAAGGAAATATTCTCTGCTTTATGCACATGGGTCTACTGGCCACTTTGAAAGTTTTGTTTTAAAATTAAAATAAAATTTAAAATACTGTTATTTTGGATGGCCAAGACCTAGAGTTCAAACATGAAGCAGGCAATAATTTTCTTCCCCTGGGTTTCTTTGGACAGCAGTTTGCTAGCATGTTTTCCCTCCTCATACTCCTCATTTATAAGTAGACTGTGGAGTCATGCAAAAGTGAAAAGTGCCATGAAAGCTCTGAGGGCCTGAGGAATCTACATAAACAAAGTCAACATTAAGATCCAGATGGCTCTGCACAAGGTCAAGCACATCTCACCTAGAGCTCATGAGATATGTGTTTGAAAAGCTTTGACACAATGCTATCTTCTTACCTTACCTACTGATTCTGGCTGTCCCTGGTCAGATCCTAGGTGGATACCTGGTTCATTGTAGAGCCCCACATGCTTGACAAGTGAGATCTTAGCATAGAGTTCCATTTATCAAATGATGACATGAACTAAGATGAAGACACTCTGCCCAGGGAGGAGTTCAGGGATGAGAAGGAATTATGACCACAGTGGTTCTGCCCTCACAGTGACCAGTCAGTGTCAGTATCTATGTATGTATGAATAGAAGTACCTGGAAAGCATTTGAGACTGACAGTATGAAGACCTATCATATATACTGTCAATGTGATACCTTGCAGGCCACACAGGGGGCAGCACAGATCTAAACTAGGGATCCGACACCACTGCTGCACTGAGCTGGACATTCACTAGAGAGCACCTTTTTCTCTGTAACTAGATGAGCTGCAGTTGTGCTGATCAGGCCCCATGAAAATGCATCCAGTTAAAACATTTTTCTACAAAGAAATGTCTACAAAAAGACCCAATAAGGTAGCTTTCAGTGTCAGTTGGAACACGCAAAGTTAGCCCTTCCTTAGCTACATTAACCTCTGGCCTGTGTATCTCCTCTGTCTCAGATACCCACCATAAGTGAGCATAATGTATTGGTGGACCTGAGGGTCCCTGTTAATGATTGGCCCTGTCCAGAAACTTGTGCCTAGAATGGGGATTAGAAGATGAATTCTGACACCTCTCACAGAAAATGTATATGAACGTGAAAATTTTTCATGAGTGAAGTGTTGTGAACAATTACATGCACTTACTAAATACAGGGCCTACTGAAAGGTGAAGTTTGCTATTAAACGAAGTTGCTACTGGTGCAGTGACAGGAATCAACCCGAGCTTTTTCCTTATAGAGTGTCGTGAAAATTTTCTGGGTTTTGATGGGATATGTTTTGCATGTTAATTGAGGTATTGGTGTGGAATGAACTGCACACATGGAAAGTTTACAGTTTGATCTATTTACACATATACAAAATCATGATTTAATCTAGATGGCTTTTTTTGTTTAAACACGTGGACATTGGCATCTTGGCATGTATATATCTAGAGAAACAACAAATGTGCAAAAATGAACACAAAGTCACACTCAGAATCATGTTGCATGAATGTACACAGAGACACATGTATAAAACTCTCATTGACCTAACCACTTTGCTCAACTCACTCAGGTGTTTCAAGGAAATATACAGAATGCCATAGATTTTTTTAAAATTAATTTTGACAGCAACCCCCTCACTTCTCATTCTCAAGGAGGTAGTGGAATCACTGAGACTCTGCACTCAAAAGGAAGGAAGACTCTCTGACTCATGGCATCATCTACATTTTGCAACAAAAAGAGAGTGAGGCCAGGATACATACCAATTATGAATCCTCTTGAATCCTCTTGTAAATCCAGAAAAGGGTCACTATGAAGATCAAGCCATTTCTGTGCTGTGTGCTCAAGTCTTTTGTTTACTTGGTGACATTAGAAAATCCAATGAGAATGTGGGCAAATCAAGGGAACACATAGCAAATACACTCTCACCAAATGACACAAGATTTTCTAGGGAATTTGTGTCACAGGTCTATATTAGGTGATAATTAAGGAATTCGATGGCCAGGAGGGAAAACCACAGCCAGGCACAAAGCTTGTTATCATACAGTGTGTAGTTGATACTGTTAATTGTTAATGTTGCCTTCAGTGATGTCTTATTTGGCAACTGACACCCCGGTGAGAATCTGCACACTCAGGAAATTGTGTATGTCATCTCAAGGAAATCATACCATATTACAAGAGAAACTAAAGAGCAACACTTGGATTTTAGAGGAAGATAAGCAACCTTACCATGGCTTTTGATGGGGTCTCTCGATTCATGCTTTCTCCAGGAATGAACTCCACCATGCCATTTGGGGGAACTAGGAGGATGCAAAATAATGATTAGTATACTGATTTATTGCTTATGAATAGTTCAGGGCATTTCTTGATATGGACATCAGTGAAAATATACAGCAAAGAAAAGAAGAAGAAGAAACGAGAAGCACAGCCTTTGGGTTTCCAGTAGATTGGAACCAGGTGTGATATGTGTGTTTCTTATTTTGTACCTTTAGAGGTATGTTTGTCTCTAGAGATGACCACTGAGGCCACTTTAAAAGTATGCAAATATTTCACATCTCTGTAGGAGATTAGTTATTACTAATATATTGTAATCACCTGCAATGTGTTATATCGCTAAGTGATGTATACAGTTCCCTATCCCAAAGCGTCACCATCAGGATAATTTCCTGAATTTTTAATGCTTCTTTCACTTACAGAGTGAAGATCCTGTACTTTTGGCTCAGCAACATCTCTATCTACAGAGAGGGCCTAGTAACCACAACTTTACATTTGGGTGTCATGAAGTGGGAAGAAATTATATCAAACAAATCATGCATTAGTGTGGGTTTTTATTTTTAGAAAATGGATGCTTGTTCTGGGCATGTTAGAAGAGAATTTCTGAAGAAGCTCCCATAGCCTCACAAACACATACACAATTATTACACATGGACATGCTCAGAGATACCACCCCATGCTCATTCATATAAATGCACACCACCCAAAAGACAGCTGTTTCAGGATCATGGTAGATAACCACAATTCTTCACTGGATTATCAATTTGTCACCATATCCCAATCCTCATTTTCAAACAAAATCTAAATCCAGGATAACTTTTTATATAGAAACAGGAAGAAATGTCTGACCTATCTAAATACAGAGGTTTTCCTCAGCATGTTAGGGAGTTGAGAGTACTTACTTTGCTCTTTTTTTGCAGAGGCTACCTGTAGTTACAGAAAGGAAGACAGTGTGAGCAGGAGATCATTTTCTCAAGTCTACTGTTGGCTATGGTGACATTAGTTAACTAGATGGGAAACAGCAGTTGGGGCAAAGATCACAAAGTAAGGCAGAGGGCATTTGTGAAAAAACATGAGCTTTGCATGAGGGATTTCTAAGGTACAATTTGATGACATGCACAAAATTCTTTTTCTATCAGGGAAAAGTGCCACTGAAGAAAATGCTAACTACAATCATTTGACAATGGTTGTTCTCATATGTGAATGTCATTTTGAGTCATTCTCACAGGGAATAGATGAGCAGTTGTAATTCTACCACCTATGAGTCACCTATAATGAACACTGTCATATTTTCATGCAGGAATTTGAATTAAAAGGAATAAAACAACACTTATATCTTAGACAAAGAAGGGTCACATTACCTCAGCAATATAATTTTGTTGGTCTCCTCCCGAATCAATAGATACCAACTCCATTATGACTTGATAGCAATCTAGGGAAATATTGAGTAACTGTCAGTATATTTGTTTGCTGAAGAAACACTCCAGGGGCTTCCTAACTTTGGACATGGGTCTAGAGTGTATGGAGATGGTTGTTTAACACACACAGGCTCAATTACTGTTGGAACATGGTTGTTTCTGAATGGCAAGAGAAGGAGCATACCAGGAAAACAAACAAAGTAGATAAAAAATTGAAGGAACTACAATGAGAAATTAAATATTCTACTGTTACACTAGAAGGTTTCAGCATTCCTTTATAACACTTGACAGATCCATCAGGAAGTAAAGAAAAAGTATACTTTTGAATCAATCGTTTCTGTTATGGGTCAAATTACCTCCATGCAAATACATGTTTAAGTTCTAAACATGGTTAAGTTAGAACTTAAACAGTACCTCCAAATTTTACTGGGTTTGAAATGAGAATCATTGTGATCTTAGCAATTAAATGTATCCTCTTTGAACAGGGTGGACCCATTCTCCAAATAGGGCATCTGTTCTCATGAAGATGGGGGACATTAATGAGAGACTAATGCATTGTGATGATGCAAGCAGAGTGTAAAGTGCTGCAGTTGAAAACCAAGCAGATCAAGGATGGCCACCAAACCAGTAACAGTTAAGAATGGGCAGAAAAAATCCTTCCTTAAAGTTTTCAGAAGTAACATGTTTCTGCTAACAGGTCAATGTGGGATTCCTAGGGAATAGAGCTCTAAGATAGTACACTTGCATCACTTCAACCCAAGAAAGCTGGTAGTTAGACATGGCAACCCTAGGAATTTCCCAAAACCATTATCAATCACATAGATCTATTTGGCATTTGTACAAATACTTCATACAACAGTGAGAGAATAAATTTTTTTTTCAAGTTAACATGAGTTATTCATCAAGATAAAATATATTTTGGCCCAAAACATTCCTTGTCATGTTGAGAAATTGTGCAAATTTGCTGTCAGGAGAAGAGAAGTTGGCAAATTGGAGGAAGGATGCACCCACGACAGTTCTTCAGTGCCAGACTTAGAAGGCAAGAAGACTGCTTCTCAGTGAGAGGGGAACTAAAGGAAGTCACCAAAACTTAATAGTGAATGGAAAAAAATCATACAGGCATATAAAGTCAAAAACTCAAGCAAAAGAAATAATACATTACAAGACAGAAGCAAATTTAAGGTAGAGAGAACCTTTATTTCTTGCAGCTCCACAACCTGTAATGCAAACAGCGTGAATACTCCTTCCTCTAAGGTGGGCAAAAGAGGGGTTTCACTAAAACTCAATAGTGGACACTCAGGAAGTCTTAGAATATCAGAAACTTGGCTACATTAAACAAAGACAAAAAAAGAAAGTACATTGGGTCCAAGCTGATTGTGGCAGCAGCAGCAGCAGCAGGAATAGTGGCACAGCTAGATCACAGAAAGAGGGAAAATGCACAGAAACAAAATAGACAGATTCAGTGTGAAAATCCTGAGATCATAGAGGCAACGTTTTCTTGGCTGAAGAAGAGGCTTCTTTGCACTGCACACTCTACATGAAGGGAGATCTGTGATTTCTGCTGTCCCAAGAGAGGAAGGCAGGAGCCACCTTGACACAGCCAAGCTGATACTGCCACTGCAGGAGCCAGGAGCTGGGAGATCTGAGCAGGTAGGCACACATGGACCTGATAGGCACCTGCCACAGCACCTAGGCTTTGCCTGGCTGAACTAGAGCAAAAGGCATGGAGAGCATTCTCCCCAGGGGAACTCAAGTCAGAGATGGGCAGGAAAGCTCTGGTCCTTTCCTCCTTGAGTCTGGTGCCTCCCAGGACCAGCTGAAGGGGACTGAGAATTTGAAGGAGCTGGTGTAAAAATGGGCTGCTGTGAATAGCTGCCCAGACCATAAGCCCAGGAAGCATGGAAAGGTTGCTCCACAGGCAGCACAGTGGGTGGGGGAAGCTGACTAGCACACCCAGAGTTGGAATTAAGAACAAGGTTCATAAAATAGATGTAGAAAAGCTAATGATTAAAAAGGAGAAACAATTCATTTCAAAAACAAAGGAGAAACCTGGAATAGAAGGAACTTAGTTTCAATATTACAAAAGCCATAGATGAGAAATTCAAAGCACATCAAACTGAACAGAGATAAAAATGAATGGTCTTCCTCAAATATAAAGAACAAGAAAAGAATGTCTACTTTTGCCAATTTTATTCAATGTATTTTTCTGAAGTAATGTCAGCACAATCAGGCAAAAGTAGGAAATTAATAGGATGCAATAAGAAAAATTCAAATTGTCCACATTACCTGGTGACATGATTCTATATTTAGAAGGCCCACAAAGTTCACCAGAAGAATTCTAGAACTAATAAATTTAGCAATGTAGCAGGATAAAAGATCAACACAAATAAATCAATATTGTCAGTGTACTCCAACATTGATGCAACTGATATAGAATTCAAGAAAACCATTTCTTTTATAATAATGTGAAAAAGGCCCTGGGGATAAACCTACCAAATAGGATGTAAGATCTCTACAACAAAAACTATAGAACACTGAAAAAAAATGGAAGAAGACCTCAGAAGGGGCAAAGAAGTTCTGTGTTCTTGAATAGGCCGAATTAATATAGTCAAAGTGGCCATAATATCAACAGAAATATCCAGGTTCAATGAATTCAATACAATCCCCTTCAAACTACAAATGATATTCCTTACAGTATTGAAAAACCAACCCTGAAATTCATTTGAGATGATGATAACAATAGTAATAATAATAATAATTGTTATATTAATTATTATATTTATTATTTTTTAATAATAATAACAATTACTTAGCAAAGCAATTCTGAGCAAAAACATGTAATAACCAATCTTATATTTTACTACAGAGATGAGTAGCAAAAACAGTATCTTATTGAACTGAAAATAGATATGAAGATCCTTGAATAGAATATACCACACAGAGACAGCCCCCCTGATACTACATCCACCTGATACCAGACAACAGCACCAAAATATAGGTTAGAGAGGAGATTATGGTTTAAACCAATAGTGCTGGGAAAACTGTATAAGCATAGAAATACCAGGAAGGAATAGGAGAAAGAAAGTACACTGACACAATGTTGGTGGGTCTGTAAATTATTATGACAACTCTGGAAAGAGTTGTGCAGATTCCTGAAATGCCCAAGAGTGGAACTCATAGGACTCAGCTATTACACTCCCTCCCTGCTTATTCTATAGAACTACAAGTCAGCATACTATAGTGATACAACCACTTCAATGTTTGTAGCATTCACCATAAATACATTGTATGATCAACCCAGATGTCCATCAACAGTTGAAAGAATTAAGTGCACAAAATTAAAAGGTAACTAGATATTTACTTCTGGAGCTATAGCACTGCTGAATGACTCAAAGCATGTCAATTTGTACAAGTTAAGTAAAAGAAGAATTGGAACTCTGAATCAAGTAGAATCATTATTGCAGAATGGACACAATTTCAGGATTTCCACAGTACCTTCGTTAGGCTTATCATTTGGCACAACACTGTTTGGTGGCCAGAGGCGGACTCCTCTGGAACAAGGCCTGTGTAAGTCTTCTGAGTTTGGGGGTTTCTTCCAACATGGGAGACAACAGCCTGGGAAATGTAATAAAACAGAGCTGCTGACAAGATGCTAGTAAGAAAACACAGGGCCATCAATAATAATTCAAATAACAGTTCAACAAGTTTTAATTGATAAGTGATCATTGTAAATATCTGGGGGTATAATTTGAGCTTTGAATTCAAGTATATATTTATACACTAATAGCTTTCCAAGCCTTTTCCTAGATCCTGCAGGGCCAAGGGCCAGAGACTTATCTGCCTAGATGTAACCACCACTAACTCTAACCTGTGAACCTCCACCAATGGATCCTCCCCCTGTAGACCACTGAGGCCCTCGTTTCCTCCATTATCAGACATCCACTCCACTGACCTCAAGGCACTGTCCTTTTTGCCTCCTTCCCAGTAGTCCCCAAACACCTGGGATCCTGTAGTCATCAACCAATTGGAAACTTTTCCTGAAATCTCAGTCCTCTTTTCTTTACAAATGTCTTGATTTAGACTTCTCTAACATTATTTTTAGATGTTCTTATACATTGAGATGGGTTTGGTTTCTAATTGCCCTGTCATGGGATATATATTGCCTTACTTAGCATCCATATACTCTCACTTTATTTCTTCATTTCATGAAAGCAAGGTGGGTGTCCTCCTCCTGTAATTCACTTTAAGAGCACACATGTTATTGGCATTAGGAATGGTTCATTTTCTAAATTTAGAAAAACATTTTCAGTAACCAGATCAATAGAACAAGCAAATATATGAATTGAGTGATAAAACAATATCACCAAATACTTCAATCTCAGGAGAGAAGATTCAGTGTTGAAGATGAAAACATCAAGAGGAAAATATATTCAGTAAACATTAACTGCCCTTTGAAGAAACAGCCTTGAAAATATCACTGACAACATACCTTCCCCGCAGCAGTTTAGATTTCCCATGGTCGACCAAGAACTCAAAACCTCCCTAGTCTTCTCCAACCTTAACTAACACCACCTCGCTCACCACACCAACTGAGTGAAAATGGAAGGTAAGATGTGAATCCCACATTACCATGGTGACTGGACAACATGGAACTTTCATTGTGAGCACATGCTACATTCTGAGCTGCTACTGTTCTCTTAGTAAGTATATTTTCATGTCCAAGTGTGTTGTTGAATAGTTTGTGAATTGCTTCAAAAACTGAAACCTAGTCCCACATATTAATATTTCTTGTTTATGAAAATAAGTTAAATTAGGAAAAAAGGATTTACTCCCAAAAGCTATCTATGCTAAATCCAAGGCCAATATTATTACTAAATGAGAAAAAGAGAAAACATTCCCTCCAAGGTTAGAAACAAGACAGGGATGCCCTCTCTGAAACTCTAGTCAGAGCAATCAGACAGATGAATGTAATTAAAGTGATTTGCATAGAATATGAACTCAAATCATTACTATTTGATGATGACATACTTCTATATTTAGAAGATCCAAAAAATTCCTCCAGAAAGCTTCTAGAACCAATAAGTACATTCAGCAAATTAGGATATAAAATCAATACCCATGAATCAAATGCATTTCTATATATAAGCGATGAATCCACAGCAAGAGAAAGTAGGAAAACCTCCCCATTGACTCTAGATTCAAATAAGTCGAATACTTGGGAATCAATCTAACAAAAGAAGTACAGGACCTCTACAATGAAAACTATAGAACACTAAGGAAAACAATTGAAAAAGATCTTAGAAGATGGAAAGTTTTCTCATGCTCTTGGATAGGCAGAATTAATATATCCAAAATGGCCATACTACCAAAACTTTTACAAAGATTTAATGCAATTCCTATTAAAATCGCAATGACATTCTTTTTTTTTAATTGAAAGCACCAGGCAAAGGCTAATGCTCTCCCACATGGGGTCTTTCCCCTGGGGTCTCTCCTGACCCTCTTTTTGGCTTTGGCTTATGCTTTCACTCAGGGAAGTCTTTCCCTGTGGACCTTCAGGACCTTCTTTTTGCTTGGGGCTTTTTCTATCTCCCAGGTTGCATATGCCTGGGTGGTTTTCAGGATATTCTGCCTGGCCCCAGCAACTCAGGCAACTCTGGACAAGGGAACTTTGGGAATTCTGGACATACCGGTAACTCTGGACACATTGAAGAGCCATTCCCTCCCGGCACTCCACTGGAGCCCACAAGCCAGGTGTTGGTGACTAGACTAGGCACCTGGGGTGCAACTGCTGCCACTGTTGGGGCTGTTGCTCCTGCTGATTCTGATTCCATTACTACAGGGGCTTGTAGAGATGTTGAGTATGGGCATCCCACTAGGACTGTGTATATTCATGGTATATTTTTTCCCAACCTTTCACCTTCAGCTGGGTATGTCTTTTTCAATCAGATGTGTCTCCTGGAGACAGCATATTGTTGGATTTTTTTTTAATCCACGTTAGCAGCCTATGTCGCTTTATTGGAGAGTTTAAGCCATTAACGTTTAGAGTTACTATTGATATATGGTTTGTAATTCCAGCCATGTTTGATGATTTATCCTTTTTTTAAATTTAGTTTGTTTCTCCATGATTAGTGGCCCTCTGTCTTCACTGAGGCACTTCCCACTGATGGTTTTGGTTATTGTTTTTCATTTCTTCCTCGTGTAGTGTTTTGCTCAAGATGCTTTGCAATGCTGGTTTTCTGGCTGCAAATTCTTTTAACTTTTGTTTATCATGAAAGATTTTTATTTTGTTGTTGTACCTGAAGCTTAATTTTGCTGGATACAGAATTCTTGGTTGGCATCCATTGTCTTTCAGTGTTTGAAATATGTTGTTCCAGGATCTTCTTGCTTTCAGCTTCTGTGATAAAAAATCCATTGTTCACCTTATTGGTTTACCCCTTAATGTAATCAGCCTCCTTTCTCTTGTAGCATTTAATATTTTTTCTTGTTTTGTATATTGGATATCTTCATAACAATGTGTTTTGGTGTTGGTGTACTGTGATTTTGTATGCTCAGTGTCCTGTATGCATCTACAATTTGTATATCCGTTTCCTTTTTTATTTCTGGAAAGTTTTCTGTAATTATTTCATTCAGCAGGTTACTCATTCCCTTGGTTTGAACCTCTATACTTCTTCTATCCCAATGACTCTTAACTTCGGCTTTTTTATGTTATCCCATATCTCTTGGATGTTTTTCTTGTGATTTTTTTTACCAGCCTTTCTGAGTTGGCTAGACTCTTTTCAAGATGATATATTTTTTCTTCATTATCTGACGTTCTGGTTTCTACTTACTCCACTCTGTTAGTGATACTCTCATTTGAGTTTTTTATTTGGTTTATAGTTTCCTTAATTTCTAGAATTATTTTTGATTTTTTTAATAATCTCTATCTACTGATAAAGATGCTTAACTTCTTATTTTATCTGTTTATGTAATTCATTTGCAATGTGTTCTTTAACTGTTTGAATTTGCTGTCTCATATCCTCTTTAAGGTTCCATTGCATCTGTCTAAGGTATTCCTTGAGTTCTTTATTTGACCATTTTTCTGATTACTCTAGGTCCTCCTGAGTATTTAGGCTGTCCTGCATTGTTTGTACTCCTTTAAACTGCCCTTGCTTTTTCATGCTGCTCATGTTACTTCTTGTTCTGTTTGACTGCTGAGTTACTGTTTACTCCTATAAATTTATTTGATGCTTGGGAGGAAAGCTATTAGAAGGGAACTGAAGAAGTCACTAAAGAGAATGAGAGTAAGCAGGTAGAATTCAAGGAAGGGGGAATAAGAGAATTGAAAAGAAATGAAAAGATAAAAGATGAAAAAAAGAAAATTAAAAAAATTAAAAAAATAAGAAAAAATTAATATAAAAAAATTAAAAAAGAACAACAAAAATGAAATGAAAAAAAAACCCAAATTAAAAAAAAATTAATAAATGCAGTCTTAGAGTTTGATTAACTTCTCCTCCAGTAGGTGGCGCTGTGCCCACTGGGCCATGCTTCTCCTCTCAATACGCGGGAACCAATCACTGTGCAGCAGCTACTCCTCTCAGACTGGGTGGGTCTCTAATCCTGAGTGCCTAGGGCCTTCTCTTGTGTCTAGTCACTTCCCCACTTTTCCTCAAGCCAGGCCCTGCTCACCGGTGACGCTCACCACAATACTGGCTACACGCCAGGTCTGCTGCTTCAGGGAGCCCTGTTTTCATGAATGACTGGGCTCACTCTCCCTGTTTGCCCTTCCCTCAGACCCTAAGTTTGTAGAGCTTGGGGCTGAGAACCCTCAGCTAATTTTGCTTGACCTCCTGTAGCCACGTTCCCGGTAGCTGGTGCAAGAGACCTCAGTTGTCAGCACTGGTGGGAGCGGTAGCCGGGAGTTCAGTGCTGCAGTTCCCGCGCCACTCCTTATTGCCTCGGTCTGGCTATCGCGCTCATGGGAGAGCTGGGAGGGGCCCTTAAGGTTTCCCCACTGTGTGGAGAGGGAAGGCTAGGGGATTACACACCTGTCACAGCTGGTTTCAATGAAGTTATCTCCTCCACTGCATTCTGGTGACGTCAGTTATCTGCCATGGTGGTATCCCATGCAAATGGTGACAGTTCGTTCCCTTTGCTGGGTCACCAATGCAACTGGTGGGTCCTGACTGTCTCTCCCAAGCCCCGTTTCAATCCTGTGGCTACTACCTATAAAGGCTCGGTTTGGCATTAACCTCCATAGCATCAGAAGGGCCGACCAGCTGTTTCAGCGGGATCGTTTAGTACTGAGTCATAGCTGTTTGTCTGCAGGAAGCAGGCGAACCAGAGCTTGAATTCAGCCGATCCGGGCTTGTTGTGTGTTCTGAGAGGCCCAGACTGTTCTCCCCAGATCCATGTCAGCTCAGCATTGCCTTGTGATCCTCAACAAACAGGGGTTTACGACTCCCTGTGCCTGCGTAGCTGAAGAAGTCAGAGACTTGATCTCTCTGCGCCCGCCACCATGTTGGATCTCCTGTTTTTTTTTTTTTATTTTTAATCTTTTGTTCCCTAAGGATGATTTTAGCTGAGCCCTGGTTTACCTGGAGGGGAACAGGACACCCAAAGTCTTATCATCTACTGAGTTTTACTATGTCTTAAATGCAGACTTGGCAAATTGCAAGGAAATAGGGAGGGCCTGATCACAAGGGTGATGCCTGCCAATCAGATAAGCTGAGGTGCTCAGAACCCTGTAACTCTAGAACCTCCTCTGCTTGAAAAGCCTCTTAATGTCCCATTAGGATTCTGCAGCCTTAGCAATTGCAGGCTTATGGGGGTGACAAAAGTGCTCTTTTCCACCTGCTAAGCTGCAATGAAATGCTCCACCAGTTCCCATAGCACACCATGAAGCTGCCTCAGGGATACCCAGTTGAATGGCACAGGAGACACTGGAAGCAAGAAAGGCAAGCCCCTCCTGCTGCCCTCACCACTGAGAACCAGGGCGCTGGAGTCAGCCACAGATGCCCATCACTATTCGAAACTCTCAGGAGCTGCGCTGCCAGATGCCTGAAAAAGCATCCAAATGAATCAGGCAGACAGAATCGCATTTTTCATGAGAATTTCTGCCTCTGTGAGTCCATGAACACCATGCACACAAGCTCATCTAAGTCAATCCTACAGGACTCAGATGATCCAGAAATCTCCCTCTTAGGAGTTCTGCAACCATTCAGTGGACGAGCATCCTGCAGCACCTCCTCTGCATGGAGGGGAGTGGAGGCTGGGCCTGCGGTTCCCAGCCCAGAATCAAAACGCCACAAAGAACAGGCAGAAGTTTCCTGTCTTGCCTGATGGCTTGGCCTCCTTGCTTCCTCCCCACTCAGGCCCAACACTTTCATATTCCTCCTCTGCTCAAAACTCCCCCAGGGCTCCCGTCTTACCCAGACTGAGAGCCAAGGACCTCAGCAGCCACAAGGCTCTGCATGGTGGGCCCTGTTCTTTCCCTGAGCTCATCGTCACTCCCCTTCACTCTGCTCTGGGTTCATCGGCCTCCTTGCTACTGTCTCTTCACAGATGCTGATCATTCTGCCAGGAACACCCTTCCTGCAGATGTCCACATCCCCCCTTCCCTCAGCTCTCAGGTCAGATGTCAGAGAGGCCAGCCCCGACCACCACCTCTGCTGAGCCCTTTTTTTTTTCTCTCCAGCCTTTGTTTCCCCCATGGTACTTGGTACCTTTGTATACATTATTTATCTACATGTCACCACACTGGGTTGTGCACTCAATGAAAGCATGTGAGTAAGCGCTCAGTCTGCATCATCTGGAACAGGGCCTGGAACATAGTGTATGCTTAATAAATATTTATGGAAGGAAGAAAAGGAGGGAGAGAGAAAAAGGGTTTATTTTCTGATCTAGCTGATAATGTCCACCCCTGTTCTTGCAATCAGTGGGACATCCTGAAGGACAGCTCTAAGTGAACCCTCCCTTGTTCTTACATCTTCTCTAGCTCCCTGCTACCTGCTGAGTGAGCACAAGTGCCGCAGCCTGGCCTTCAAAGTCCTGCACAGACTGGGATGAATGGGCCCTCCTGCCTCACCTCCTTCCTCTGCATGTACCCAATGCCAAGCCGTGTGCCCTGGGACCTGCCCAAAATTTTCTAGCAAATGTTCTACTACTAAGCAACATCCCAGCCCCCTTTTTGTACTCTCATGGTGGCAAGTACCTGCTGTAGTTATCCTTGTAATTAATCTCAAGAATCTTCCAGGGTCTCTCTTATCCAGTAGACTGTTGGCTCCAGGAGGGGAGGGGTAGAGCCTGTCAGGTCCATATGCTGTATCCATAGAAATCCTTAAAATAATGTTTGACACAGAGTCCTAGAGAAGATAATGGACTTGGGCAGAGTTCTGAGGGAACCTGTGGCACAACTGGGACCAGGACAGGAGCCAGAGTTTCCAAGATGCTTTGCTGACACTCTCCTGCATGCAGCTTCCCTCCTCAGTTGGACCAACCTGCCATTTCCTTACAAACCAGGGCTGAGCGGAAAACCTCTGGGACTTTATGAGGGATCCAGATATCTTGCACATTTCCTTATTGAAAAATACTAGAATGTGCAACCAGACCTAAAGCTGACACTTAAAACAAAAGAAGACCACGCCCCCCCACACACACATACATGCACACACCCTGGGCAGGGGGCAATAACAGGCCCCAGCCTCTAGAGTGCTGTCTCCCTCCCCACAGGTGGGGCTCCTCAGTGGTGCTAAGTGTAACACCACATGCTGCCACCCCTAACACACACCCATGTGCACATACACAGAGACATAAAACCACACCCATGCCCACTCAGGACCAGGATGGCCCACAAGGCCTACAGCCAAGCCAGATCTTGGGCTGACAATTCACAAGATGCAAACATGGCTGCAACGGGGTGCCAGGCTGAGTGATGGAGTTGGTGGGGTGACAAGAGAGGGGCAACACACACACACACACACACACACACACACAATACAGTAATAGCCTTATTCATTCACATCTACTTGTGCATCACATAAACACAGACTCGCAATAACAGTTCACACAGATTCACATACAATGCCAAGAAATACACTTGGACATCTCCAGACAGATGCACATTCTCATATACACTTGCTCCAGCCAGAAGTACACACACACAAACACACACACACAGAGCCATGTGTACACCCACATGCTCACAGTCTGGGCATGTGAATGCTATCCTTAGCCTCTAACACTATTAATGCTCCCCACCGCTACAGGGACCTTGGAGGTGACGGGCTATGAATCCAGAGGTTGGACTAAGCTCCAGTCTGGCCCAAGGGAGAATGAAAGGACAGAGGGGCATCTGAGGCCTGTCATCCTCTCTGTGGGGAGGCTGGGATGATAGGACCCATCTGCCAAAGGAGCAGTCCACAGACCCTGATCTGGGACCCTTAGGAAGGGGCCTCCTTGCTCCTGAAGTTGGCTCCAAGAACTGGGAATGTGGGGAGTTTAAGAGGGAGTCTTTTTTCCCCAAACTGAGCCTTTTCCCTTTGCTGAAGGCTGGGGCCTCTTTGGCAGCCCCATTCAACATCCTCCCAAGAGGCCGGCCTGTTCCCAGGAGCTTTTCCCTTTTTTAAGACCCCCTCACTGACACCCAAACACCTGCTCCTCCACAAAATGGGGTCCCACCCAGTAACCTCAAGTTTTGTCCCTACCTGGAGGATTCTTCTCATGCCACCCATCCCCACAAACAGCATAAAGACGCCAGAGGTTCCCCTAAATCTTCAGCTTCAGAATCCCTAAACTCACTGGCCACTCTTCTAGCTACCTGGAGGTAGATGCCATCCCAGGTGAGTCTGCCTTTAATGTGCTGACCCCCACCATGAGGAGCACCCCTTGAGGAGCTTATGCCCCTCACCCAGGGGAGCTGCACCCTTCCAGAGAGGAGCCCCACTCCTACCTCCTTCTCAGTGCACAGCAACTTCTGCCTTCTTCCAGGTCTCTGGCCCTGGGGCACAAGCCAGTGAGGAGAAATGAACACACAGTGGCCAGGGTGTCCTCCTCCCACCCACCTGGGCCTGCCTTATCTGTGGGGGCCTTGGACTTGTCTCCCATGGGTCCTTTGGACAAAAAAGGGAAATCCTTGGGAATATTCTCATGGCAAGAGAAGTGTGCTTGGTGTACTACCCCTAAGGTAAACAGAGCTCTGTCTGTTTAAGATCCATATTTTCTGACTTGGGACACATGCCTATGCCTCAGCTGGAAGAGGGGATCCCCACTGTCTCCAGAGATGATTGCTGAGTCCACAGGAGAAGGGAGAATAGGAGATGCTTGACAGCAGAAAATAATTGATATCATGGTTCCTATCTACTCATGTGTTGAAAGCGTGGTCCCCTGTGCAGCAAGGTTCAGAGGTATGGCTTTAAGGTAGTGACTAGATCTTGAGGACTCTGGACTCATCAGTGGTTTAATCCACTTGATGGATTAGTCCATTGATAACTGGATGGATGACTTGGAGGTGAGAACTAGTTGAGGAAGTAGAGCACTTCTCATCTGCCCTGGAAGGTTCCGTCATGTCCCTGGCCCCTTCCTCTTTCTCTCTTTGCTTCCTGGTTGCCTTGAGTTGACCAGTCTGGCTTCACCTCATCCTTCCACCATGCTTCTGCTTGCAGTTGGCTGACCATGAACTGAATCCTCTGAAACCATCAGACAAAATCAATCTTTCCTCCTCTAAGTTGTTTGTGTCAAATATTGTGGTCACAGTTACAAAAAGGTAATAATAATACCACCATAGATTGAGAACCTGATAAATTCTGGACACTGGGCTGAGGTCTTTTCCCTTGGTTGCATTGTGACCCTACTGAACTCACCCTCCCCCATAGTCCTTCTGTCATAGATGGAAGAAAATCAAGAAAGGATTTTTCCAAGTGCATACAGTGAGCAAGCAGCAGTTCACAATCTGACCTCAGGCCCCAGTGATGGATCTTGCTTAGCTGCACCCCTAAGTCAACTGGGGTATTTTAGAAAAGTAGGGAGCCTAAACCTTACTCTAGGAGCCACTTTTCAAAACTCATGTGTTTCCTTTCTGTAGCAAGCACAGAGTCTGGGAGCTGCCTTGTGCTGGTCCTTCCTTGATTTCCTGGAAATTTTCCTCCAAGATCAAAGACTTGGTGGGTTTCAGCTCTACAGCCACAGGAAAGTGGGCATGGGGGCGCCCAGGGGACTGCCAGGTCCTGAATTCAGAGTCAGGTGCCTCCAACTGTAGTTGGACCATTCACTATGAGGGCACCATCTCCTAAGATGAGCTTGGAAAGAGTTGGGAAAATTTATCCAGGAGACCAAAGCCTTCCTCAGGATTTGAGAACCCCATCAGCTGATCCACGCTGTCCTGAAAGGGACTCATGGTGGCCTCACAGAGCAGCGGTGCAGTGGCTGAGCCATAAGAGGCCTCTGCTTTTTGCAGTGTCCCTTCAGCACCCTCTGCCGAGGAAGCCACATTATGCATATGTCAGTGAGATATGGTTTAAAAGCCAGGCTCTTAGGGAGGAGCAAACACTGGAGGAAGGAAATAACTAAGATCAGAGCCATAAATAATGAACTTGAGAACACATAATAACAATGCAAAGCATCAATGAAACAAAATTATTTATTAGAAAAGATAAAACAAGATTGATAAGACCTCATGCAAACAATGAACAGAAAAGGAGAGAAAAGCCATGTTTATACAATTAGAGATGAAAAGGGGGGAAATATCTATAGCACAGAAATTCAGCAGATCATTGGGGGCTATTTTGAAATCTTTACTCCAATACATTGGGAAACAGAAGAAATGGGTACATTTCTAGATAAATACGTGTTGGAAGCCATGATCAAGTCAAGATGGCGCCTGGTAGTTTGCCAGGAGGAGTGGTTTGTGAGGCAAGGCCACCGAGCCATCAAGATGGTGGGGATTCCTTATTGGCTGATTGCTGTATCTGTAGGGGAGCAATGCTATGATTGGATTATGCTGATTTGAGTCAAGCTGTATGTAATCATATATATATACGCACACACTCACACATACCTCTGCTGTTCCTCAATGAAGCACTTCCCGCTTCAATTTTCAAGTTGCTTGTCACCTCCCAGTTATTTTGCCCAGACTGACTGTGGCAAGTGGTGGCCTGTACGGGGAACTCCGGGATGCTCAGGGGTAAGTGACAAGGTAGCTGCCTGTCCCTAGAAATAGATAGGATGGGAGGAAAGCTGCTCACCCCTGAGGAACAGATAAGACAAGAGGATGGATGGCCATTTCAAGAAAATAGAAAAATTGATACAATGTGTTTTTGTTTCATTTTGTTTCATTTTTGTTTTGTGTTATCTTAGTGTGTTGTGTTGTCTTTGTTATGGAAATATGAGATCAGAAGTTAGTAAAAATCAAACCAAAAGGGTGTTAAGTAAATTGCTAAAGGAAGGAGGCACCCCAGTAAAACCAAGAACAGTTAGGCATACGTTGATTTGATACAAAAATGTAGACCATGGTTCTTAAAGGCGGGGCTACATTTTGTATTCTTCACAATGGGACCATCATAGTGAATATTTAAAAACGATAGAAAAGAAAAGCCCAGGAACTCTGCCAGTCGGCATATTACCATTACGGACGTTGATATGATCTTGTTTGCTTAGTCCAAAGCCTTCAGTTCAGACTATGGTAGAGGAAGGAGAAGATATCTTAGATCAAGTAAAAGAGGAAGTCTCTCAAGCTAGTCAGAAAGGGGAAGAAAGTTTAGAGGAGGAAGGGCTTTCAAGGGAGGAGTTACAACAGGAGGCTGCTTCTAACCCCTTTCCATCACCAGAGGGTGTAAGTATTCAAATAACAGCTCCACCTATGTATATGGGGACAACATATGCTGGGTGGCCCCCACCCCCCATAGTTGATAGATGGGATCCTGAGACAGGACCTTGAAGATTAGCATGCCCTGTACTTGAGGATGAGGGAGGGCAGCAATATCATCAGGCTTTGGATTTTAAAACTGTAAAGCAGTTAAAAGAAGCTGTAGCAGCCTATGGTCCTCAAGCCCCTTTTACTGTAAGCATTGTTGAATCCATTGCAAGTTTAAACTTGACACCAGCAGATTGGGCTAGCATGGGAGGCTATTCGACTTTGGAAATATAAAGACTTAAATGCATACATTAAATTGTGCAGAGATATTAATGAACCAGTGGCACAGGGACAAGTCTTGGCAGCTGCAGTAACCCAAGGAGTACAACAGGCTTTAGGTGCCAGGCCAAAAACATGTTGTAATTGTGGTCAAGCAGGACATTTTAAAAGGAGTTGCCCCATAGAAGGAGGGTTTAAAACAAGTAACAAAATTGGGTATGATCAAAAAAGAAAAATACCATGTGTTTGCCCATGATGTTGTAGAGGAAAACATTGGGCTAATGAATGCCATTCTCAGACTACTGTAGAGGGTACTCCATTGCCAAAAAATGGACACAGGGGGCCGATGCCCCAGGGCCCACAACTACAAATACATGGGGCATTGAAGGAACCCAGCAAAACCATCAGGGTAGCACCCAGGACACATTATCTGTTAACTCCCTTATCAGACAAACCAGAGGGAGTTTAGGATTAGACATCTGAGCCTCCACCAGAGCAGTACTAATTCCAGAGATGGGAGTTCAAATCATTCCCACAGGGGTAAAAGGACCTCTTCCACAAGGAACAGTAGGCTTATTATTAGGATGAAGTTCTTCTACTCTAAAAGAACTTATGATAATTCTTGGTGTAATTGATCCTGATTATGAAGGTGAGATAAAAATTATAGCTAGTTCTCCAAGGGGTATCTCAGTAATTTCACCAGGCGATAGGATTGCACAGTAATTAATACTTCCCAGTTTACATGATAAATTTTCTAGTCATACTGTAGAAAGACGTTCCAAAGGATTTGGCTCCACAGGTGTAGATTGGTCTATGCTTTCTTTAAATTTAGATTCTCACCCTATATTAAAGTTAACCATTCAAGGACATGATTTCAATGGATTGCTAGACACAGGAGCATATCTTAGCATCATCTCTCATCAAGAATGACCAAAAGATTGGCCTTTACAACAAGCAAACGTTTCGAGGCCTAGGAGTGGCAACTAATCCCCATAGAAGTGTGATGGTATTAAAATGGAAGGATCCTGAAGGATGTGAAGGAAGTATACAGCCATATGTATTGGATCATCTTCCTATAAATTTATGGGGATGAGATGTTCTAGGTCAATTGGGATTAACATTAACAAATAACATTCCACATATAAATCCAAATGCACCAACTATTATGACTGGACAAGGTTTTAGGAAAGGAAAAGGATTAGGAGAACAAGGACAAGATATAGTGGCACCAATACAAATAGATAAAAAAAAACAGATAGACTTGAATTGGGTTTTCAGGAGGGGTCACTGAGACAACAAAAATTAATTGGAAATCAGAAAGGCCAGTATGGGTTCCTCAATGGCCCCTGACTAAAGAAAAGATACAAGCAGCCCATGACGTGGTCAATCAACAATTATCGGAGGGACATACACAACCTTCTGTGTCTCCCCATAATACTCCAATTTTTGTTATTAAAAATAAATCTGGCAAATGGAGACTATTACAAGATTTAAGAGCTATTAATAATGAAATGGTTATCATGGGACCTGCTCAATTGGGGATTCCTCAATTATCTGCTTTGCCAAAAACCTGTCATGTTTTAGCTATAGATATTAAAGATTGTTTTTTCTCCATTCCAGTTCATCCTGAGGATAGTCCACATTTTGCACTTACTATCCCTATGCTGAATCATGAAGGTCCTGATCAGTGATATGAATGGAAAGTACTCCCTCAAGGGATGGCTTATATTCCTACTATGTGTCAAGTTTATGTTGACAAAGCAATCCAGCCACTTAGAAATCAAAATCCTGAACTACAAGTATTTCATTATATATACATTGTATTATTAGCACACAAAGATAAAAACACATTGCTAGAATGCTATGCTACACTTGCAAACTTATTAAAAAATTATAATCTAGAGATAGCAATAGATAAAGTACAAATTAAATTTTCCAATTATTAGGAGTTCTATTATCCTCAACCATGGTGTGTCCACCAAAAATTCAAATACGAGTAGATCAACTTAAATCACTTAATGACTTTCAAAAACTGTTAGGAGACATAAATTGGATAAGGCTGTTGAGAGCCATAGCCAAAGGGGCCCCAGCAAACTTCCAGATGCCAGCAAACTTCCAACTGCCAGTTGATAATTGGCTCACAGCAGCCCCAGCATACTTCTAGCTGCCAGCTGATTGGCTCCTCTGCATTGATGCTCATTAGGCTGTTTCCCCGCCCTTTCAGACCACAGAGCTGCTCATTGGGGGATTTTTTGGCTCCGTCCAGGTGACCCAGCAAATCGGCCTCAAGAGCAGGAGGAGTGGGGGGGTTGAGAGGCTTGTGGGAAGCTGGTGGTGGCAGTTGGGCTCTCAGGGAATTCCATAAGAGCTTGTGTGGTGTGGCGTGTGTGTTCTAAAAATAGAGTTCGTTTCTGCTTGATAAGTGGCTCGTGAATTGTGCCCAGCCAGACTGCAGCATTTGGTGGCCCACATGGGGAATGACTGAGGGTAAGTGATAAGGTAAACTGCACATCCCTGAGGGCAGGGCGAGAGGATGGGTAGCCATTTTAAGATTCTTCTTTCATTTTGTTTCGCTTTTGGTTTAAGTTGCCTGTCCCTGGAGATGAGTGAGATGGAAGAAATACCACTCACATCTGAGGAAAAACTATTTGCATGTGAGGAACAGATAGGGAGAAAGGACAGATGGACATTTCAGGAGGATAGAAAGGCTGATATAATTATTCTTTGTTGTTCCATTTTTATTTCATTCTGTTTCGGTTTTGTTTGGCATCATCTTGTGGGGTTGTATTATAGTAGAAATATGGGATCAAAAATTAGTAAAAAAACAAACAAAGAGTGGTAAGTAAATTGTTAGAGGAAGGAGGCACCCCAGTAAAATCAAGAGCAGTCAGGGCATACGTTGATACAATACAAAAATGTAGCCCATGACTCTTTAAAGAGGAGTTGTTAAATATATCACAATGGAACCATCATGGTAAAGATTTAAAAAGAATAGAAAAGAAAAGCCCAGGGACTCTGCCAGTTGGCACATTGCCATTGTGGATGTTTGTATCTTGTTTGCTTAGTCCAAAGCCTTCAGTTCAGACAATGGTAGAGGAAGGAGAAGACATATTGATTCAAGTAAAAGAGAAGGTCTCTCAAGTTAGACAGAAGAAAAGATTCAAGTAAAAGAGAAGATCTCTCAAGTTAGAGGAAAAGATTCAAGTAAAAGAGAAGGTCTCTCAAGTCAGTCAGACAGAGGAAAAAAAGAAGTTCTCTCAAGCTAGTCAGACAGAGGAAATATTCAAGTAAAAGAGAAGGTCTCTTGAGCTAGTCAGACAGAGGAATAAAGTTTAGAGCAATAAAAAGCAATCAGGGGAAAAGTTACAATAGGAGACTGCTAATAACACCTTTCTATCACCAGAGGGCATAAGTGTCCAACAAACAGCGCCACCTCCATATGCTGGGAGGCCCCCAACCCTTTTAGTTGATAGATGGGATCCTGAGACAGGACCTCAAATATTAACATGCCCTGTATTTGAGCAGGCAGGAGGGCAGTGAATTAACCATGCTTTTGATTTCAAAACAGTGAAGCAGCTAAAAGAGGCTGTAACAACCTATGGTCCTCAAGCACTCTTCACTGTAAGCATTGTCAAATCCAGTATCAACTTGAACATGATGCCAGCAGATTGGGCTAGTATGTGTAAATCTGTGCTTAATGGAGGACAATCCCTGTTATGGAAGGTTGCCAATGAGGAATTTTGCAAGGAGATGGCTAGGTTAAATGCAGCAGCTGGTTATCCTCAGAGAAATCTAGATATGTTAGGAAAGGGACCTTATGAGGATCAGCAGCAACAAATTGCATATGATCCTGCCATATACTCACAAATTGCTGCAGATGTGGTTAGGGCATGGAAGACTTTACAAGGACATGTACAAGGTCAATTATCTAAGGTAATACAAGGAGCTAATGAACCTTATGCTGAATTTGTAGATAGGCTTATTCAAACAGCTACCAGAGTTTTTGGGAATACAGAACAAGCAATGCCATTAATAAAACAACTGGCTTATGAGCAAGTGAATTGTTGGTGCAGAGAAGACATTAGACCATGGAAACATGGAGATTTAAACACATATACTAGGATTCCAACATGGCGGCAGGCGCAGAGAGATCAAGTCTCTGACCTCTTCAGCTGTGCGGGCATAGGGAGTCATAAACAATCTAAATTCTGTTTGCTCTGGATCACTAAGAAATGCTGAGCTGACATGGATCTGGGGCGAACAGTCTGGGCCTCTCAGAACACACACTGAGCCTGAATCGGCTGAATTCAAGCTCCCATTCGCCTGCTTCCCGCAGACAAACAGCTGTGACTCAGCACTAATCCATCCATCCATCCGGCTGAAAAAACTGGTCAGCCCTTCTGATCCTACGGAGATAAATGCCAACCGAGCCTTCATAGGTAGTGGCCACAGGTTTGAAACGGGGCTTGGGAGAAACACTAAGGACCCACCTATTGCATTGGTCACCTGGCAAAGGGAAACGAACTATCACCATTTGCAAGAGATACCACCATGGCAGAGAACTGACATCACCAGACTGTGGCGGAGGAGATAACTTCATTGAAACCTACGGCTACAGGTGCGTAATCCCCTAGACTTCCCTCTCCACACACTGGGGAAACCTTAAGGGCCCCTCCCACCTCTCCCATGAGCGAGAGAGCCAGACCCAGGGAATCAGACATGGTGCGGGACCCGCGGCGTGGAACTCCGGGCTACCGCTCCCACCAGTGCTGACAACTGAGGTCTCTTGCACCAGCTACTGGGGGCGCGGCTACAGGAGGGAAAGTAAAATTCGCTGAGGATTCTCAGCCCCAAGCTCTACAAACTTAGGGTCTGAAGGAAGGGCAAACAGGGAGAGTGTACCCAGTCGTTCATAAAAACAGGGCTCCCTGGTGCAGCAGACCTGGCGTGTAGCCAGTAGTGTGGTAAGTGGCACCCCTGAGAGGGGCCTGGCTAGAGGAAAAGTGGGGAAGTGACTAGACACAAGAGGAGGCCCTAGGCACTCAGGATTGGAGACTCGCCCAGTCTGAAAAGAGGAGCTGCCGCACAATGATTGGTTCCCACGTATTGACAGGAGAAGCTTGGCCTGGTGGGCACAGCGCCACCTACTGGAAGAGAAGTTAATAAAACTCTAAGACTGCATTTATTAGGTTTTAATAATTTTTTTTGATTTAGGTTTTTTCTTTCATTTTCATTTTTCTTTCTTTTTTTAAAATTTTTTTTCAATTTTATTCAATTTTTTCTTCTAATTTTAATTTTTATTTTTTAATTATTATTTTTTTTAAATATTATTTTTCTTTTTTTATTTCCTATTTTTCTCTTCTTTGGTATTTTCATTTCTTTTCAATTTTCTTATTCCCCCTTCCTTGAATTCTACCTGCTTACTCTCATTCTCTTTAGTGATTTCTTCCCTTCGCTTCTAATATCTTTCCTCCCAAGCATCAAATAAATTTATAGGAGTAAACAGTAACTCAGCAGTCAAACAGAACAAGAAGTAACATGAACAGCTTGAAAAAGCAAGGAAGAAAAGGAGTACAAACAATGCAGGACAGCCTAAATATTCAGGAGGACCTAGAGTCATCAGATAAATGGTCATATAAAGAACTCAAGGAAAACCTTAGACAGATGGAATGGAACCTTAACAAGGATATGAGACAGCAAATTCAAACAGTGAAAGAACACATTGCAAATGAATTACATAAACAGATAAAAGAAGAAGTTAAGCATCTTTATCAGGAGATAGAGATCATAAAAAATAATAAAATAATAATTCTAGAAATGAAAGAAATGATAAACCAAATTAAAAACTCAAATGAGAGTATCACTAACAGAGTGGAGCAAGTAGAAGCCAGAATGTAAGATAATGAAGACAAAATATATCATCTTGAAAAGAGTCTAGCCAACTCAGATAGGCTGGTAAAAAATCACGAGAAAATTATCCAAGAGATATGGGATAACATAAAAAATCCAAACTTATGAGTCATCGGGATAGAAGAAGTTACAGAGATTCAAACCAAGGGAATGAGTAAACTGCTGAATGAAATAATTACAGGAAATTTTCCAGAAATAAAAAAAAAACAGATATACAAATTGAAGATGCATACAGGACACCGAGCACACAAAATCACAGTAGACCAATGCCAAGACACATTGTTATGAAGATATCCAATATACAGAACAAAGAGAAAATATTTAAAGCTACAAGAGAAAGGAGACAGATTACTTTCAGAAGTAAACCAGAAAGATTTACAACGGATTTTTCATCATACACACTGAAAGCAAGAAGGTCATGGAACAATGGATTTCAAACACTGAAAGACAATGGATGCCAACCAAGAATGCTGTATCCAGCAAAATTAAGCTTCAGGTATGACAACGAAATGAAAATCTTTCATGATAAACAAAAGTTAAAAGAATTTGCAGCCAAAAAACCAGCATTGCAAAGCATTTTGAGCAAAACACTACACGAGGAAGAAATGAAAAACAATAACAAAAACCTTCAGTGGGAAGTGCCTCGGTAAAGACAGAGGGCAAGGGGAAAGATAATCATGGAGAAACAAACTAATTTTTTTAGAAAAAAGGATAAATAATCAAGCATGCCTGGAAGTACAAATCATATATCAATAGTAACTCTGAATGTTAATGGCTTAAACACTCCAATATACGACATAGGCTGGTATCATGGATTTTAAAAACAAATCCAACAATATGCTGCCTCCAGGAGACACATCTGATTGGAAAAGACATACACAGGCTGAAGGTGAAAAGATGGGAAAAAATATACCACGCACACGGTCCTCGTAAGCAAGCAGGGGTGGCCATCCTCATATCGAATAAAATCGACTTCAAGACTAAGTTAATCAAAAGGGATAAAGAAGGATATTATATACTGTTAAAAGGAACCATTCACCAACAAGACATAACAATTATCAATATTTATGCACCAAATAATGGTGCTGCGACATTCATAAAACAAATTCTCCCCAAGTTCAAGAATCAAATAGACCACAACACAATAATTATGGGTGACTTCAACACACCTCTCTCACCATTGGACAGATCCTCCAAACAAAAGTTGAATAAAGAAACTATAGAACTCAATACCACAATCAATAACCTAGACTTAACTGACATATATAGAATATATCAACCATCATCAAATGGATATACTTTTTTCTCAGCAGCACATGGATCCTTCTCAAAAATAGACCATATATTATTCCATAGGGCAACCCTCAGTAAATATAAAGGGGTGGAGATAATACCATGCATTTTATCTGATCATAATGGAATGAAACTGGAAATCAATGATAAAAGAAGGAAGGAAAAATCCTACATCACAGGGAAAATGAACAATATGTTACTGAATGATCAATGGGTTAGAGAAGACATAAAAGAGGAAATAAAAAAATTCTTAGAGATAAATGAAAATACAGACACAACATACCGGAATCTATGGGACACAATGAAAGCAGTTTTAAGAGGAAAATTCATCGCCTGGTGGTCATTCCTCAAAAAAAGAAAAAAACCAACAAATAAATGAGATCACACTTCATCTCAAAGCCCTAGAAAAGGAAGAGCAAAACAACCGCAAATGTAGCAGAAGGCAAGAAATAATTAAAATCAGAGCAGAAATCAATGAAATTGAAACAAAAGAAACTATTGAAAAAATTAACAAAACTAAAAGTTGGTTCTTCAAAAAGATAAATAAAATGGACAGACCTTTAGCCATGCTAACGAAGAGAAGAAGAGAGAGAACTCAAATTACTAACGTACGGGATGAAAAAGGCAATATCACAACAGATGCTACAGAAATACAGAAGACAATTAGAAATTATTTTGAAAACCTATATTCCAATAAAATAGAAGATAGTGAAGACATCAATAAATTTCTTAAATCATATGATTTGCCCAGACTGAGTCAGGAGGATACACACGATTTGAACAGACCAATATCAATAGATGAAATTGAAGAAGCCATCAAAAGACTACCAACCAAGAAAAGCCAAGGACCGGATGGGTATACAGCGGAGTTTTACAAAACCTTTAAAGAAGAATTAATAGCAATACTTTTCAAGTTATTTCAGGAAATAGAAAAAGAGGGAGCTCTTCCAAATTCATTCTATGAGGCCAACATCACCCTGATTCCGACACCAGACAAAGACACCTCAAATAAAGAAAACTACAGACCAATATCTCTAATGAACCTAGATGCAAAAATCCACCATAAAATTCTGGCGAATCGAATACAAAAACATATCAAAAAAAATTGTGCACCATGATCAAGTAGGATTCATCCCTGGGATGCAAGGATGGTTCAATGTACGGAAATCAATAAATGTTATTCACCACATCAATAGACTTAAAGGTAAGAACCATATGATCATCTCCATAGACGCAGAGAAAGCATTTGACAAAGTACACCATCCCTTTATGTTCAAAACACTTGAAAAACTAGGGATAACAGGATCTTACCTTGACATTGTAAAAGCTATCTATGCTAAGCCTCAGGCTAGCATCATTCTGAATGGACAAAAGTTGAAGACATCCCCTCTAAAATCTGGAACAAGACAGGGATGCCCTCTATCACCACCTCTATTCAATATAGTTCTCGAAACACTGGCCAGAGCAATGAGACAGATGAAAGAAATTAAAAGCATAAAAATAGGAAAAGAAGAACTTAAATTATCACTATTTGTGGATGATATGATCCTATACCTAGAAGACCCAAAAAGGTCTACAAAGAAACTACTAGAACTAATAAATGAATTCAGCAAAGTGGCAGGATATAAAATCAACACGCATAAATCAAAGGCATTTCTGTATATCAGCGACAAAACTTCTGAAACGGAAATGAGGAAAAACACTCCATTCACAATATCCTCAGAAAAAAAAATAAAATACTTGGGAATCAACCTAACAAAAGAGGTGAAAGATTTATACAATGAAAACTACAGAACCCTAAAGAGAGAAGTAGAAGAAGATCTTAGAAGATGGAAAAATATACCCTATTCATGGATAGGCAGAACTAACATTATCAAAATGGTGATATTACCAAAAGTTCTCTATAGGTTTAATGCAATGCCAATCAAAATCCCAACGGCATTTCTTGTAGAAATAGATAAAGCAATCATGAAATTCATATGGAAAAATAAAAGACCCAGAATAGCAAAAGCAATTCTAAGCAGGAAGTGTGAATCAGGCGGTATAGTGATACCAGATTTCAAAGTATATTACAGAGCAATAGTGATAAAAACAGCATGGTACTGGTACCAAAACAAGTGGGTGGACCAATGGTATAGAATAGAGGACACAGAGACTAATCCACAATGTTACAACTATCTTATATTTGATAAAGGGGCTAAAAGCATGCAATGGAGGAAGGATAGCATCTTCAACGAATGGTGTTGGGAAAACTGGAAATCCATATGCAACAAAATGAAACTGAATCCCTTTCTCTCACCACGCACAAAAGTTAACTCAAAATGGATCAAGGAGCTTGATATCAAATCAGAGACTCTGCATCTGAGAGAAGAAAAAATTGGCTCCGATCTACATATTGTGGGGTCGGGCTCCAAATTCCTTAATAGGACACCCATAGCACAAGAGTTAATAACAAGAATCAACAAATGGGACTTACTTAAACTAAAAAGTTTTTTTCTCAGCAAGAGAAACAATAAGAGAGGTAAATAGGGAGCCTACATCCTGGGAACCAATTTTTACTCCTCACACTTCAGATAGAGCCCTAATATCCAGAGTATACAAAGAACTCAAAAAATTAGACAATAATATAACAAATAACCCAATCAACAAATGGGCCAAGGACCTGAACAGACACTTCTCAGAGGAGGACATACAGTCAATCAACAAGTACATGAAAAAATGCTCACCATCTCTAGCAGTCAGAGAAATGCAAGTCAAAACCACCCTAAGATACCATCTCACTCCAGTAAGATTGGCAGCCATTATGAACTCAAACAACAACAAGTGCTGGCGAGGATGTGGGGAAAAGGGTACACTTGTACATTGTTGGTGGGACTGCAAATTGGTGCAGCCAATTTGGAAAGCAGTATGAAGATTTCTTTGAAAGCTGGGAGTGGAACCACCATTTGACCTAGCTATTCCCCTTCTTGGTCTATTCCCTAAAGACTTGAAAAGAGCATGCTACAGGGATACTGCTACATCGATGTTCATAGCAGCACAATTCACAATAGCAAGACTGTGGAACCAACCTAGATGCCCTTCAATAGACGAATGGATAAAAAAAAATGTGGCATTTATACACAATGGAGTATTACTCTGCATTTAAAAATGACAAAATCATCGAATTTGGAGGGAAATGGATGGCATTAGAGCAGATTATGCTAAGTGAAGCTAACCAATCCCTAAAAAACAAATGCCAAAAGTCTTCTTTGATATAAGGAGAGTAACTAAGAACAGAGTAGGGACGAAGAGCATGAGAAGAAGATTAACATTAAACAGGGATGAGAGGTGGGAGGGAAAGGGTGAGAGAAGGGAAATTGCATGGAAATGGAAGGAGACCCTCAGGGTTATACAAAATTACATACAAGAAGAAGTGAGGGGTAAGGGAAAAATAATACAAGGGGGGAGAAATGAATTACAGTAGAGGGGGTAGAGAGAGAAGAGGGGAGGGGAGGGGAGGGGGGATAGTAGAGGATAGGAAAGGCAGCAGAATACAACAGACACTAGTATGGCAATATGTAAATCAATGGAAGTGTAACTGATGTGATTCTGCAATCTGTATACGGGGGAATAAAAATGGGAGATCATAACCCACTTGAATCAAAGTGTGAAATATGATATATCAAGAACTGTGTAATGTTTTGAACAACCAACAATAAAAAAAAATATGAAAAAAACCAAAAAACAAAGAAGGCCCCATTTGATTTCTGGGTTGAGCGGGTGCAGGAAGAGGCAGAGCCCAGGAGGCAGGGCCCTGAAGAACAAACTCCCCAAGTCCCATTCTTGGGAAGAGTGGGTGGGCCCGTTCATTTGCCTGAGCTGCCATGACAAAGTACCACAGACCAGTGGCTCCAACAGCAAACCGATTGTCTCAGTTCTGAAGGAAGGTGTTGTCTGCTGGGTTCCTTCTCAGGGCTGCGGGCATACATAGCCTCTCCCTGGTCCTGGTCTTGTAGATGTGTCACCACCTCTGTGTGTGTCTGTCTGCAGTTTCACCTCCTATCGAGGCATTAGGCAACCCTGTCCTACTGTGGCCCTATCTTAAGCATCTGCAGTCACCCTATTCCCACATAAGGTCATATCTAAGGTACGGGAGTTAGGACTTCAACGTACGCACTTTAGGGAAGCACAAGTCACCCACAACGTGTGTTTTGGTAGCTCTCTGGAGCAGAACTAGATTTCCATCTGCTGTGGGAGGGGCTGTTCAAGGGAATCCCAGCTCCATCAGAAGAGGCCAACAGGCCCCCAGCTGACGTCGCTGTGTGCAGACACTGCCTGGGGTTTGCCCTGTGCTGGTCAAACAACATGTCAACAAGTGGCTTCCTCAAAACATCCTGCGAAATGCCTGATCTTTTTATCCTGACAGCAGTGTCCCCTGCTCCCTGGCCCTGCGAGGCCATCAGCAGGCTAGAATTCAAGTCTCACCCACACTGTGGCGAGGGGAAAGGCATTGGAAATTTTGTGCATATTTGTGGAGGAATAAAAAAGAATCTGGTGGATGAAGTCAAGGCTGAAAGGCCAGCCTTTTGGGGACAAAGCCAGCTGCTTTGACCTTCTTGGGGCCACTGGCCAATGGGGTAGCTCAGGGCTGCATCCCAGAGATGAGGAGCCAGCTGTTGTGTCCCTCCTCTCCTGCCATCTCGGAGCCCAGCCACCGAGCCATCACCTCCACCCAGCACAATGAATAGTTGACACAGTCTCTTAAGAATCGGTCTCATTTACGTTCTCTAATTGGCTCATTTTCTTCCAAGATAACACAGTCGAAAAGTGGCATTTCAGTGAGATCGAGGCAGGTGTGTTAATTATCGACTGCCTCATTCTGCGCATGCAGGTGGACGAGAGGCAGTGGCTTTGCAGGCAGTGGCCGTTCCTGGGTGTCTCCTCTCCGACCCTCTCATTCTTAAATCCCATTTCTTTCCAGTTAGTGTGTGCCTGGTACTAGGAGCTCACACAAGGTTCCAGCTAGAATGGTCCTAGAAACCATCTAGCAGGATTTTCCAGGTGGGAAAACCAAAGCCTCTAGAGGAGGAGCCACCCATCTGCAGACCCACAGCTGTGTCAGTAGCAAAGGCCCCGGGTTCCAGGGCCTAGTGGGCCGCCTCTGACTGTCTCATGCCATCCTGAATATCTGGGGATGCGATAACCCCTATAGAGACTTGCTGGGAAGACGAGCTAGGAAAGTTGCTCTCTGCTCACCACCATCTCCAGGAGAGGGATCTGGTCAGGAGACGGCAGCCAGTGCATGCTGCCAGGACTCTCTTTGGCCCATGTGCTGTTTCTTCCTCCCTCCAGAACTCCAGAATCTTCCTAAGGGCAAGACGTTTTGTAGTGTACCTGGCACAGACCGGCTGTGAGGACAGAGAAAGGACAAGGAGTAAGATTGTTTATAAAACCAAGAATTGACCAGACAGCCACCACCGTCAGGCTGTGTGGCAATCCTGTGGGTTCCAGGTCTGATTTAGGGTCCTCTGTAAAAGTGGTCCAACCTCTGTGATTCTGCTGAGCCGCCACTCAAAGTCAGCTACCAAAATGGCATGACAAATTACTTTGCCAGCACTTGCTGTCACATGACAACGAACTGATGCCCAGAGTCATGAGGGCCCAGCTGGCCACAGGAGAGAGGCTTCTCGGAGACAGTGGCAGATCCAGAGCAGCCCAGGATCTACGCCTCCTATGGGCATTCCACCTGCGGACTCACCTGGCACAGGCCAGTGGGAAGAAGGCTTCCTCCCTGGTTTTCATTCCGTCAGAACTTTCTCCTTGCTCTCAGTGCTTGGAGAGATAGCAGCAGCTGCTCTCTCATGCAATGACGTTGGGGTTGGTCCCAGGTTTGAACTTGGGCTCTGCCATGGTGTCTGCGCAATTGAGCTTCTTTGCTTTAGATGCCCACTTGTTCAACAGTGGTAGCGATGGCAGGATCCCTCTCCGTGGCTTCAATCCACTGTGGACTGAAAATAATCAGGAAAAAAATGCATTTGTGTTGAACACAAACATACTTTTTT
The DNA here is from genome assembly GCF_052094955.1 of Ictidomys tridecemlineatus. Lineage (NCBI taxonomy): Eukaryota > Metazoa > Chordata > Mammalia > Rodentia > Sciuridae > Ictidomys > Ictidomys tridecemlineatus. The sequence goes on along the minus strand of NC_135478.1, from coordinate 78,259,572 downwards.
CTCATCTTTATTCCCTTTGAAAAAATAGACTGCGCTGACCATGCGCACGGGATCCACATGGTCCTGGGTGTGAAAAGCCATGCAGAGATGCCTCGGAGTTCTCAGGAGGCTGTGCCACAGGCTGGAAGTGAGCAGGATGCTATTTTATAAGGGGCTTTGAGCCTCTGGGATTTGGGTATTCTCGGGAGTCCTGGGATTAGTCCTCCATGGACACCAAGGGACAGCTATAGCTCGCAGGTAGTTGGGCGTGAGGCCTGAATGAGGGGTGGCTCAGTAAAGTCCTGTTCCCTTCCTCGGGCACCCAGAGGAATGCACTGTACTCCTGAGCACAGCTGCAAGCCACGGAGGAGTCTCCTTCCCACAGGTGCCTGAAAAGCTTTCCCGCAGCCAGGACGTCGCATGGCTGAGAAGGTGGATGTCCAGCCCCAAAGGCTCTGCCGTAGCTGACAGATTGGGCCCAGGTACTTCTGCACCTTGACGAGCATCCCCTTGTGATCCTCAGGGGACTCTGGCCACACTCTGAGAAACCTCTGCTTGTATTTAACAAGAGGGGAGGGAGCAGGTCCAGCCTGCATATGGGAGATTGTGACGCCTGGGTTGGGGTTCATGTGCCACATCTCTTGATGTAAAGTGAAATAACCTAGTTCAGGGGACCAAAATATAAATGGTCACAGGGCGAGAAAGCAGCAGCCTGGGTGGGACAGTCCACAACTGGGACATGGGTTTCTTGCAGAGATGGCAGCTTTTACACAGCTCCCGTGCAACCCGGCAATTTGGACAGCAGCCTGGTATTGCCAGACTTTCCACTGATTTGTCAAAGGAACCCTAAACTATAGATATTGGCATAAAATCTCTGCACTTTTAAAAGCTGGAGATAATGAATAATTAATTTCTACTTCTTATTTTTTCAATGGCGCTGGGGCTGCCCCCAGGACCTGGTGCAGGCCGAGCATGTGCTTGTAACAGTGGCTGCAGCCTCTGCCCTATTTGCAAGGAAATTTTTAATCATGTGGGCTAAACAGAGCCTACTCTGGGCCTGAATTGGCCCCTGGGCTGACAAGTGGTCACCATGAGGTCCATGCTGCCTTCTCAGTTCACAGATGCAGTCTCAGGAGACTGAAGGGGAGCAAAGCTGGCACAGGCCATGCCGCCGGGGACCTTGGGCTGCGCTTTTGCACCTTCCCAAGATGCAGAGGGATGGGCCTCCCTTGGCCTCCAGAAGCATCCGAAGCCAGGTCTCCAGGCTCCCGGGCCAAGCTCCCAGATCCAACTGGGAGTGGGGTGAAGGCCTCTGGGGCCGAGGCGAGGCCAGAGCTGGGCTCACTCATGCACCGCTGCCACCTTCCCTTTTGATGTCTGGGCATTCCAGTTCTGGCACCCCGTGCAGCAATGGCACCAGGCTGCCTGCCCCTGCAGCCTCCTCACACCAGAACAGCACTTTGCAGGGATTTGTGGGGACTTCAAAGGCAGAAAGTTGCCCTGGGATAACTTCAGGAAGGCGCCTCACCAGTGTGAACAGCACCAAGGGGAGACAGGAGATCAAAGTGGAACCAACTTTGAATACAGTGGAAAGGACGACCTGGCTCTGCTACCTGCTCAGAGGAGGGTGCGTGTGGGCCTTCAGGACGAGAGTGACAGGGTCAGAATCAGAATGCCGTCTCCCCACCCCTCTTGATACGTCCAGGGCCTGTGCCCACAGAGGGTCTCCTCTGACAGGAGGCCTTTCTTGAGTTTTGGAGCCTCCCGGGTGCAGCGCTGCTGGGCGAGGCCACTTGGTTTGACCTGCTGGAGCCGGGGATTGCAGAAGGGCAAGGCAGCCAGCCAAGTGCCAGTAAAACTCTTGCTTTTGCGAAGTGCCAGGCAGCACCCTGAAAGGGGAAGTGATGTGTGGGCCCACCTGCTGATGACTTGTTGCCGTTCCTTAGCCTGGCACCACAGCACTCGCTACAACCTGGTTGTCGGAAACCAAGTTCCCAGCTGCCAGTCACGGCCCCAGGTGCCCTGCTGCCCAGAGGGGCTATTTGTGTGTGTCTGTCTGGGTTCTGGAAGCGCACGTAGGCAATGCAGTAGGAGAAGGCCCTACCAACCAGCCTGGGGAGCTGTCTGCTGAGTGACATGTTGGCGCTCGGCGCTGGGGCCTGCTCCAGCTGTCAAGATTGTCTGGAGGCCCAGCACAAAGTGACTAGACCAAGAGGAGGGGCGGGCTCTGTCCAGCCAGCAACTGGCCACCATCATTCGAGAACCACTCATGAATGAGTTATTTACAAAAGCAATAATGGCCCATGCTAAAAATTTCAAATAGGCTTAAAATGAAAAGTGTCCCCCCATTTTTAATCTTGCGCCCAAGAAATAAACAATGTTAAAAATGTCCTGTTCTAGAAAACTAGCATTTTTCCAAATGTCCTTCAGAAATGAGCATTTATTTTATTTATTTCTTTTTTGGGGGAGGGATACTGGAGATTGAACTCAGGGCACTCAACCACTGAGCTACATCCCCCTGCCCTATTTTCTATTGTTCTCAGAGACAGGGGTCTCCCTGAGTTGCTTAGCACCTTGCTTTTTGCAGAGGCTGGCTTTGAACTCGGGATCCTCTTGCCTCAGCCTCCCAAGCTGCTGGAATCACAGGTGTGCTCCACCATGCACAGCAGAAATGAGTACTTCTTAGAGCAGTCTGCTTCATCTCCTTTCCTTGTCACGTATCTTTTGCATCCTAATGGGCCACGTTTTTCTAAATCACTCCATAATACTTCATGGATGTGCTGAGACTCGCCCATCCCTTCTCGGGGGTCTTTGTGGTCCCTCTGGTTGTACAAGCTCTAGGGTGGTTTACTTGTTTGATGAGATGTCTGAATTTCTTTCAGATTTTCACCAAATACAGACTCTTCTCCATAATCCTTGGAAGAATGGAAGTGGGCACCCATTTTACAGTGGAGGAAAGTAGCATTCAGACTAGTAAAGCGATTTTCCCTGGACCACGTACCTGGAGTTTAGAACAACCATTTGTTCAGAAGATGTTTGTAAAACATGGTGACTGTCATTTACATGTCCCGAGGGACACCATGGAATCCCAAATCCTGCCCTCTCAGTGCTTACAAACTGCACTAAGTGCTTTGAAGGGGAACCAGGGAGCCATGGGAACACTATTTAACTGAACTGAGCTTGGACTGAGGAGTACATATGGACTCCATGCAGGGTCCCCTGGAGAAGGTCCCATTTAAGGTGAAGTGAGAAGGAGCATCAGTTACCAAGGCAAGGCAGCAATCCTTTCAGGTTAGGACTGTTCACACCATCCCCTTGTGGATGAAAAAAGTGAGAAGAGAAAGATTAAGTAACTTGCCTAAAATAATTATGGTTAAATCATAGTTAGATACCTATAGTGTACATCAAGATAGACTGCATTACAGTCCATCAAACAGGTCTCAATAAATTTAAGAATAACAATCATAAAAAAAGTGCTTTCTTGCTTTCTTTCATCATTATAGATTTATTTATTCTTACTTTAAGATGAAAATGATAGCACCATTTCATTTATCTTTGAAGGGTAACAGAATATAATACCCCCAAATATGCCGCTTTGGCACAAAGATTATTTTGAGTTCAGGGCTATTGAGAAGAAACAGATATCATATTTTCCTGTGTAAGTGTCACAGATTTTATGCCAATTATTTTTTTTTTGCAAAAAAAGTGGATGCAACAATTATACTTTCTGACCAAAGTAGAATGAAATTAGAAATTAATAATAATAAGATATTTGGGGGAAAAATATCTGGAAATAAAATAACATGTTACTAAGTAACTTATGGGGCAAAGACAAAAATGAGAGAAATTAGAAAATATTTTGATCTGAAAGAAAAAAAAATGTGACATATTAAAATATGCAGAATACTGCTAAAGCAGTTATAGAGGAAAAATTATAGTCTTAGAAAAGAATAAATGTCTAAAGTCAGTTATCTAAGTTTTTTGTTTCAAAAAGATAGAAGAGAGAGCAAAATAAGCCAAAAACAAATAGAAAGAAGAAAATAATAACAAGAGCAAAATTAATAAAATGCAAAACAGAGAAAATTAGTGAACACCAAAGTTTGTTCTCTAAAAGTAATTTATAAAACTGATAAAGTCTTAACTAGATTAATTCAAGGGGGAAAAAACATATTGACCACCAATATCAGAAATGAAAAGGGATTATCAGCACAGATCCTATGGACATTGAAAGGATAATAACAAAATACCATGAACAGCTTTATGCCAACAAATTTGACAAACTAACTGAAGTGAATAAATGTTTTGAAAAACAAGAACTTGCCAAAATTGACATGCAAAAACTAGAATATATTCATAACCCTATGCCTAAATTGAATTTGTTGCGAAAAACCTTCCCCAAAAGATAATTCCATGCTTGGATGGTTTTACTGTTGAATTCTATCAAGTATTTCAAGAAGAAATGACACTGAAATGTCACAAGTATTTTTAAAACATAGAGGAGGAATGTTTTATAACCCTGTTTAATAAGTCCAATGAATCTTTGATGCCCAAATCTGATAGACATGATTAAAAAATTGTAGAACAATATTTCAGAACTATAGACACAAATCCTTAAAAGTTAATAGCAAATTGAATCCAGTAATTCATAGCCATGATAATATATTATGACAATTTAGAGTTTATTCCAAAAAGTGAAAGCTTTGTTTTATATTTGAAAATACAAATTCAACATAATTCAATTCAACAAATAAAACATAATTCAACAGAATGACAAAATAAAGGAGGAAAACCAAATGATTATTTCAATGAGTTCAGGAAATGCATTTGAAAAAATTATAGCAAACTAATAATAGTGGGGAAGTTCCTCAAACTGCTAAAGGGCATCTAAAAAAATAATCGAAAGCTGACATAATTAATGAAGAAAGATTGAATTGTTTTCTTTTGAGATCTAGAACAAAACAAAGACAACTGTTCTTACTACTCTGTCCAACATTAAGGACCTAACCATTGCAATAAGGCAAGAAAACATATCATATGGAAGGAAGAAATAACTCTACCTTTCCTTGCAGCTAATATGATGATTTATGTAGAAAATCTAAGGAAGAATAATAAAATAACTACCAGAATTAATAAATGAATTTGAAATTACCATGAATATAAGGTTGATATGAGAATTAATTGCATCCTTATATACCAACAGTAGAATAGCAAAGTTGATTTTAAAAAAAGAGTTAGACTTGGCTAACTTACTATACCTAGTAAAAACATAAACACATAGATCAATGGAACAGATAAGGAAATTCATAAATAGAACCATGCATATCTGGTTAGTCGTTTTGACAAGGGTCCCAAGACATTTCTACGCCAATAGAAGTAGTGCAGGATATCCATGTAGGATAAAAGATGAATATTGCTACTTCATCCAGGACATAAAAAATTAACTCAAAATGAATTATAGACCCAAATGTAAAACTGTTAAAAGTTTTAAGCTTTTAAAACTGCAAAACTTTTAGAATAAAACGACAGGAGAATATCTTTACAACCCTGGGGTAGTCGGGATTTTCTTTAATAGAACACAATAAGCACAGATCACAACAGAGACAGATGACAAATTAGACTTCAATTAAAATAAGAACCTTCTGTTCTTTGAAGGACAACACTAAGAAAATGAGTGGGGAAGCAATGTTTGCAACATATATGTCAGAAAATGAATTAGTCTTAAGAATATAAAGAACTCTGACACTCTAAAAATAAGACCAACAACTGAACAAGAAATTGGGTGAATATTAAAATAGATATTTCTCAAAAGAAGATATGAGAATGATTCTTCAACACTTGAAAAGATTCTCAATATCATCAGGCATTGGAGAAAGGCAAAATAAGTGTCAGGGATACCACTATATACCCACTAGAACGTCTAGAACAGACACCGTGCTCGTCAATGATGAAGAGCTAGCTCTGGGTGGGGAAGGAGTGGAAGGCGTCTGATAACAGCGTTTGTAAGTTTCTGTGGTGTAAATGGTAGATTTCAAGCTACTAATAATAGGCCCCTGAACCTGGACTTGGGAAGCAATGCATACAATTGATTGACAGGTTCAAAACTGTACCAGAGGTTGATGAATATGTGGGGCAACCAGAGCTCTCATATGGTGCAAGATGGTCAGACACTTGGCAAAGATGGTTTTGCAATTTTTAAAAAACTAAACATTACCTGCTGCATGATTCAGTTATTCAACTGTGACGTCCACCTGAGTACATTGATGATCACCGCAGCTTTACTGGTCAGAGCCCCCTGGAGGGAACCACATGTCTGTCTGCAGATGACAGGGGTTTGGCAGCTCACATGACACAGTGGACTATTAATGAGGAATGAAAAGGAACCAACTGTTCTCCATGAACTCCTAGGACGGGTCTCAACGTCGCCTAGCCAAGTGTGAGGAAGCCAGAGGAGAAAGAGAGTAGGAGCCCTGTGATTTCACAAATGAGATGTTTTCAAAGTGCACGCTAACCCACGGTGACACTGCCCACAAGTGGCCGCCTGACAGGGGGGTGGAGGGAAGGAGGATGACAAGGTGAGCTTCGGTGGTGCAGGGTCTGCTGCAAGTTTGTGCTGAGGAATCCACAGACCTGGACTGTGGCAACTTGAATGGGGAAGGTCCCTAACAGCCGAGGAGCCATGGAGGTGGTGGGACCTTCAGGAGGAGGGACTGGGTGCAAGGAAAGCTAAGTCATCGGTGCTTTAGGGGCTCTGGGGAGCCGGCCCCTCCCGTCTCTCTGCTTCCTGGCCTCCCTGAGGTGAGCAGCCCCCTCTGCTACATGCTTTCCCCACCACAGGGCCAAAGCAGGAGGTTCGCCATGATGAACCCTGTGAATCAGGGTTCCATACAGTGTCACCATTAACAGAGAACTAACCTATAGACATATGTCGACCATGATCACATTGGACCATTTAAATATGTGCCATTTAGCAGATTTTGATCATATATATCAATGCAGCTCAAAACTTTTTTTTTTTTTGTACCAGGGATTGAACTCAGGGACACTCAACCACTGAGCCTCATCCCCAGCCCTATTTTGTATCTTATTTAGAGACAGGGTCTCACTGAGTTGCTTAGTGCCTTGCCATTGCTGAGGCTGGCTTTGAACTCACCATCCTCTTGCCTCAGCCTCCCAAGCCTCTGGGATTATAGGCATAGGCCTCCACTCTGAGATCAAAACTATTTTAGAATGATGCAAACTCCTGGGCTGGACCCCAGAGCTCAGAGACAGGAGCCCCAAGAGAAGAACGATGCTCGCTCCTCCAGAGACAGCTGTGAAGTGACACCTGCTGCCGAAGCCCTCCAATCTGACTGGGTGTGACAGCCCCAAGGTGGGTGAAGAAGGCTGCTTCGGCTTCAGGGTGGAGCCTGAGGGGCTCGCACACTCAGGCAGGAGCATGTGCGTCTCCACTCCCTGGAGGTCCCCCAGTCTGCAGGGAGCTTGGCCTGAAGTTGCACAGCTAGGAGGTGGGCAGAGGGTCACAGGTTTGGACTGAACCTCCCCTCACACTTCCTAGCTGGGTGACCCCTGCAAATGCCTCTGGAGCCATGGTCTGCTGCTGTGCGTCCAAGTCACCCCAGTGGTGTAGCCCCAAACAGCTGCCGTCATTTGTTTTGCTCATGATGCTTTTGCAGTGGGACGCGGCTCTGTGGGGAAGGCCGGTCTGCTCAGCACTGGGTTCTTCGGTTACCCAGTCAGGCCGACAGTGGAGCCTTGCACACCTCGGGGATTAGCACAGCCAACTCCCAACACAGTGGAAAATCTACATGTAACTTTGATTCCCCTCAAATGTAACCTGTCACAGTGACAGAACACTGACCATGTGCCTATGTCTGCACTGATCAAAAGCTGATTAACTGCTAATAGCCTGCTGTTATAAGCTTGGCCAGTGACATAAACAGTCAATTAACACGTGTTCTGGGTGTTGTAAGTATTATATACACTGAAGAGTCTTCAAGAACTGCGAGGAATGACTTTACTGAGACATACCATTTACTAGAGAGACAAACTGCTCACACAGAGATCATGGGCATCACGTGGCTGGTGTTTCCAGCGTAGACTGGGAACAGTTGAGCTCACAGATGACAGCAGGAGGTGGCCACGGCATTATCCTGGGGGTGCAGTGTTCTGCAGTGATGATTTCCTGCTGCGTCTCCACATTCAGATGCTTCTCTCCACCGCAGATGGAGCCACGTAAGGCTGAAAGGCCACGCGTTTTGATAAATTTTGTTTTTTTTTTTATAATTGATTCAGGTATCTATGATAGCAAAGGATAAGCCAGACTCTTACCTGCATGTGTTTTAGACATTTGTGCCATACCTACATTGGTCTTATTGTTCTCAATATTCCTAGGCTACACAGTTCATCTGTGAGTTTCTTCAAATTGTCATAAATCAAAAGAAAAAAAAAAGAAAAGAAAAATCCATGTGTAAGTGGAGCCCCTGTGCTCACGCTGGTGTGGGCTCTCACTGGGCTGCGGGCACCGTGCCCGGCCTTTGCCTCCACCTGCCTCAGCAGCAGTCTATCCGAGCTGCTCTCAGGGCCTCCTGCAGCAGGAGGGCCGTGTTCCAAGGCTAATTGTAGGGAGAACCAGGCAGAAGTTGGACCCTTTTTAGCACCTGGCCTCAGATGTCACAAAGTGTCACCTTGCCCACTGGCCAGTTTCATCCATGAATGTCCCTCTGTCTCACCCTCTCCCAGCCACGCTGGCCTTTCTGCTCGGCAGACACCAGACACCATGGTATTCCTGTCCCTCTGCCCGAAGCATGCTGCACAAGGCTGCCTCCCACGCCCCAGGCCTCAGTCCAGTGCTTCCCTCGCCCGCTGCCCCCTCCTGCCTGCCGCCCGCTCCTCGGCCAGCACTTTCTGCACGAGTGGAGATATCGCTGCAGGCTCCTGTGCTGCAGGCAGGCCTTGCTGGGCTTCTCTCTGAGCTCTGTCACTTGCGGACGGTGGACCATGACTGCTCCCCTCTTGCTGAGCTTTAGCTCTGTGTTGTCACAACAGGGTGCTGCTACTGTACCCAGATGTCTGATTGTTGGAAGGGATAGCTGAGAGAAGGGACATGCACTGTTTAGCACAGTGCCAGGGACATGGTGGTTGACCCCAAACAAGGAGCTCTCATTATCATTCAGCTGTCCCTCAGTATTCACAAGGGACTGGTTCCAGACTCCCTCTTAGGTACTCAAATCCAAGGATGCGAAAGTCCCTTATGTAAAATGGAGAATGTTCAGATAGCCCAGGAATGCCCTATCATATGCTGAAAATAAAATCCAATACAATGTGGATGCTTGTTATATTTTATTATTCAGGGAATAATGACAAGGAAAAAAGAGGACTACATGTTCTATAGAATTTTCTTTTTTGGTCTATGGTTGGTAGACTCCCTGAAAGGGGAGCCATTACACATTTCCTTATCTGATCTTCCAGCAGCTCTGGGAGGCATCTCCACTGACAGATGAGGAACCTGAGGTCCAGGTGGCCATGCAGATTCCCATGGCCTCACAGTCAGATGGTGAGGAGGCCCAGGAAGGAGCCAATGGAGACGCTTTCTCAGTGATGGTGGAGGATGAGGGCTGGGCCTGGGGGCCCTGGGGTTTGAAGCGCCCGGGGCACCTGCGTAGGCCAAGTGGTTCTTTAAGTATTGGGGGGGTCCACTGCCCACGTGCACTGGGTAAGTGTCCAGTGCCTGGCAGAAGAAAGGCATTCATTTTTTTATTGCCAGAGCTTCAATGACCGAGAGGCCACATGACATGAAACCGAGGCAGGCGGCTGACTAGTGGCCAAGGTTAAAAACCTGAGCTCGGGGTGCGTTTGCCTCCCGGGCAGGTGATCTTCGGTAAGTTACCTAAGCTCTCTGGGTCTTACTTCCCTCACCTGTAAAACCTAGGGTATCTGTCCTGGCTGCTTCCTCTGCCCATGGCACGGACCTCCACAGCCAGAGACAGTCCTCATCTCCCCTGTGTCTTTAACACACCAAGGAGTTCTGCCTTGACCACCTTTCTTGAAAATGAAATTGACTCTCAGGTAGGTCCACTTGTCCCTGCACTGCTTCTCGCTACTCAATACTGGGAACTTATTTATCTGCACCGACTGTTCATTCATTCGTTTCTCTTCACTTTGCTACCGTGTAACCTCCTCTGGAGCTGCATATGCCTCTATGGGTCATAGGTCGGTGCTGAATTCAGAGCACTGAGAAGGCGGCCTGTTCATAGGAATAGCTCAGCTGGCTGCAGTTCCTGTAAGCAGACCATGCTGCAGGGCTGACTTGTAGGAAGTGCTCCAAACACGCAAGGCTATCTCATTGCTCGGGTATTCAGCCCTCTCTGGAATTCAACCACAGTTTTAATGACAAATTCCTGCCATTTTTATTTACAGCCTAAGGCCTCCAAACTAGCCAAGGACTTTCTCTCTTCCTTCGGAGGTTCCAGGGTGCAGTAGAAAGGCAGAATCCAGGGCCCTCCCCAGAGGAGCTGAGTCAGAATTTTTTATGCATCATCACCAGATCTTGGGGGTGAGGGCACACTCAGGAGCAGAAGGCGCTAAGTTAGGCCACTTTCTTTTTTTCTGGACTCTCTTTATCACCTCCCCAGGCCCTCATCTTATCAGTGGCCCCTGCTTCTAACGCATTGAAAGGCTCTTTCCTTTGGGAGTTTCCTCACTGCAAGCCATCAGTCACACCCTCAGCAAAATCTCTCTGGGCTCTTGGCTTCTGCCTCTGAAGGAGTGTCTCATGTTTCTGTGTCATCTTTTGAGGATATCTGAGAACACATTGTGTCACTCTGCCCCCTCTTCATGAAATGGTCAGCTTTTTGAGGACACAGCCCAATTTGTCTCCAGATCCTACAGCTTTGCCAGCATAACTTAATTAGGATCTGCTTCGAAAGCAAATGATTTCAGCCTTTCTCTCCTTGTGTATGCTAGAGATCCGAAGACATTTAACAGTGTCACGCTCAGGCATTTGTGGTCTTGAGCTGCGCGCTTGGAAAGGCAAGACCATTCCATCTCCGATCACATCTTGAGCAGGCTCAAGCTACTCAAACTGACTTTTCTTTTATTCAACAAACTGAAAGACGGTGTGAATGCCACTGGCCAGCTAGAGCGCCTGCCAGGGAAATACACACCTGCAAATAAGCTCGCAATCTTGTGGAGGGGACAGACCCACCACTTGGACACACCAACAGAGTCTTGCTGTAACATCGTCTGCACAATTAGAAAGCAATCCACATGTCAGTCCTTTGATGCATCACACCCAAATCTCCATGTTGCAGTTGTTAAAGAGAATGAGACGAGTAGGGAATCAGTGCCAGGAAATGAGCTCTAGGGCATGGTGAATGATGGGAACATCTTGCAGCATGTGTGCCGTTCAATCCTGGTTACACCTAAAGAGGAACAGGGTTGTATGTCCTGGGTACAACAAGGGTTGAAAGAACAACAGATTAGGGATGATGATCAAAAGACACCTGAGCCTTATCTGTAATTATTTGTTTTCTGTTAACATGGAAAATATATGAATGTATTATCTGTGCAATTATGGAATCCACCACAATTTTACAACCTACCAATATTAAATTAATTCAAATCTATAAAATTAAACAGGATAAAAAACAATTAAAATCGCCAGAACTGGGAAGTTAGGAGATATTCCTAACTTGGAGACAACTTCATGAAGGACTCCCCTGGGTTAGCGGAGGTTCAAGGGCTTGCTCAGAGTCTCACAGTTAACAGAGGAAGCAGGGTGACTGTAGCACATGTGCTTTGAACTAAATGTGGAATGGACGTGACAGACAAGTGTCAGGTTCTCACCCTGCCAGAGGAGATGTGGCATCCTCATTGCTGCCCAGATCATTAATTAATCCATTAATCCATCCCTTTTTTTTTTAAATGAAGGCTTTTGTCCCTTGCTCCAAGACTCCCTTCCTTAGGAGGATGAGACAACTGCTTTGCAGCCCTGATTTCTTTCAAACTTCTCTCTGGCCCGGAGGTCTTGCTGCAACTTTACAAAAAAATCTCTGCAAACTGCCCACCCCAAGGGTACGTGGAGCTGTGACCCAGAATCTGCATCCACTGCCCCTTCTGCCAACCTCTGTGCTTCACCATCAACCCCTGTTACCACACAGGTAGGCAGGGCCAGTCTCATCAGTCCAGATCTGATAAGGCACCACCCGGGGGATCCTGGGTCTTTTTGTTTTTATAACTCTCACGCACCATAAGAAAATTGCAAAGGTAAGTTGATGGGGAAGGCAAGCAAAACACAGAAAATCAAACAACGTAAATAAAAACAAAGGTGAAAAGCTTGGTTTCGACCCTGTCTATATGTGTATTTCCGAAGGCTAGATTGCTAAACCTGTTTTGGGGGCTAGAGGAATCCAGACATGATTCCAAGGAGTATCTTGCAAAATGCTCTGTCTACAGTGGTTATGGAGAAGGGGGCTTGATACCCATGGTGCTAGTCCTTGCAGGGCCCCTTACATGTGAACAGTGGATTGGAATGAAGGGAGATTTTAGTCCTCCTCAAACAAGAGAATCAAGCCCTGGAAGATATGATGAAACATCAGAATGCCATCAGAGGCCGAACGTGTAAGTCAACTTAGCTTTGCACATTTATTGTCCAGAAGGAGTGCAGGATACAGAGCAGAACCAGATTTGGAAATGGCATCTCTAATTTTGTTTGGCCAAGTTTGCCGAGCATAATCGGTTATGAGCCTGTATGGTGTTCCCGAGTAATTACACTTAATTGTTTGTGCAAATCAGAGGCTCTATCAAGTACAAGCCCAATTAATTAAGTGCAGACACACAAGTCAGATTGGGAAGGAAGAAGGAAGGCTGGGCTTATTGCAAAATTGAGCCTGTGTTCTTTCACTTCATTTTGAAAAACCACAGGGGCAACACTCTGAATGGCAGTAGCTTGTATGGAACATTCTGTCAGAATATGGTAGGGCACTTCCCAGGGCTTCTCCAGACTCTGTGGGGGCCCTGAGATTCCCAGCACTGGGAGGGAGGGAGCAGATCCCTGCTTTGAGATGGATCATTTCTAAGAATGAGCTCCCCCACACTCCTGCCATCCAAGGCCTCCTTGACAATTTTTGCAGCATTCGATGGTCCACTTGTCTTACCTTCTACTTTACATTTTTCCTTTAAATCGGTGAAGCAAGTTCCCAAAAGACTGTGCCCTTTGGCACTGCCAGCACCAGTGTCACCTGAGTGTTTCTGCCACCTCCATCCCAGCACCACCTCCCAGATACACCTGGCCACTTATGTGAAAGATGAGCCCCTGTTCTCCAGGACAAAGACACAGTGGCCTGACTTTTCATTGGCTAGGTTTAAGCCTTCCCAGTCCCTTCGTCACTCAGAGGTCCTAACTTCCTCAGACACCCGCTAGAAAGAGTTTTCCCAAAGTGACTCATTCTAGATCCATTTTCTCCTCTTAGGTTCTCCGTATTTGTAACTGAAACTCAGGTCTCCCTTCAGAGGCAGGGGAGAGACCCATAGCTGAAAGGTGGCCCCTGGGGTGCTGGTCAAATCTGGTCACCTAGGTTGTGGAGGCTCACCCCTGTACAGGGTGGCTTTAGCGGCCACCCTGAGTTCTCCTTGGAACTCCTCTGGCTTAAGTCGGCACCCTGCCTCAGAACTGGCCCAGAGCCCTGTGTGCAGATTACTGAGGTAGCATGGAACAGCTTGAGAGACCAAGCTGCAAGAGGGAGCTTCCTAACAGCGACTGGCCCAGCGTCTTCATGTACAGAAGAGTCAGCCTGTTAGAGAGGGGAGTAAAGGACACTCTGAAATGGCTCAAAGACCCCTCCTGTGACCCACTTCTACCTGCTCCATGCCCACACACCTCCACGACTTCCCCCCTAAGCTCTAGAAGGATATGGCCCTAGAACCCACCCTCTGTGTCAGGAATCAAAGGAAGAGACGGCAGAGCCAGGGCCAAATGGAAGGATTAATTAAGTCATGGCTCCAGAGGGAAAGAAAGCTTTATGATTCAAGCCCAAACGATGACACAGAGGATCTGAGAGTCCTTGAAACCTCGCCTCGCTGCTTGTTTGTTTTAACAAGAATTCCCTTCTAGAACCAGAGTCTCCTGTTCCTAAGAGCTGCAATCTGCCTCAGGCAGGTCACCACTGCTCCCTGCCCAAGATGGCAGCTGGTGAGGGCAGCCTGGAAGGAGCTGTGCACTCTCTGAACTCGATGGCCTGAGTCTGGCCCGGCCTGAGTCTGGCCCGGCCCGAGGTCTTGGGGGTGCTTGCTGTGCGCCCAACGTCCCCTGCACTGGCAGGCCTGGGGGTGATCAGGGCTGGAATCTATATCTCCCTGTCCTCATGCCGAAGAACCCAGGACGGCTATCTGCAAAGCTTCTCGGCACAGGGTGTCTGCTGCAGGCACCTCAGGACTTTCTGGCTCTTAAACTGGATGTGCCTCCATGAGTTTAGAGTAGGAGGAGTCAACAGAAATCTTGGGTGTTGAGAGCCACAGCCGAAGGGGCCCCAGCAAACTTCCAGCTGCCAGCAAACTTCCAGCTGCCAGTTGATGATTGGCTCACAGCGGCCACAGCAACTTCTAGCTGCCAACTGATTGGCTCCTCTGCGTGATGCTCACTGGGCTGTTTCCCTGCCCTTTCAGACCACGGAGCTGCTCATTGGGGGACTTTTTTTGGCTCCGCCCACGTGACCCAGCCAATCGGCCTCAAGAGCAGGAGGAGTGGGGGAGGTTGAGAGGCTTGTGGGAAGTCGGTGGTGGCAGTTGGGCTCTGAGGGTTTTTCCTGAGGAGCTGTGTGGTGTGGTGTGTGTGTTCTAAAAATAAAGTTTGTTTCTTTTGACAAGTGGCTCCTGAATTGTGCCCAGCCAGACTGCGGTGCTGATAACGCCAAGGTCACGGGTTCATTTCCCCATTCAGGCCACCAAATGCCGCAGTCTGGCTGGGACTAAGTACATATTTTGAGCAGTTGCCACATATGACAGGCATTCTGTACATTATCTCCTATTATTTCCCCCAAGAACCTATAAAGTGGAAACTATTATTAGCCCTATGTATAAATAAGAAGACTGGGACCAGAACCCAAGGTGAGTAGCTGGGCCCACGTTCCCTGCAACAGGTCGGTTATCCCCAGGATGACAGACCATCCTGCGTTTCTCGGAACTGAAAGGTTTCCCAGGACATGGAGAGCCTGCTGCTGAAATGGGGGTAAGCCAGTCGCTGGAACTGTCCTTATGACAATGCAGGCTTTTTTAATCTAGGGAGTTTTGTTCATCTCAAGTTTTACTCATCACAGCTTTGAGTATTCCTCATCCATTTTACTTTGTTCCCTCATATTTTGTAATTCTGAACTCTCCCAGGTGTAGATTTGGGTAATTACATTTTATTTTTATAGCTATTATTCTACCAGTGATATTCATTATGAATTGGATGTTTTTAAGAGACCTGTAATTATTCCTTGACTAATGGGTGATCTAGGAATTTCCTGCGAATCTCACTGCTAATCTGACTCCCCCATAAACTTCTCATCTCTTTGCCCCCTGACCAGCCGCGGCATGCGCAGTGCACGGTGCGACCATCACCATCAAAACAGGACAGTGAAACCCACCTATGACCTGAAGAGCCAATGGGAATGGCGGAATGTGGAGCCTGACTTTGTCCACACGTTTGGGATGTTTCAGCCTTTGGACGGTCACCAAATGCCATGAGGCTCCACTTCCTTTCTACTGCTCTAAAGATGCTAGGACCCAGTGGTCAACAGCATGATGCTGGGCCCCAGAGTCCAGCAGAGGAGGTCTAATAACAGACTGCATCTTGCTGATCTGATGAGGACCTGGACCACATAGGTGGAGGGCGAGGAGCATCCGGGTCTGGGTGGGGGCACTCCACCAAACTAGGCAAAGGCTCCCGGACCGGCAAAGGAGAAACCAGAATTCTGAACTGGGGCAGGGGCAGGATCCTGAATTGAAATATGTGGGGTTGCCGCCCTTGGACAGAGTGAGGCCTTTCCTCCGGCGTGTCCTAAGGTTGTGACATGGGTGGGACTGAAGCGCAAATAGTTAGAAGGAAGCTGTGGAGTGGAGGGCACTGGAGACACGGCAGAGAGCCCCGATGTCCCCTGGCACCACCACTAATAAGAACAGTGTGCCTGTCCCAAAGCCTCCCAGAACAGGGCTCTGGTGCCACCACCTCCAGGTGGACGTGGAGATTTCATCCTTGCTACCATCCTGCCTGAGGGCCATATTCTCACTTCTCTGATACAAAGAAACTTGAGATTCAGAGAAGGGAAGGTGGAGACTCACCTTTTGAGAAAATACTAGAACCACAGACTAAACACGGCAGGCACCGCAGAGCCAGTCTTGCCAGACCCTCTAATGTTATGAGGTCCCTTTTCACTCCGAGGAAAGTGATCTTCCCTTGGTGTGCACACTGTTTCCAGGGCAGACGCGAGATCTTGGGTGCTAACTGCCTACTAGGTAGAAAGCGCACAGTAGGCACCTGGAGAAAGTCCCGTCTCCCAGGGCTGGGCTTTCCTCTCTCCTCTGTTGCTTCTCTAGGTCATCTCAGTGCTGCTGCACTGCGGACTGGAGGCGAGTCCCCTCATCTCTGCAGCCTCAGTTGCCCTCTTCACAGGGGAAAAGAATGACGTCTGCCACTAGGATGGAGGGAACACCAGGAGGGAGGCCCGAGGCTGAGAATGGGCACATCCACACCACCTCCTGCATCACCATCACGCACACTGTGCCTGGCCCTGGAATGTGTCTGGATAAACGTCCTTCCTGCACTTGTAAGTTAATTGCTCAACTTTTTATCATGGAAAACTTTGAACACAGACACCAGGAGGCTGATGTGGTGAATCTCCCCATCCCTCCCTCTCACCACCCTTGGTCCACTCAGGGCCAAAGTCCCTTTACTTTCCCTTCTTTCCTATTCCTCAACCTCAGTATCTATATTTTTTTCAACCCTGTAACAATGAAGTGTCTACCAACTGTGATGCAAATTATTTGATCGCAGGAGGAGTGTTTTGAGAATCAATTGTGGAGGAAGGGGAAAGGAGGGGGCAGGGGTTACCCAGGACAGTGGAATGTGATGGACATCATTATCCAAAGTACATGTATAAAGACTCAAATTGGGTGTCCACCTACTTTATATGCAAACAGAGATGTGAAAAATTGTGGTATATATGTGTAATAAGAGTTGTAATGCAAAACAAACAAACAAACAAAAAAACCAAGTACATGTATAAAGACATGAATTGGCATGAACAGACTTAATACAAAGATGGAAAATTGTGCCCTGAATGTGTAATAAGAATTGTAATGCATTCAGCTGCCATGTATTTAAAAAAATAAAATCAATAATAAATAAATAAATAGATAAATTAAAAAATTGGGATGTAGCTCAGTGGTAGGGTGCATCTGGGTTCAATCCCCAGTACCACAAAGAACAAAAACGAAACCAAAACTGTTAGATTTTTGAAGAGCTTGATTTTATTTGTAATCAATGTTTACATATTTGGAGAAATATAATTTGTTAAATTTAGAAATTTTTATTTATTGGTTGCATATGTAATATAGAATATTTAGGGGAATGTGAATAATTGAATAGAGAGGTTAATAAATTGAAAATCAAGTATGAGAGAGAGAAAGAGAGAGAGAGAGAGAGAGAGAGAGAGAGAGAGAGAGAGAGAGAGAGAGTGACTCAAGTGTGTGTGAAGATCAATTTGGTTGAATGTTTTTGTTTGGGGAACTGGGGACTGAGCCCAGAGCACTTTACCACTCAGCCACATCCCCAGCCTTTATTATTTGTTTATTTTATTTTTGGGACAGGCCTTCACTAAGTTGCTGAGGGCCTCACTAAGCTGCAGTGGTTGGCTTGGAAGGTGCAATCCTCCTCCCTCAGCCTCCGGAACTGCTGGGATTACAGGCATGCGCCACCGTGCCCAACTCCAACCTCGCTGTATTTTAAAGCAAATCTCAGGCATTTCACAGGTCTTGGAAGTTGTTTTTAAGCCAACTCTTCAGTTCCATCTTTGTCTTGGAAAATAATCTAAATCCCTTCTTTGGGTGAGGTTTATTAAGGTAAAATTTATATACAGTAACATTAATGCTGTTTTGGATCATAGCTCTGAGTTTTGACAAACTCCAATCTTTTGAGCACTCTTCAGTGTTTCCTTATCAACCTTTAAAAAAACACATTTCAGCCCCCGAATAAACGAATGGACCTACAAAGTGTTTTGACATGGAAGAAGAGGAAATAAACTCTCCAGGGATTTCCTTGATCAAGTTCCTTATGACTTGGAGACAGACGTGCTTGATTGGCTAGAATCCAAGCCACTCAGGGACAGATTTATTAGCACCAGGTATTGTTTAGAGCAACTGAGTTTGTGCTGACAAACTCATTCTTATTGACCATAATAGAAGGTTTCTAAGAAGCCTGATTATTATTGGGTTCATTAATAACTAACCCTAAGAATGACTTCATTGGAACTGGGATCAATCCAAACACAAGTGACTCTGTCAGTGAGGAGGAGACGTTTTCCTGGTAAGTTGCACATGCTCAACCACAGAAATGAAAAGCCAAACAAGAAACAAGTGCGGATGCCAGAAAATATACTACTTCCTTTTTCCTGAATCCCAGATGACATGCCACACAAGAGCGCCCTCTGTTCCTTTTTCATTTCTTAGTCTGATTTTGAAGGATGCCATGGTTTCCTGGTCGGAAACCTCTGCTGGACACAGAGGTCCAGGTTAGAAAGGCCTCCTCTCCTTTCGGGTGAGGAGAGAACTGCACATACTATACTTCGGAGCCCCTTCTTCTAATGCATCTATAAAAGGGCCCTGCTCTGTGGAGGTCTGGTTCTGGTTCCCTGAGGATGCCCGCTGCTGAGCGAGCCTGTCAGGGCTAGCCGTCTGAGTGTTCCCACTCCTCCCTGAACTGTCTGCTCATGGTGGCCAGCAGACTCCTGTGGCAGTGTTTTGTTTTGTGATGCTGGATGTGGAACTCAAGGCTGTGTTCACACTGGACAAGGGCTCGTCACTGAGCTGCAGCCCCAGCCCTGAGATGTGTGTGTGAGCTTGGCTGGGGGTGGGTACTGGGGAACCCAGGGATGCTTACCATGGAGCCACATCCCCAGACCTTTTTATTGTTTATTTTGAGACAGGGTCTTGCCAAGTTACCCAAGCAGGCCTCAACCTTGTGGTCCTCCTGCCTCAGCCTCCCCAGGACTGGGATCACAGGAATACACCTGTGATCATACCCAGTCCTGATGCTTGGTTTAACTCTGAACATTTATCAGCAGTTCTTTCAGTTTGGTTTTTTTTTTTTTTCTGTATGCTTCAACTGGAGAAGAGAAGCTAAGACTCCTTCCTGGCTTGCTTAAGTCTGTCTCTTGGCTGGGGAGGGGATCCCCTCAATATCTGTTTTCTGTTAAGCATGAGAGCTGCCAGGTTCAAAGAGGTGAATGCATCCCCCCTCCTTGACCTGACACAGACAGAGGATTTCATGTCCGAAGAGGTCAGGCTTCCCAGGTGGCTGTAAACTGTGTCATTACCCCACACTCTAGGAATATCTGGTCCATGCAGGAGAAAACTAATGAATCAGATCATAAATTCTCGTATTCCCTTGGAGCCTTTAGGTTAATTGGCTTATATAGACTTAAAAGTGCTTACATAAATTTAAAATGAAGAACTCAAGAATGATCAAAAGGCAAAACAACTTAACTACCAGTGTTATTAAATATTTTAGTTCTTTTCAGGAATATTTGCCTGTTGATACTACATCTCTGAAAAAGAAGGGCTTGCTGGGAACTAACTCAATGATTCTGGTTACTAGGGTGCACCCCAGATGGAAGGCAGTTCATGAAGTGCCTTTAAACAGCAGAGGGTAATCATTGCTGCACAATATAAAACACGAGAAAGTGATAATCAGTTGTGTGTTTATGTTGAGAATATTTGAAAATTAACTTATTCTGATAATGACTTCTCCTGGTTTTAAAACAGTATGAAAATAATGTTAGCATAATATTCTGGTTTATGCTAGACAGCTTAAATACCCCAGATTTTCTAAATTTTCTAGACTTAAGCTAACAATGTTTTCATACATATTTCAAATTATGAAAATATAAAGAAAAATGTCAAATTAGATTGTGTGGTAGTAACCCATGTTTTCTTTAAAAGAATGGGTTTTTGCAAAATTCAGTCAGGCCACAAATTACATAAATCCACTCTAATTAGAGTAATTAGGGAATTAATCTAATTAAACTACTATCAAGGTAAATTCTACAGTGGTATTTTTCTGACACTTTAAATATCATTAGTGACCGCCTCCTTTTTTGAGGGAATGACTTGAGTTCAATTTGTAAGATCTCTGATTTTGAAGAGGCCTTGAAACTTAGTGTTGAATAACTTTGATCTCAAGTTACAAAAAAATGGGAAAAGATGTCATTGTATTCCTTTTCTTTGACTGATGTAACAAGTTACCATGAATTTAGTGACTTACTAAAGCAAGCTCATCCTCACAGTCTGGAGGTCAGACTGAGTCTAAAATAAGAGGCCATGTGTTTGCCTGTGGACCCTTGGGAAGGACAAGCTCCTCACCCTACCATGCCTCAGGGGCAGGGGCCACCAGCCAGTTCCTGGGCTTCAGGGCAGCCATACAATGTAGAACAAGAGAAACCAGGAATCAGTTAATGTCCTTCCCTCCTGTCCGACCTCCTGCTGCCCATCCCAGGTGGGGGTGAGGTCCCTGTGATTGCATTAGACCCCACCCCAGTGGCCACCTGGAGATCCACCTCTACCACTCATGTGCGCCCCTGGTAGGGCCACTTGTCCACGCAGTTTGATCCCTGGAATTTCATGCTGGGAGTCTGAGTGCCATCTGCTGCTGGGTGGGGCTGAGTCACATGCTGGATAAGTCCCATGGTTTTTACTGTCTTTTTCTTTCTATACCGTGTTTACTCAGTGACTGTCCAGAAAACACAAAATACTTTATAAGTTTAAATGACAGCCTTAGAACTTTATGATTCTAAACTCAGAGTCCTGTTTATATATATATAAATTATAAATTATATATATATATAATTATAATGCACCAATTAAAAAATAAATAAGTAGAAGAAAGACCAATAGAGTGGAGAAAGGGGGTCCAGGATAGGAGGAGGGGATGGAAAACTGAGGTGTTGGGGAAATGAACTGAGATTTGTTGCAGGCATGGATGAATACACCACATGGAACCCACTATTATGTACAATTATAATACACTGATATAATAAAAATAAATTTGGAGAAAACAATATCAAAGAGATTCTTCAAAATAGATTGATCACAATAACCAGGAACACTCCTTAAACAGATGGGGTTGAGTTGTTAACAGGGACTCAGGCTGTTCCCTTTATTGTGGGTTAGTTACATGGGCTAGTTATTGGCAAAGCGGGTGCTTACAAAGCCTCTCAGCCTGCTCGCCTCTTGCAGACACCCACTTGCTCTTCTGCTTTTCTGCCCTGTTACCATGTAGCACAGGGCCCTTGCCAGATTCTGTAGCTCAACCTTAAACTTTTAAACTAAATGTAAGCTAAATGAACTTCCTTTCTTTATAACTCTCCCAGCCTCAGGGATTTTGTTTTAGCAACAGAAAATGAACAAAGACAATAAGTTAAACAGCATATTCCTGACTCCTGGGTCAGGTCATGGACATCTCTGAGGGAGCCTATTCAGATACCCTCACCTGGTAATCATTTTAATGTGCATTCTGCCTGTACATGGAGCATTGGCTCTTTACGATACTTAGATTGAAACAATCAATAAGATCAATTTGATATGTAGAGGTCTCCTTATGTTAATAAGATGAACAGATTAGCAGATTATTCAGTAGAACTTTGTGTCTATGTTTCAGCATGAAAACATATCTGCGTGAAAATGTAAACAAGCAGGTCACCACTGGTGTAGAGGAAGCATTTCAGGACACAGGACTTCCACTCAAACACAAGTTGGGAGCGTGGAGGCAGCTTGGAAATGTCCTTCCAGGGAAAAGATGATGAGAAACTTGACATTATTTTCTCCTGTGGGAAGATGACCACGTGTGCCTTGGAGGCTCTCAGCACAAAACAGGAAAAGAATTTAAGTACCTGGTGCTCAATTTCAGCTTGTGCTGGGCTGAGCCTGCAGGTTTGAAGGTCCATGTGCCCTGTGAAGCCATGGAATATGTCCAAGGCAACTATGGCAGACCTGGAAGATGTGCTGGAGAGCCCTCCTCCCCAAGGGTGCAGTCTGGAGGAATCCGGGCTGTGTCTGAGCAGGACGAGCTCATCCAGTTGTACTGAACTACTAAGTGGAAATGAAAGAAATTTTCTCCTGAAAAGGAGGTTGTTAGCTATTTAAAAACATGACATGACTATTTGTTAATCATAAGTGAAACCAAAGGAAAAAAATGACGTTTGAAGATTGAAAAAATCCCAACCCTTCAGCCACCTGTTCTCATCCTCTCCTTCAGCGTTTATTGGGTGCTAGGTGCCAGGTGATGGTAGGTTACAGTGGAGATGCAGAGACAAGTGGTCAAATGCCCATTTTGCTCCTGTCCATTTGGTAAGCACACCAGAACTCCTTTGATGGAAACTCCCCACCTTTTGAAGAGCTGGAGAATAGTACACTATATTCTGTGATGGTTTTGTAAATGTTAGGAAATGCACAGACTGGAAGAAGAGCTTGTCAGGAGAAGCTAAGGATTGACAGAGCTGTGTAAAATAATGACATCCTCTTGTCCTGGGGTGGAAGCTGGCGGAGCAGTGCTACCTTTCAGATTGTGGATCCAACTTCATTTTCAAGTGATCAGGCTTTAGGTAGCATTAGGAAAAGATGGTAACAGATTCATTAGACAAACCATCTGAGGTCAAATTGATTTAGACACAAGGCATTGTTCTGTAAGGGAGGGCTGGAGCGTATTTCTGACTTCGTCAGGATAAATGAATTTCTATACACTTAACTATTTTCATAAAATATATCAATAAGCAAAAACTCTAAACATAATAGAAAGGAAAGGTCTGATAACAAAAGAAAAGTTATGATCTTAGACTATGTATATCTTCTTTCCATAAAAGGAAACAAAGAATTATTTTTGTTTGATTACACTCAATTCTTAAGCCTTAATGATTGATTGATTGATTCATTGATTTTCTGCTTTCTTCTAAGTTTTTTTTTTAAAGTGAAGCAGTACAGATTATTTAATTTAGGAAGGGCTGACACTCTTAATTATTATGTAACTTCTTGTAATTTGTCCCTGTGTCCAGTGGGGCGACCCAAACTTTCCTTGTTCCTGTGGCCAATCTATTCTGAAAAATGTCTTTGATGTTTTTTTTTTCCCAAAAAACTGGGGCTCCAAATTCAGAATCATAAAACTCTAAGGATGTCATGTAAGCTCAAAATATCTTTGCCTTTTTCTGGACAGTCATTGAGTAAACAAAAATTTCTTCTTTTTCCCTTTATAAAAGAAAAGACAATAAAAAGAATAATTAGGCCTGTCTGGTATTCTCTAGATTATCGTGAGGGTGCATTCTATATACCAAGCTCAGTCTGACTTTGCCCCTCTTTGGAATGTCATGAAGTTCTTTTCCAAGGGGTGCTCTGTGGAACACATTCCCAGATGCCCTTCTCCCCTTCCTGGGTGTCTCTGATTGGCTTACAGTGAAAGCACTTGTGGGTGAGGACTGTGACTTCCAACTCCCTGGCAGCTACAGCCTGGGAACAGCAACATTGTTTCCAAGATGCCATGTCTCAGTTCATTTCCTGTTACTGTAACCAATCGCTGGGTCATTTACAAAGAGTACAATGGTTTATTCCATGGGTTTTCTTTGGCTCCCAGTTCTAGTGGCTGGAAGAGCCAGAGCTGGAAGAGCCAGAGGGGCTTCCAGTCACTAGAACTGGGAGCCAAATAAAACCAGCATCTTCTGTGCATCTGGTGAGGGCTCCCTGAGTAGAATTAAGATGTGTATCTGAATCGTGATGAGATGGAGACCTCCGCCGCTGCCATCCCCCCCCTGCACCAGACTCCTCCAGCCTGGATAGAGTTCCAGTGACCTGGACTTAAGACATGTCACAGGTGAGCATCTGGGATGCTTGGGTGTAGACTCAGAGGTCTGGGTTTCTGAGTCCTAGTTCAGTTGTTCTTGCATCTGATAACTGGGTGAGGTCTGGGGTAAACCTGGTTATGCCTGGGGTGTAGACTCTTACACCACTAACTTAGGTCTATCTGAGTTCTGCAGTTTAAGTCCATCTAAGTTCTGCAGTTCACATTGCATCACAGGCACATGCTTACAGTCCTGCACTATTCAATCAACACACATTCAGGACATAAACTTGGGGGGTCAGATACATTCCAACAATAACATCGTATCATGTAGATTTTTCCAAACAGCTAGTTAATGTTCTACAGAAAATGCTTCAAAACCTTTTTTGCTTGACTCTTTTTGAGAGATCAGAGAAGATGTCCTTGTGTTGGTTGAACTTACTATTTTCGTTTAAACTTTATATTTGCTTAGATGCCTGAGAAGTGGATGTAACAACATTTACCAAGGGCTAGGTGGTGTCTCTCATGGGTTGGCATTTTTGCTGAGATGATATTGCCACCTGATGTGGGAGAAGTCGTCCCCTCCTGGTCAGCTTGGACAGGTGTGAATGCCTGGTTGCGGTTTGAAAACTGGTGGTGTCCCCAAAGATCCAGAGTGGACGTGTTGAGAGGTACTGGGACCTTTAAAAGGCGAGCCTTAGATCACTGCGGGTGTGCCTGCACAGGGGACTGTGAGTTCTAGGGATCAATCTCTCTCTCTTTTTCTCCTGGATCAGGATGTGAGCTCACTCCAACCTGTGCTCCCACCGTGATGTGCTGCCTTCTCCAGAGGCCCAAACCATGGGGCTGCCTGATCTCGGACTTGAACCTCTGGAGCCAGAGTCAGCGTCTCTTTTCCTCCTGACTGTCCTGGCCTGGGTAGTTTCCCCCTAAAGGATCTGCCTGTCCATGAGCAGCTGTCCTGGAGAAATGGGGTGCTGGGTTCCTTGCCTGGTTGTGGGTTGCTCCCTTGCTTTGGGATCCTTATAAGATTAGCACATTAGAATCTTCCCCTGACAATGTCAGTTACACCAGTGTGACTGAGTGTGTCTGCCAGTCAGTCTCAACTGTGAGAGCCTCCCTCACTCCCTCAGGGACCTTGGCCCACAGAACCTCTAGGAGTTGTTCACCAAACAGCAGCTCACACCTCCGGTGGCCTTTGGATTAAAGCTTTGAGGAAGTCAAGAGCTCCTTCGTGAGGCAGGACGGATGGGCCAGTGGGACTCTCCTGGTGACTGGGGCTTGTCCATGTAGGGCCTGGCTGGCACTCTGCTAGCACAACGTGGTGCTCATGGGTGCTGCATGGTGTGGTTGGACACCCTTAGTCCTGTTCTTGCCACTGTCTGGGTGTCCACACTGCAGCTGATCCTGCTCTAGAAGGAGACCAAGGGAGCTCAACGTGGGATCTGGAGGGACAACACTGAAACAAGCAGCAGTGGACATCCCCACAGATGACCTGCTTGACAGAAAGGGTGACTTGAAGTTCTCAGCCGTCCTCACTGGACAGGAAGAACTACGAGGAGGGGCTTGCCACTGGCAGCCACGCATGCCCAACTGATAACAAAACTGAATGTCCTATGTGGTCACTGTTGACGCTGCACAGTCAAAGCAGGCAAGTGCAGAACAACCAGTGTCCCAGGTCCTTGACAAACACCACTGAAGATGTCCCTGTGCTGTGACACGGGACTGCCTCTGCCCTCTCAGGAATGCCAGTCTGCATGACAAATCAGACCAGACCGCCCCCCCCCACGCTGCCCCTCCTGAGGCTGACAGTTATTTATTACAAATTTCATTCACTTCTTCTGCTTTATGTGTCTATTCATTTCTCTGGGGCTGGGGAAGGAACCCGGCCTCCTACTGGCCAGGCAGGCGCGCTGCCCTGGGCTGCAGTATCACCCTTTATGTTATTTTTGACCCCACGGAACAGGTATAGCCCCTGAGCCTAGGAGTGGCTCAGCACGCAGAGTCCTGCCTGTCACCAACTGCATCACCCAAAAAGTTCCTCTCCTGACGACTCAGGTTAACAGTCTCGGGACCTGCAGTTAGGTGACTGAGGTGAAGAGGTGCGCTTTTCCGGTGGCTCCTCCAGATCTGATGACAACATTGGGCTTGGTGTTGTCATCAGGTGTCAAGTCCCAGTAGCTGCGTCATGAGGTAATGAAAGAGCCACGTAGCACCTTAAGTGTCACTTATTTTTATGCATAATTGTGATAGGCGCTCTATTTATTTAAGGTTTTTCTTTCGGTGGACTCATTTCCCCTTCACTTAATCAACTGAAAAGTAGAAGCTCGACCTCTCGCTGAAGTGGAGAGCGGCATTGTAATAGAGACAGATAATGTAAAAATAAAGCAGGAGTGCACTTGGGGGGATGTCTGTCTTGGTTCTGCAGTGACATGCGCGTCCCAGTACACGGAGAGCTCCTGGGACCTGATGGGAAAGACCTCTGGACGGCTTTCACTATAGGACAGCGGCCCGCAGCCTCCAGCAGCCCAGCCTCCTTCCTCCCTGGTCCCGAATCTTCTATCTTCAGGAGCAGCTGCTTTTTAGGTTTTCCTATTTTTTTAAGTTGTCATTTTAAAATTTTTGTTTTCAGTGGGGCACATCCATGTGCGTCTTATGGGGCACAGCGTAGCTGTGACATTGTAACTGCAGACACTGTAGTTATCAAGGATAGCTACCATCTCGTGCAGTCCTCATTTCTATGCAATGAGAGCATTCCAAGTCCTCTCTTCCTGTTGTTGGAAACACCCAGCACATTATTGTGAATCCCAGCCACGCTCCTGTGCACTTGCACACAGCACTGTGTCTCCTATTGGGCTGTGGCTCAATGTCCATTGGCTATCCTCTCTCTATCCCCTGCTGCCTGGCCTCCTGTATCTGTTCTTCTTCTATTCATCTGATCTCTAGATTGCACATGGGTGAGATCTGTGTCTACCTGTGCCCAGCTCGTTTCACTTAGGACAGTGTACACCAGGTTCATCTCTGTTGCCCCAAGTGTCATGATTCCATCCTTTTGTATGGCTGAGTAGTATTTCTGTGTGTGTGTGTGTATGTGTGAACCATATTTTTTCCTTCTTTATTTTGGATACACTGAGAATTGAACCTGAGTGCTTTCTACCACTAAGCTACATCCCCAATTCTTTTTTGAAAAAATAAAATTTAAAACATGGTCTCTCTAAGTTGCCAGGCTGATTTTGAACTTGCAGTCCGCTTGCCTCAGCCTCCTAAGCAGCTGAGCCTGGTAAAAGAGGGTGCTTTCTTTATCCACTCATTCGTGGATGGTCAGTTAGCTTGCTTCCACTCTTGGGTACTGTGAATAGTGCTGCCATGAACATGGGGTGCAGATGCTCTTCAGCTAGGGATCTGGTTTCCTTTGACCCCTGGGTGTTGCTGATCATATGGAAGTTCTATTTTTAACTTGTTGAGGAATTTCCACCCTGTTCTCCATATGGCTGTGCTGACTTCCTGCCAGCAGTGTACCTTCACCCATTATTTTTTTTTCGAATTTGTTATACACGATGGCAGAATGCAATTCATTTCATATTACACATATAGAGCACAATTGTTCAACACTGGTTGTAACACAAAGTATTTTCACACCATTGGTGTCTTCATACATGTACTCAGGGTAATGATGTCTGACTCATTCCACCGTCTTTCCTACCCCATGCCCCCTCACTTTCTCTCCCTCCCCTTTGTCCTATCTAAAGTTCCTCCATTCCTCCCATGCCCCCCCATTGCCATTGGGAGTCACCATCCTCATATCAAAGAAAACATTTGGCCTTTGGTTTTTTGATTGTTTAACTTTACTTAGCATTATCTTCTCTAACTCCATCCATTTACCTGCAAATGCCATGATTTTATTCTCTTTAAATGCTGAGTAATGTTCCATTGTGTATATATGCCAAAGATTCCATATCCATTCATCTACTGGAGGGCATCTGGGTTAGTTCCACAATTCAGCTATTGTGAATTGTGTTGCTATAAACATTGATATGGCTTTGTCCCTGTAGTATGCTGTTTTTTTAGTCCTTTGGGTATAAAGCGAGGAGTGGGATAGCTGAGTCAGATGGTGCTTCCTTTCCAAGTTTTCCAAGGAATCTCCATACTGCTTTCCAGATTGACTAAACCAATTTGCAGTCCCACCAGCAATGTATGAGTGTACCTTTTCCCCCACATCCTCGCCAACATTTATTGTTGTTTGTCTTCATAATAGCTGCCATTCTGACTGGAGTGAGATGAAATCTTAGAGTAGTTTTCATTTGCATTTGTCTAATTGCTAGAGATGTTGAACATTTTTTTCATATATTTGTTGATTTATTGTATATCCTCTTCTGAGAAGTGTCTATTCATGTCCTTGGTCCATTTATTGATTGGGTTATTTGTTTTTTTGGTGTTAGGGCCTTTGAGTGCTTTATATATCCTAGAGATTAGTGCTCTATCTGATGTGTTAAGGGTAAAGATTTGATCCCATTCCGTAGGCTCTCTATTCACCTCACTAATGGTTTCTTTTGCTGAGAAGAAGCTTTTTATTTTAAATCCATCCCATTTATTAATTCTTGGTTTTAATTCTTGTGCTACAGTTGTCTTATTAAGAAAGGTGAGGCCTAATCTAACATGATGGAGATTAGGGCCTACTTTTTCTTCTATTAGGTGCAGTGTCTCTGCCTTAATTCCTGAGTCCTTGATCCACTTTGAGTTGAGTTTTGTGCATGGTGAAACATAGAGTTTTAATTTCATTTTGTTACATGTGGATTTCCAGTTTTCCTAGCACCATTTGTTGAAGAGGCTATCTTTTCTCCAATGTTCATTTTTGACACCTTTGATATAAGATATAATATAATTTAATATAAGATAACTGAAGTTATGTGGGTTGGTCTCTGTGTCCTCTATTCTGTACCAGTGGTCTACCAGTCTGTTTTGGTGCTAGTACCATGCTGTTTTTGTTACTATTGCTCTGTAGTATAGTTGAAGGTCTGGTCTAGTGATGTCACCTGCTTCAATCTTCTTGCTAAGGATTCCTTTGGTTATTCAGGTCTCTTATTTTTCCAGATGAATTGCAGGACTGCTTTTTCTATTTCTGTAAGGAATGCCATTGGGGTTTTGATTGGAATTGCATAGAATCCGTATAGACCTTCACCCATTTTAATTTCTGGCTTGCCCCTCTGGTTTGCCCTGTCCTCCCTTGGACATGACCTCAGAATTGGTTTCCTAGCTTCAGTCTTTTAGACTCAGTCAGATTACTGTGCCAATTAGAATTCTATGGCTGAAAGAAACAGAAAGCAAATTCTGGCCACCTTAAAAAAAAAAAGTGGGGGAGGGGTTCATGGGAGGATTGGAGAGCTCAGAGAATTGAGAGAGAAGTTGAAAAATATGGTTATCAAGAGAGTGAGAACAGAAGTCACTGTGAGGGCCTGAGGAGCAGGAGGCCATGGAGGCCCGACTCTCCAGGTCTTGCCCTTCACCTCCACTTGGTGGCTCAGGGGCAGCATCCAAAAGGCTCCTCCTTGGCTTCCCTGACACCCCCCCGGCCTCTTTAAAAGGAGCAGTACAGGATGCCAACCTCGGCACTGAGGGCCAGGGGCCACTTCCTCCCCTGCCCTCAGCCTCGGTTTCCCACATGTTACTCAGGGTTTGGGGAAGACAGTTATAAAGAGTAAAAGCCACTCACAGGGAACTAAGCAGGGTCACTGGAGCCACAGAAATCTGGGTTCAGACCGTGGTTCATGTTCAGAGTCCCCGTGTCTCTTGGCGTGATTTATTTCCCTTTAGCTTCCTCCTTGGTCACGTGGGGCTATCGGCCATGTTTACCTTATTGTAATGACCTTGTATCTGGCACGTCATCAAGGGCCCATAATGCAAGCCATACTGGGAAGGCAGGCAGCTGACGTGGCCATGACTTTGGAAGTTATTATTATCAATCACTCCTTCTTGGGGGGGGGGGTAGTAGAGCCACACCCCCTCCGGAATGGAATTCCAGAGGACAATCACGGGAAAATTCTGTCCTAAAGAGGAGCCTTCTCCCTGTGAGAAAGGAAGCCATGGCACAGGGGAGCACATCTCTGAGGGTGGCGGGGCTCTGCCTGCTGAGTGTAGCCTTTTTGGGGGACTGTGGTGCTCTTGGCCCGTCCTCTAACAGCCGGCCTCGCTCTTCCTGTGGTCAGTGGCACACACATTTCTGCTCCTGTGACCAGCCTCGCACACCCCAGCCTTCTCCAGTTCCCCGCCCTTCTCTTAGCGAGAGGAGTTGACTTGCACTGAGATCCTATTTTCCCGCCAGGATGCTCAGTGGCTGATGTCGTTGGGATGCCACCGCCCTGCACAGGGGTCCTCTGGAAGATGACCTGTTCGATGACAAACCTCAGTTCTCATTTCAGCCCAGAGGCAGAACAGTGGTTTCAAGGGCTTGAAATGAACGGCTGGGTTTATAGCTCTACATGGTCCCTGTTGCCATGTCCCATTCCTGCTGTAGTCCCCTGTTCCTGTTGACACCTCTCTCACGCATCCCAGCCAGTGTCATTACCCTCAGGATGGACAATGAGAGGTCTCCCAGCACTCACTGTTTTTCTGAGAGTTCCCTCAGAAGGCCTCTGTGGTGTGCTGACTCCACCCTCAAGGATGGAACCGGCTCTGGGATTGTGGCGGCCTGGCTGCAGGGTCCAGGCCAAGATGCTGACCACTGGCCTCCTGCTCTTTTTTTCTTTTTCTCTTGGCTCAGACCGAGGAAGTTGCTGATGTCTTCCTATTATTTTCAATCTATCTCTTAACCTAATGGTCCCTGCAAAACGAGAAGTCAAGTGTCCCAGACACTCTGGCCGGGAGGGTGATGGAGGACGGGGTTGGGAAAAACGGTCACTCCCTCCAAACCATGAAAGCCGATCTGAACCCTCAGTGACTCGGGAGGCCTGGCCTGCTTCTCCTGTCTTAAGTTGCACTTGCTTTTCTGGCTCAAGAGGGAAATAAGCAGAAGTCACCAGAGAGATCCCCACCCCCTCTAACCCCAGGAAAGGAAGTCCCCCATTAGCAGGGAAAGAAAAAGCAATTTACGTCCAAACTTGGCTGTTGTGGTCTATTGGCTCTGAGACGGGTGGTGGGCCAACTGGACCACTGTGAAGGGAGACCCCAAGTTTGCCTTGCTGAACTCCCCCTGCTGCTGAGCACTGGGTGGGGGACTTGCCTCTCTGGGGTGCCCCAGGTTTAGTCCCACCCCCCTGTCATCAACAGGAACACATACCCCTCCCTCTGTGCCTGCCTCTCCCCCAGTGTCAATGCTAACTGTCTTGGATCAGCTGAGGGTTTAAATGTGTCACGTTGGCACACCTCCCGCAGGCCTTGAGCTGATGTCTGCACCACTGCGCCGTGGGCAGGCCAGCACCTCTTCAGAGCGACAGTGACATCATTCTGCTGGAGGAAGTTAGTTTCCCTTCATGCACGGGCTCACTGGGCAGAAGCCACAGGTCATGTGCCCAGGTGTGGGCTGAACTGTGTGACCCCCTACCCAGGGCGTGTCTTGTGTGGACGTGTGGGAAGCAGCGGTGGTTTCCAGCTCCATTGGTCCCCTCTCTGCATGACCCTGGACTGCGGGTTAGTGCTTTTGTAGCATCCTGGGGTTGAATTTGACTCTTGTGCTCACATGAAGGGAGCTCACTCTTGCACAGGTTGGTGCAGAAGTGTCCCCTGGGCTCTTATTTTTCAATTGTTGTCCCTCATTGAGCTGAAGACAAAACAGAAGTTCAGAGGGATCAGGTGCCTGGCCAGCTTCCAAAGGAGCCACAGGGGTCAGTTCCCACAGGCCAAGCAAGGGCTGATCATGGGTCCTTTCCTGGTCTCTTCACGGCATCCAGGCCCCTTTCTCTCCCATCTGAAGTGTCCCTGAGCAGGCCGCTCTGCAGAAGGCCCGAGGCTCGAGAGGCCCTGATGGAACAGAGGCCAAGCCGAGCCTCTATTCTTCAGTGTGGCTCTTGGTGGCCAAGACCCAGGCCTCAATTCAGCAGGGTTGGGACTGCCCTTTATCATCTGCCTTGAGTTCAAAAGGAGGAGATGGACACCAAACTCAGCACGGGCAGCTGCAGGCCTCCAAGTCTACGCTGCCCACCGGGCCAGCTGCTACTGACTCCAGCTTGTCCCCAGCCAAAGGCCGCCTTTGCCTCCCAGTCTCTGGCATTACTCACCCCTCTGAGCCCCCGCCAGCTTCCCCCTGGAAGGGCCCGAGGATCAGCAGCAAAGGGCCTTCCTATCCACAGAGAGGAAGTGTCCCGGAGAGTCGTAAAAACCCCTCTCAGGAGATCCCCCTGCTGGCTTTTCAGATCCACCATCTTGAATTCTTGGAGAGACATCCAAAAATTCTAGGCTCTCCTCCAAGTGGAAACTGAATCCTGAATCTTTGGAACTGTGTCCACATGCATCTCAGACTTCTCACTGTGAATTCGGCCATGCTGTGGTGTGAAGTTTTGAACTGACAGCCCCTCATAATACTTGGGTAAAATATGAGATTTCATGCTTTCAGATTACAGTGTCCACATGGCTTCTACCTCCCAGATGCCCTGTGTTTTGAGGAGTCTGTAAAAACTCTTCTACGGAATCAGCAACATTAGATCGCTGCTAAAGCCTGCGGAATTGATGAAGCAACTTTGTGTCCAAATGCCAACTCAGAATGGCTTAACCAAACAGAGCGGGATCATTGGCTCAGGAGGCTGAAAGGCCCAGAGGTTGTTGGACATCAGGTGAGGCTTGATTCAGGTGCTCACAAAGTATCATCAAGTTTCCATTGGGCTACATTTTTGGATCTGACTTTCAGAATGTCAACTTCATCCTGAAAAAAGCACAAGCTTTTCTCCTGTCACAGTTCCTTTGGTGAGAGGGAAGTTTTATGCCACACTATCCAGGGGAAAGGGAGAGGTTTTCAGGGGAAAGAAGGCTTCATATTCTGGGAAACTCAGCTAATCTCTGCACTATGCCCTTTTTTCTTTTTGACTATGGTCAGATCAACTCCGTTGGTAAAATGGAGGACACATATCCGTGGACTTAGGGTCACAGGTTCTCTGCAAGAGCTGGCATGGCATCAATACCTCCCAGGCCTTGGGATTAAGAAGTTGGAAGGGTAAGTTGCCAAGGGAGATCCGGGGTGCTATTTCTAAGAAGAGAAGAAGGAGGGGAGTGTGGGAAGGACAGTTGGAAACACAGAGTCAGCTCCTCATGCTGTCCGGGTTCAGACAGAAAAGCAGAATAAGGAAGGACACTGTCCAAGGCATTTGGAGGCATTTGGTGACTTCCCACTGCTCTCGGGACAAAGCAGAGTGTCGGCATGCCCCCCGAGTCCCGTGCAATCTGGCCCGCCATCCCCTGCAGCCCTCCGGCACCCACATCCTCAATGCTCCAGCCTTGCAGACCTTCTTGGCTTCTCGAGGGACCCGGTGCTCTTCCTATGGCCTAGGTAACCCTGCGCTTCCCGCTGGGCAGTGGGCTGGATGCTGAGTCAGCACTTGGGTGTCAGGCCCACTCCCGGGGCAGAGTAGTCAGGGCAAGAAAGTTGGCCCATCCTTCCAAACAGACAGGCTCCGTCTACACTGCAGGGATTCTGTGGAAAGCAGAAATCACCAGTCCAGACTGCACAGCCGGTGCCAATGGGCGAAAAAATGATTAAGTGGGGTCAAGATTACAGAGATGGCACTTGAGAGCCAGCCCTCTGGAGGAGCCTGGAGCCCTGTGACCTGGTGACCTGGTCTAGAAGCCGTTTGGTCTGGCTTGTATTGGAGGTGCCTGGCTCTCAGCTCAGACCTTGGGCCAGCAGCAGAATCCCTCGGCTCAGGTTCTCACCCCCAGAGCCAACCCTGGTCACCAGCCTCATCCTCACAGCTCCTTTTTGCACTCCTTTGGGTGCACCCCAGGGCCTCAGCGCCTGCACATCTGCCTACCTCTCTCCTGTGGGTTTCAGTAGCCCCGTGAGGTCCTGCAGGCAAGGATTTGGTCCTAGTGTATCTGAATTCCCAGCATTCCTTGGGGCATCTGCAGTGGTTGGAGCTTCACAAATACTAGTGAAGGGAGTGGTTTCCTCAGCTCCATCTGCATCCAGGCCCGATTTTCCACAGTGATTTAGAGTGACCTCGCTCGCCTGTGAGAGGGCCACCTGGAGGAGCAGATGTCGATGTCCAGTTCACCGCAGAGCAGCTGATTCCAGGAGGTGAGGCCCCCGGTCACAGGTGTAAGGCGGTGGCAGGGGGCACATGCCTGAGTCTGTTTGGAGCAGGGAGACCTCCTCCCTCTATGTGCTCTGAGCTACAGCAACGGCTGCTGGTCCCAGAGCAGGGCTCCCTGGCTGAGCTTCAGGAAGCCAGTGGGCACCCTGGGACTCCAGGAAAAAGGGGCACCTGTGTGCTTGCCCTTGCAGAAAACCCCCTTCTCAGGAGATCACAAAGCCACCAGGAGCTAAAAACCATTGAAAGCAACTGGCCCCAGGGAATGAGAGCTCTCTCTCTCTCTCCCCCTTGACTGACACTAATGCCAACACCCCCCGCCCTTCCCTGCACTGAATTGTCTGGGCGGTGGGTTCACGTGGCACAGGGGCCTCTCTCCCTGGGCACCCACAGCCAGTCCATGCTGCCCTCGTCACTTTCCTGGAGAATCTGAATATTAGAAGGAATTGGGGATATGAAGAGGCAAATCTCCAGACAAGATAAATACAGACAGTAACATAATCCTTGCTTGAAGAATAAGGCTACTGTTGGGATCTCAATGCTCAAAAAATGTTTACCAAATTAGAGGGGCACACCCAGTTGGAATTCTGGTTTTCACAGTCTTCTTGCTTGTGAAACTCAATATCAAGGAAAATAAGCTAATTTGTTTTGGCAAAGGCTCTTGCAATATGGAATTGATATCTGCAGCAGCTCCCTTTGATGTTCTGTATAAACAGCATTTTCCCTGCTGTGGAAGCGAGATTGAATATAAACAGCCTCTTTCTTTCTCACCCCTCCGCAGTGCCAAGTGAGAAACAGAAAAAAGAAACAGAAGAGAAGCCTTTTCTGTGGCTCACGAGACTCACGGGGGTAGCTCTTGCTGGTTGGTTTCTTAGCACAGGACTCCTCAGCCTAAGGCTGGCCTTGGTGGCCCGATGGTCCCTGTGGGGACGGCCCTGGGCACTGCAGGATGAGGAGCAGCATCCCCAGCGTCTACCCACTAGATGTCAGCTGTGACAACCCAAAGGACTCCAGACACTGCCAAAGTCCCCTGGCATCAGGACTGCCTGGGAGCATGGCTGTCCCAGAGGCGGGAGTAAGGTGCTCCAGGAAACCTCTGGCTCTGCGTGTGGAGGCCGGGCCTTCTGCCTGGAGGCTCCCATGCCGACCATCAGCTCTGCCTGCCTCGGGAGACTCTGGGATGCAGTCTCTCCTGCTGTCCCCGGGCTCCAGGCTGCTCACTGCACAGCCGGCTGGAGGGGACGGTCTCAGTGGCTGAGGCATTGTACACTTGGTGCCTCTGCCCGGCTCCTCAGTGCTTGCCCAAGGCTGAAAATCACACTGTCCCTGATGCCTGGTAACATATTTAATGCTCCCTCCCTCAAGGTCCATGGCACTGAGTGTAGTGTCACAGGGACAGGTTCCTCTCTGGAGCAAGGCAGGTTCCAGTCTGTGACTGTCTGGAGCCAGCTGCATCAAGCCTCGGTGGCCAGGGGTTAAACCTTCAGGAATTCTTAGCAACCCTGTGGGCGGCTTGAGTTCACCCGTGGTCAGTGCATCCATGGGCCACCAGCCCCGGTGGGTTTTCTGAGAAGGGCTTTGCTGGGCCCTTTTCTGTGACACACACACCATGGAGACCGCTCCAGGCCTAGGGGCCACCCCCACCCAGGCTGCCCACGTCACTGTGCTAAATGTGGAGGGGATCGTTACATGGTGGTAAGTGTCTGCTCATCTACGTGGAGACACACGGCCCAGACACCAGGCCAGGAGTGTTGCAGCTGGTCACGGTCTCGCGGCCACCATCCTGGGCATGGCACATGCTGAGCACAGCCAGGTTTACACTGCAGCCCCAGCCACCACAGCCACACACCAGAGCACCCCTGCATCCACCCCTGGTGGCCAATCGGGCATCTATCAGCCTGTCGCTGGTTTCAAGTCCAGGCTAAAACTAGAGGGGCAGCAGACACCCCAGCTACTCGCCCACGGCCCTTCCCCTCGTCTTACTTCAGGAATTCCAACTCTGTGTGGACTGGCCATGAGTCCACTGAGTAGCAGCCACGGCCTGGGGTGGGGGTTGACTGGGTGGGACTTCCAGGAAGCCCCTCAGGCAGGACAGTCCCTGACTCCACTCTGCCACTTCCTTGCTCCCTGTTTGGGTCGTTGCTAAGGTTGGATGGGAGTCCCTGACGCGCAGGTGTTAAAGGCTCAGTGGAACATGTAGGATCTGGGACCCAATGGAAGGGAGCTGGGCCTTGGGGGTGTGTCCTTAAGGTAGATGTTGGGACCCCGGGCCCTCCTCGCTCTCTGGTCCCTGCCACCACGAGGGAAGCAGTGGTGTTCCATGCTGCTACAGGCTCAGAAGCAATGGACCAACCAGCCACAGGCCGAAACCTCTAGAACAGGAGCCAAAATAAACCTTCCCTCTTTTTGAATTGATTGTCTCAGGCGTTTTGTCACGGCAATGGAAGCTGACACAGGTGATCCTCTAGTGTGGGTGGGACAGCTTGAGAACACGGGGGGGAACAGATCCTACATGGTGGTGGGGCTGGAAAAAGAAGCAGCTGGGGGACAATGACAAGAGAGGGGACTGGGCTGTACCCAGGATGGTCTCCATGAAGATGCAGCCAGGCCCTGAGGGGGCTTATCCGTGCCCATCCTGGAGGGAAGGTAAGGAACTCTTCGGGCGCCTGGAGAATTCCAAGTGCCAATTCTGTGGCAACCCGCCCCAGGATCTTGGGAGGTGCTCACCCTCTCCAGCTTCCTCTGCCATGCAGAAGTGGAAGCACATGAATGTGAATGTCCCTCGGGCCCTGTGCACCTTTCAGAGGAAAGAGAAAATTTCCTGGCACATTACAGGCCCAAGGCTTCCTCTGCATTATCTTCTTTAAATCTGTGGGAGTGGTAAACACAGCCTGGTAACTCTGAAGGCAGCTGTTTACCTGCCCCATGTTCTGAGTCACTCAGGCCTAGGGGTCAGTCCAGGCTCTGCAGTTCCATACCGGATGTCCTTGGCCAGGCGCTTAGCTTTTGTGTGCCTCAATTTCTTCATCTGTAAAAGCGACCTCAAAAAATATTCTTATTTCATGAAGGACATAGGTGAGCAAGAGGAGATCACGCATTTAACTCTCATGCAGTTGTCCCGACTGGTTTTGACACAGTGACGTCCTCTCCAGAAGCAGCAGTGATAAACCCACAGCGTCTCCGGAGCTCTGTGCATGGTGAGGGGCTCAGATCTCATGGGCACGTCCTACAACTAGTGCTGTCATCTCCTGAATGTAATTTTTAAAGTCACCTCACTTTATGCAACTTAATAAATCTATTTCAAAAGGACTTCAGAGGGCTACGTCAGGGGGCCGGCACCACTTCTGGTACACGGCAGCCACAGGATCAATACATGCAGCGTGGCCCCTTGGCAAGGGTCAGCCACAGAGCAATGCCATGCTGGTCCATTTTAGTGTGTGGACACCATGGTGATGCACAGAGACTTCAGTGAGGCCGGGGTGGCCAGTGGTAGAGCACTTATGTGGCACACATGAAGTCCTGGGCTTTAACCCCAAAAAGAATTAAATGAAGGAAGGAACCAGGATGGCCCAGGCTCCTTGTATGGGTGGGTGTGTGGCACAGGGACGAACCCAGGGCCTGTATGTGCTAAGCAAGTGCCTGCCAGGGAACTCCCGCCAGCCTCTGCGCACAGCTCCTTGACATAAGTGGCCCTGAGGGCTGCGGCAGGTATGAATTCTGCTCCACAGAAAACTTTTTTGGTTAGAACTTGGAGCACATTTTAAAACAAGGGAGAGTCGTCAGCGAGCACCTCATCCCCTTGACCATCTCCAACCTCAGGCCTGCGTCCTCTGCATGCTCCAGGTCACGAGCCTGGAGTTGCTGTGGGGCTTGCAGCAGCATCACAACAGACGCACCAAGCCAG
Organism: Ictidomys tridecemlineatus; assembly: GCF_052094955.1. Taxonomy (NCBI): domain Eukaryota; kingdom Metazoa; phylum Chordata; class Mammalia; order Rodentia; family Sciuridae; genus Ictidomys; species Ictidomys tridecemlineatus. The sequence continues at coordinate 78,221,384 of NC_135478.1, read as the reverse complement.
CCGCTGCTAAGACATTGGGCAGCTGCAGCATCACATGACTCCCTTAAGATCATTTGGGCCACCGTGATGTATGTGGGGCTGGTTCAAAACCCCACGGGCTTCTTTTCATCATATTTTAACTACTTAATTTGACAAGTTCCTTGGAGCTGCCTATTGATAATTGATAGAGTGTTCCTTCCTTTCCAATTTTCTCTATTAATTATCCCAGGAAGTCTATCAGCACTTTGCATGAAACTCAATAAATCAGAGTATGTGGCCTCTGCACAGACCTTTGTAAAGAAATACCATCCGGCTGCCCTCTGAACAGAGAGCTATCAGGTTGCATCCTGGCCAGCTCCTCTTCACTGGAACAACCCTTAGGAGGGCACAGGGACTTCCCTGGCTCTGGTGGCTCTCATGTGTACCCACCTCCCTGGGTCCCTGTAGGCTGCAGTCTATAGGAGTCCGGGAGGGACCTCCAACTGAGGTCATGGGTGTGCGGGACCCCAGCCTGGCCCAGTTCTTCTTGTTTCCTGTGGCTGTTTGGTTGTGCTCCTTTCTTTCTCTTGTCCTGTTCAGGCAAGAAGCACTTTCTGCAGACAAGTCCCCAGGGAGAATCTGACCCCGGGCTGCATCATGCTAGAAGCTGTAGGCAATTACCCGCAGACTCTTTTTATTTGTCTGGCTGCTTCAAACAACCAAGTTAGAGAAGACCCAGAGATCACACTTGAAATTCCAGTCTGGGATTCTGTTGGGACATGAGCAAGAGACATCACATTTTCACAGAGGCTTGCGGAGCTCCTGGAGTTCAGGTGCTGTGGATGGCTGCTGAGCAATGGGCAGCACGGGTCTTGGGCATGCCAAGGTGCAGGTGGCCTCCCAAGCCCGTGGAGGAGCAGTCAGCCAAACTGAGGCCCGTTGCTCTTCTGGGCTGCATTGGGTGTGCCAGATGACTGGCCTGTCTCCAACTGCATTCATTTCATCCTGCAGTGACATAGTCATGGTCCCCAATCCCCAGCCTGGTCGTTCTCATCACTCACTTCAGGTGGGATCTCTTCTCAGTCTGCGGCAGGGTGGGGTCCTGAGAATGCCACCTTCTTTTTTCCTCTGAAGTCCACATGGCATGGGAGCAGGGCAGGGTGCCTGTTGCGATGACCCTCGGCCCTGTCCACAGCCCCATCCACAGCCCCCGTCCAGTGCCATCAGAGGCGGAGGAAGCCATGAAGAGATGCCCGTGTGGCGGGCTCTCTGCCCTTGCAGGTCTCGCCATCCACAAACACGTTGGTGCCATGCCCTCAGCACGGTGACCAGAAACCCAGGGGCCAGAGCACCTGGCCCACAAGGTATGAGAGAGGCCAAATTGGCTCAGGAGGAAGCGGCAATTGTCGGAGACCAGCTCCAAAGGGGGTCTCAGGAGATGAATGGATGGTGAGGAGTCGGTGAAAGAGTGGGTGGAGAAACAACACAGACACCAAAGTGAAGGTGTTGATCCCAATCTTTACTTGTCAAGTTGATCATATATACTTTTCATTTTGGCAGGCTTACAGTACTTTGTGGTTACAAAACAGGAATCATTATTCAAACAAAACAAAATATTATGTAGCTACAATTAGAATAGAAGAATGTATCTTGGCTTATGCATAAGCAAGCATTTGTACTTTCAGTTCGCGTTTTGCTTTGAGCAGTTTCTGCTTAGTTAACTTTTAATAATAGTTACAAATGTCCCAAACTATTGGCCTATACCTTGACTATTCTTTCTTGACTTACTGACTGGAACCGGTGCCATGGTTATGGCAAGGGGTTGACTTGTTATTACTTTTAATCAAACAAAAGTAAGAGTACAAACCATTGTGCACAGGAACAAGAACAAGTTGCCCAGTACTAAGCACGAATCTGTCTTCTTAACATTAATTTTTCTTCTCTAGATTTTAATTTAATTTCTCAAAAACTTCCTTGACAAGAATATAGGGAGTTTTTCTTTAGACATTAACAATTTACACTCCACAGCTGAATCATTGCATTTAGAGCAAACAGATCTATGCTTTAGAAGTAGTTACATTAATTGGGAAAGTCATGATTTTTCCTTTATACTTAATGGTCATATGAGAAATCAAAACTATACTTATTAAAGGAATACAAAAACAAATCAGCCCATTCCCAGAAACATACTGCGCTCCTCCAGAGGATGGACGCCTTGCGCCATCCACCTCAGTAGGGCCTTGCCATTGCCTGAGTCAGGGGAGGGGCGCAGCACGCAAGGTGAGCGGGGAGGTGAAGGGCACTATGGCCTGGCTCTTAAGTGTCCCCCAAACCCCTGTGTTGAAGCTTGGTGGCCAGCCTGGGGTCCACTGGAGCCTTCAGGGGGAGGGGCTCAGTAGGAGGACATTGGCCACAGGGGATGGGGGGAAAGCCCTTAAAGGGACAGTGGGCTCGGCCCTTCCTGTCTCTTGGTGTCCTGGCTTCCAGGGCTTCCTGCCTCTGCAACTTTGAGCAAGGCCTTGCCCACCACAGGCTCCCCATGACGCTCTCCTCGCCACAGGCCGCAAAGTAGCCCAAGTCAGCTGACCATGAACCACGAGCCCAAACAAACCTTTCCTCCTTGAAGTGGATTCCCTCATGCGCTTTGTCCCAGAGAGTGAAATAACATGGTGAGTTGGGGACTCAGTCTTCAGGGGGACGACTACGGAAAGGTGCAGAGAGCAGAACCATGAAGGTAGGAGCAAGAAATCCTTGGAGCTCCAACCAGGCATGGCTCCCTGTCACACTGTGGGCCGCCTTTGGCTCCCTCTGCATCCACAGTCAGAAGAGTGACTGGCACAGGGCCAATGTCCCACAGTGATTGCTTCAGAGTACCTAGGAGAATGAGAGTGAGGCTTTAACTGTGGCGGGGATGGCGAGTGGGACGGCCCTTGAATGCACGTGGGTGCTCAGGCTGAGGATGGAGGAGGGACAGATGGGAGAGAGGCTGGTCCCAGTAGCCATGAGAGGCTGGGCTCTCGGGTCAGCTTCATGACAGGCTCCAGCTTCATACCATCTGGAAGGCACTGTATGACGAGGACCCCAGAGAACCTCACACCTAACTCCTGGGATCTTTAAGTTCAACCTCAGAAACATAGAACCTTGCCCAGTGACTCAGGAGGATGAGGTAGAAGAATTGCAAGTTCAAAGCCAACCTCCTCAACTTAGGAAGCCCTGTCTCAAAAAAAAAAAAAAAACAGAAAAAGGGGCTGAGAACGTGGCTTAGTGGTTAAGCACAACTGGGTTAAATCTCTCGGAGAGACAGAGAGAGAGAGAGAGAGAGAGAGAGAGAGAGAGAGAGAGAGAGAGAGAGAGGTCACCTCCTCAGGCACCTGTCTGCATTACGATGGGTTCTGGGCCATTGGATTCAAGAGGTTATCTCAGACTCTCTCTGATTTTAACCTCTCAGTTCAAAGGAAGCTGGTATCTTTCATTTTCTCTGTTCCAGTTGGGGGTAGTGATTTTGTTGATTCTGCTCAGTGCTTGAGGCTGGAGTAGAGAGAGATGGGAAGCTTCCTTCCTCTCCCAGAGCCCCTGAATACATCCATCATTCACCTGTGTGAGCACCAAGCCTGAGCAGAATTTCTTTTCTTGCACTGTCTGCCACATGTGGCCCAGGTCTGCCTGCGACTGCTCTGTGTGTCGACCACTCTTTTCCTGAGAGTGGAGGCTGAGCCCAGAGCCTGCCTCCAGCTCTGGCCCTGGCTCTTCCCTGCTGCACTGAGACCAGCCCCGTGGCTACCCACAGAGCTCCGGAGCCCTGATCTGGCATGGACAGAAGAGGACTCTCCTCACCTCCCTGGGTCATTTTGTCTGAGTTCATCTCCTAGGAGTGAAGCTGGACTAGAGATTCTTGGACAAACCCATTATTGAGGGTCTGTAGATCCTTTCAGGAGACCTGGAAGGGAGCAGAGAACCAGGAAAGGATGGGGAACATTCTGTAAGCATGGTTTCCAGGGACGCACTGGCCCCAGGAGGACCTCTGCAGTGTGAATGGCTCCGCAGGGGTTGTCCTGCCCAAAGGGAGGAGTTGGGCTGCTAGACTGCCCCTGGTTCATGGTCCTGGTCCTGGTCAGGAGTAGAGCAGGGATAGAGTATGATCGTGGGTGGAGAGCCACTGAGGTGGCTCTGGCCTGTCCAGCGCAAGCTAGAACCCAGGGTCATCTTCACGAAAAGCATCCAGCAAAGACATGTGGGTGGGAGGGCAGCTGGGTCTTCTGTGTGTCTGTGACAGACAGGTTACCCTCTCAGCATGTGGACCAGCTTCAAGTATGCCTTCTCCCCTCAAAGCCAAGTAGCTGCCGGCAAATCACGAGCCTTCCAGCCACAGACACCACTGCCTGTTTTGCTAAAAGGGGTCATGAGTTTTTCGCCTTCTGGGATCGTAGGGTGGCAACCAGACAATGCAAGTGAAGGGCCCAGCACTCTGCCAGGTCCTGGGTCAGCCCCACCTGGGATTACAGTCCTGACTGCGGCTGGTGCTGTCCCAACAGGCGCCCATTGGGAAACTTTCTGCCAACTGGGACTCTGATCTTTTGGTGGTTTCTTGTTCCTTTGAAGCACAAAGGGATGTTTCATTACAGGGTAACATGAAGAAATTGATACGTGTATGTGAAGTGTGCACGTTTCTAGAAGCTAAGCTTGGTAGGAGCCTCGTTACCAATCTGATTGGCATTTGGCAGGTTGTGACTCATCGTAGGGTCCAACCTCCTGAGAGCTGCTTGGAAAGGGATGAGTTGTTCGAGCACTTTGCCAAGAAGCTGTGTCAACAGTCAACACCTTATTTTCCATGTGAACATCATGAAAATACACAGCCATCAATTGCCTGAAAGTTGCCCCGCTGCCAGTTGCCAGGGTGTTCTGGGATCAGCCTCCCTCCGCACATTCTTGGCGAGTTTTTAAAGTGAAATGTGAAGATCATTTTTATTATGTTAAGAAAGGTACAGTCTTGAAAGACCTACTCCATCCACCTTATCTTCGTTGTTTATTCCTCCCAATGCAGCATGTTTCCATTCCTTCAAATTGATCCAGGATGCAAAATGGGTCTAAGCTGGAATTTCCTAAATGACCTTGGGGGAGCTTGGTAGAACAAGAGAGAGCTTATTAATCTTTGATTCCCCAATTTCATAGGCGTCATTTGATGGCAGCAACCAAGGCAATCCTTTTGGAAGACTTTCCCCAGTACCCCAACAAGTAAAACGTTTCAACAGGAGCCAGCAGGTGATCTTATTACTGCCCAAAGAAAGATCTTATTACTCCCAACACAAAAAAAGTGTAATACCCTTTTTGCTTTCTATTGCAGACCTTGCCACTGTAGAAGGGGTGGGGAAAAGTTCTAACCAGGGGAGACTGACATTGAAAAAAAAATACAAATGAATCTGTGGTTGCAACCAGCCCATGAGCAGTAGTGTGTGAATCTGTTGCAGGGGAGGGCTGTTGTTGCAAAGGTCCCTGAGGAAGGTCTGAGGTGGTGGCATGCTCATGGTCTGATATTGAAGGTCTCCTAGGCACATGTACATCAACACTCATCATTTTGTACTGTCAGCCTGTGTGTGGTTCATTAGCTGTCAGTGAGACCTTAATAAAGGTGTGAACAACAACGTGAATTACTTTCCTTCTTTTTAAATAATATGTTATAAAGTTATGATGAAAACACTCCCAGGTAGAAATGCAGAACCTGAGATAGATCTTTAGCCTAGAAGAAGAGACAACAGGCATCTTGGTGCTTCCACAGTCCTGAGGCTGGAGACCCTTACCTGCCTGTCCATCCCTTGAAAGTAGGGGTGGGAGATGCTGTGGGAGATGCTCTTAGTTCCTATCAGGAACTTGAGGAGCTTAGTTTTCTTAAAATCTAGAAAAGCCTGTGCCAAGGAAAACCCATTGTTCAATCCCAAAGATGCGATACTAAGAAACGCGTGAGAATTTGCTGAACTGAACAGAATATCAACTCTTATCTTTCCCTTGTTCCTCCTAATGGTTTTCTACCCCAGCATGAAGTTGAAGGGGAACACTCCACAAAGGATTGGGTTAGACGTTTATCTCAATGTGATTAAGTTCCAGAGCCAAACCTGGAGAGGTAGGGTCCTCTCTTCCCTGCTCTCTTCCAACTGCCAGGATGCCTCCGTTCCTACAGCCCCCATGTTCCCTTTCCTGCTCCAGGAGCAAGTGAAGCTCGTAGGCATGGGCACAGACCCACAATCATGAGGTGTTCTTAAAAGTGAAGTCTGGCTATCATTCCCCGCCCACTCATTGACTTATCCAAACACTACTTGTTGAGCATCTATAATGTTTCAAGGTGCAAGGGATTGGGTGATAAAACAGACTCAATGCCTGTCCACAAGGAGGTCACCTCCTAGAGGGATGGACACAGTAATCAAATATTGTTCTTCTGCATCCTCAGAGGTTTGGGTCCAGATCCCCTGGGGATACTGCAAGTCGGACATGCTCATGCCCTTTATATCAAAGGGCACAGTATTTGTGTATAACCTTGATTATGTTAAATCCCCTCTAGATTACTTACAACACTTAATACAATGCAAATGCTATGTAATTAGCTATTGTTCTCTTCTGGGAATAATGACAAGAAAAAGTCTGCTCATGTTCAGTACAGATGTCATTTTCTTTTTTAGAATTTTTTGTTTGAATCCTTGGATGCAAAAGCCAGAGGTATGGAGGGTTAACTGTAACCCAAATCCAAAGAGAAACTAAATGTTATTTCTTTTTTTTTTATTGGTTGTTCAAAACATTACATAGCTCTTGACATATCATATTTCATACTTTAGATTCAAGTGGGTTATGAACTCCCATTTTTACCTCGTATACAGATTGCAGAATCATATCGGTTACACAACCACATTTTTACATAATGACATATTAGTAACTGTTGTATTCTGCTACCTTTCCTATCCTCTACTATCCCCCTCCCCCCTCCCATTTTCTCTCTCTATCCCATCTGCCATAATTTAATTCTCTCCCTTTAAACATTATTTCTGCTATAAAGCAGAAATAAATGTCTACAAAGAGCAAATTTTAGGGAGACTTGGATTAGTCAGTAGCTCTGCAGGAGAACTGAGAGGGAAGAAGTTTGAAGGAAGAGAAAAAGCTGACCAGGTAGAGAAGGCTGGGAGAGCGGGGCAGGCCCAAGGAACCATGTGTGCAGAGGGGCAACCAACTAAGGGGCTGGGAAGCATGGCACAATCCAAGAACTGACCGAAGGCCAGTGTAGCTGAAACTCAGAGAGCAAAGAGGAGAGGAGTCAACCAGATAAGCTGAGGCTAGAGGACATATGATGTATTATAGGTCAGAGGAAGGAAGTGCCAAGTATCAATTTCCTCCAAAGAACAAAACAAAGCACAAAACCTTTAAACAAACAAAACAAAAAGGCATACCTATCAAGCAAAGCTAATCCAGGGGAGTTTTAGTAAGGTCTTGGAGGGGAGGAGAGGCAAAGGTAGTCCCTGCATAGGGCCTGAGCTGCATGACTTTAAGACAGAATCAGATGGGATGGAGCAGAGTTTGATATCACAGCTGTAGATCTGGGGACACAGCAGGGAGTCTGAAAGTCTTGTCACTCATCTTCATGCACAAGCTCCTTTGCTAAATCATCTTGCTCCTCTCTGGGCTGGGAGGTATGAGCTGCTCAACACAGGGACAGGGAGACGTGTCACTGAGGATCTGAGGACTGACACCACTATGTTAGCGATGGCGAGTCACAGGTGGTCGTGGTTCCAATGGACTGCTGGTGATGTTGTGCATGTTGTGCTGTGCTGCTGTCCTGAGGCTGGTCATCCCGGCTGTCTCACTGGACAGACGGGAAGATGACTCCGCAGGCACACACCAACATCCAAGTCTCGCCTTCCTGTGGCCCATGCGTCAGGTCAATGGAGAAGAAAATCGCCTCCTTTGCCCAGACTGTCACTTGCTACCTCTGACCCTCAGCCTTATTTTATAATCAATTTAGAGATAATTTTATTATTTAAAATTTATTATTTAAAATTTTATTATCTCTAAAATGAGGATGAAAATGACATTTTATTAGGATTGCAGTGTGTAAATTCTCAGTCCAGTTGTCCCTTGGTAGCCTCTGGGGATTGGTTGCAGGAGTCCACAGGCATGAGAATCTAAGGATGCTCAGGCCTGCATATAAAATGCCATAATATTTACATATGATTTATGCACACCATCCTGCATACTTTTAATCATCTCAGATTACTGACAGTACCTAAGCCAGCATACGTAGGTGCTATATGGTATCATTAAGAGAAGGATGACAAAAAAGTCTACATGTCCAGTATAGGACCAATTTTTTTCTGAATATTTTCAATTCACAGTTGGTTGAAACTGCAGATGTGGACCCACGGATACAGGGTGCCAATCACATCGGCCTGGCTGAGTCCAGGGGATAGTCAGATACTGAAGCTGCAGCCAGGGAAGGAGCCTGTGACAGAGGACTTTGTGTCCTGGGGCCAGGTCTTGCAGAAGCACCTTGACATACCATGGGGCTACCTCCCAGTGCACCCACCCTGAATGGAGACACTCTAAATTGAAGAAGCATCCAGGGCACCTTGCCTAGTGGCCACCAAGGCTGAGCCCATCCCACTTAGCCACACAGCACTGCATGGCCATGGCTAGTGTCTCAGCATTAGTTACCATAGTTGTTTTCACGTTGAACTGCAGAGCAGGAGAAATATCCAGAAGCCCCACGGCCATCCCATGACCCTCTAAAGCAACTGCCCATCTAATTTGTTGAGGACTCTTGTTCAAGTCCCTGCTGTGGTGATCTCGGTTACCTTTTTTGACCTGTATCATTGACTCTGATCCCAAGGACAACAAGCACCCTGATGGGCTATTTCTCCTGGAAACGTTTCCAGTGCTCTAGAGATGCCCTCCTTAGCTCCACGTCTGCAAGCCACTGGAGGAAAAGGAATGTGCTTACAATACTTTCCTTCTGCACCACATAAGAGCTCAGAGGTGAAAGAATGAGCTTCATTTATTGGATTGAGATGGGTTGAGCCACTCTGGCCCTGGACAGGGTGCTGAGCACTCAAGGATGGCTCAGACACACCTGCCCTGGGAATCCTCCCCTGGCCTGCATGTGAAGAGCCCAGTACTTGCCTCCTGGGGTAATGGGCTCAGCTCTAGATGGATGCTAAGGGTCTGCTGGAGGAGGTGATTTGTTTGACCAAGGCATTAAAGAACACTTCACAGAGGCATGGTGCCTTGACAGGGCTCATCAAAGCACACATCGGCATTATTTCTTTTCTTTTTCTTTTAATTAGTTACACATGACAGTACAATGATCTTGACATATCATACATTTGAATCAGATGAGGTATAATTTCTCATTTCTCTGAGTGCACAGGTTGCAGAATCACTTTGGTCATGCAGTCACAGATACACATACAGCCATATTAATAATAATGTATACATTATTCTGCTGTCTTTCTTTCCCCCCTTCTCCTCCTCTCCCTTCCCATCATTATTTCTTAATAAGTAAAATATGCAAAAGGAAGTCTTGAAACCATTCCAAAACACTTTAGAAGGGGAAACTCCTTCAAATTCATATTCTTCATCTCAGAAGCACATAGCTACTACTGATGTAAACTGACCACACAGCACTCACTTCGGGGTTCCAGGCAGTTATAGAGCTCAGAGTCCTTTGGTATCCTATGCATTAATCTCCTTTGTTGTTATTATTCTAGCTGCTCCTCCAGTCCATAGATTAAAATATCTGGAAAAAATTGCCTCTGCACTGAACATGTACAAACATTTTTTTTCCTTATTGTTATTTCCTAAACAATACAGTATTTTGCTTACCTTATTAACAAAGGCAGACTTCACCTTGTGTTAGGTATTACAAGCAATTTAGAAAGGATTGGAAACATTCAGGAGGATGTGTGTAGATAGTGCACCATTTTACATAAAGAAGTTCCGAATTTTGATGTCCACAGGTCCTGGGACAAATCCCTGGAGGATACCAAGGTATGTCTATATAATTAACTGTACAGTTATACCCCTAGAGAGATACAGAAAAGCCCTTTCATGTTTTGCTCTTTAACAAACAGTGCCTTAGTGAAGAATATCTTTATTAAATTTCTCTGAGCTCTTGTGTGGGGTCCGTGGGCTGAACTTACAGCAAACTCTCAGGGGCAGGCTGTTGAATCAAGGTATGCACTCCAGCAGTTTTGATAGACCTTTATAGGCTGCCTTTCCAAGAGGGAGCATTTTTCAGGTGGCGCAGGAGGACTCCAGACTGGGAGGGAGGGGAAGAAGGAGCCCAGGGAGGAACAAACCCAGGTCTAGCCTGGTTAGCTGGTGTGCAGAAAACATATTGAGTCCTGTGCCCCTCCATTATCTGCAGGGGGTGCCCAGAAATACCCCCAATGGGTGTCTGAAATCTTGGATAGCACCAAACCCTATGTATCTTGTTTTTTCCTCTACCTGGGTTCCCATGATAAAGTTGAATTTATAAACTAGACATAGCAAGAGAGTGACTGAACAACTTCACACCTTGAACCAACCATTTTTCCCAGTTTGCCTGAGAAAGTTCTAGGGATAGGCAGCTTGGAAAAAAAAATCAAAACAAGAACACGTTGTTTTTTTGAAATGGTCACCCATTCTCTTGCTTTCCCTCAGGGGCGAGCTATTTCACTTACCTCTGAGCTTCAGGCGCCCCTCCACAGGCCACCAAATGCCACAGTCTGGCTGGATACAAATCACAAGCCACTCAAGCAGGAACAAACATTATTTCTGAACTCCCAGGAACCCCATGCACGTGGCCTTCTCCAGGGACACACCAGACACCAACCAGAAATCTCTCCTCTGGCACTTCCCCAACCAAAGGGAACTCCCCAAAATCCCTGCAAGAACTCCAAAGTAGCCAGCACCTAGGTGGACAGCAGGGGTCTGATATACAATTGAATACACAGCTTAACATAACCATCATCATCTCAATGGCTTGCTGGCTCACCTCTCAACCACTCCTTCTGGCAAAAATGCCATGCATCATTCTGACTTGGCTGTGGCTCTCAGCAAGAACTAATAAAAGGGGCTGGGAATGTGGCTCAAGTGGTAGCACGCCAGAAGGCCCAGGTTCCATCCTCAGCACCACATACAAACAAAGATGTTGTGTCCACCAAAAACTGAAACATAAATATTAGAAATTCTCTCTCTCTCTCTCTCTCTCTCTCTCTCTCTTTTTAAAAGAACTAATAAAAATAGAACAGCATGACACTGGATGGTAATGGAAGCTATTTAAAACCATGCATTCTTTATTTCTGGAATTTTTCACTTAACATTTTCAAACCTGCACTTGATGGCAATTGAGGCCACAGAGAGTGGGACCACGTGGGGAGGGAAGAACATCCACAATGGGAGAAGGCTGGGGTGCTGGCCAGGCCAGGGGACCTTGACCATTGTGCTGTGCAGCTGAGCTGCTTCCAGGAGGCCCAAGGGCACCTCAGGGAGGCTTCAGGGAGGGGCCCTGTCTGATGAGCCTTTAAGGAGGAGAGAACTGGAGGAAAGGAGAGCCTCTTGGAGGGAGGAGGTGGGCGGGGACTGTGGTGTGTGGTGGGGGTATAAGAAAAGCCAGGAGACAGGAACTAAGGCAGAGGTCTTTCACATCTAGAATAGAGAGGCTTTAAAAAGTATCTATGCTGAAATCTATGTGTACCTTGCATGTTTATGGGGTACACTATAGTTATATACATATATAGATTTTTATGTACAAAGTATCATTCACAAATCAGGAAAACTGGCATTTTTATCTCTATATGCAGGGACATGGATCTTTGCTATGTGAGGGGAGACTCAGGAGTCTTCTGTTTTGAAAATTTCATAAATTGTTGGAGACGGCAGTCATCTCACGTTGTTTACAGAATGCTACAACCAACTCCTCCCCTACCTGACTTTGGAACCCAGGATCCAGCCCCAATTCTCCATTCTCTCCCTGCTTCTTAGACTCTAGTGACCACTATTCTGTTTCATCTTTTATGAAGTGCATTCTTTCATCCTCTGCCTGTGACCAGACACATGACACCTGGCTTTCTGTGCTGGCTTCTGCTGGACATGATGTCCTCAGGTTCTGTCCATGTTGCCCCAGTTGGCAGTCAGTTTCTGTTTCTCATTTGGCTGAAGGGGACTCCATTATGTGTACTCACTAGACTTTCTTTATGCATTTATCTGCCAAGGGACACCTTGGTTGGCTGTGCACCTTGGCTGCTGTGGACATGCTAGGCTAAACACGGGCAGGTAGGCAGGTCTTGGTCTTGGATGGGATGGTCTCATCTCCTTCAGATGCAGCCCCATGCTGGAGCTCTTTGGCCACATGGTGGATGCAGGTTTTGTTTTCTGAGAACCGCCCCTCCCTCCTTCTGTTCTTCATAATGGCCATACCAATTTTCATTCCCACCAACGTTTAGGCGAGATAATTCTTCTGAGAGCAATTTAGGAGATAAATGGACAAAAATAATAGCTTAAGTTGCCTGATATTTTGAGACTCCTTGCCTCATTGGATTTTCTCAAAAACTTTGAAATATTACAAAAGTATCAGGTTCCTGTTTTATACAACTCCAGTGACATTGCATAATAGGCCCAGCGTGCTACCGGAGTGAAAGGAGACAGGCTGGCAGGGGCTCAGGAGACATGACGTGGCCATTAGAAAGAATATCCAGTTCTTCAGTATGAGTAAAGGGAAGAAGATGCCAGGATTGTGCTGAGGCAGTTACCACAAGTCTTTTGGGAATTGATAAAAAAAATTCCTTCCCTCCAGTCAAAGGCAAAAGAAATGATCAAGTTACTTCTCTGCAAAAGTTCCCCCAATTCCCCATTATTTCAAGAAAAGGAGCAAAGTCATTTGTGCTGTCAGGATTGTGAAAGGCACCTTGAAAATACATGTAACCTCTCCCACTTGCTTTACAGGGAGCTTAGTGAGATTCCAGGGACAGGAAGTAGTCACAGCCCAGTTCAGGAAAACCCTGTGTACTTGGGTGCTAGAGGTGGAAAGTGGAGTGGGGTCTGTATCTGGAAACTTCTCTGAGCTAACAAGTTTTTGAGATATCCACCAATCTCCTGTGGATGTAAACAGTAGGTTCTGCTTCTCCAAAGCATTGGGGCCAGTGGGTTCATGTTGACCTTGCTATTGAATAGCGTCTGATTGGAGGTACAGTTGCCTGGTATTAGCTTTTCAAATTAACTGTTAGTGGATGCCAAAGATAGTAGGTGTAAGAACTACCCAAGGAGATAGTTTGAACCAAAATAAAGACCTAGTTGATCTAAGCAGGAGCCTGTGGACAAGCACCCAGGGTGAATCAGATGCAGGTGGTATGAGGACCCTACTTTGAGAAGCACTGCTGTATTCAAAACCTATTAATTGGACCCCTGCTGATTCTAATACAATGATCTGGTGGAACCTCTTGTTTAGTTAGGAAACTAACACAGACCCAAGCTCAAGACTGGGATCAATTGTGTCAGGTCTTGCCAACCTATTAGGCTGTGACTCAGACGTGTTCATCGGTTTAGTGAACATCAAGGTGTCCCGTGGTCCAGGGAAGCGAGTGAGCCTCTGAGAATCCTGGGACTGAGACGTGGAGACCAACAGGTTTTCGTTCAATTCGAACAGTTAGAAAATCCTCCCCTACTCCTCCCAGTGCCAGATGCTAGAGGTACAGGATGGATCTGAAGTGGAGTCTAGGAGTGTTGGAAAGAGGAAGAGAGGAGGAGGAGAATGTAAGGGGAGGTGGCTTAGAGGAAGGAAGAGCAGGCATCTTCTGAGAGCTTACTCTCAAAAGTTCTCAACTGCAAGCCAACGTGCCCAACGGCTGCAGCAACCTCAGTAGGTTTTCTGATCTATGTTAACTTTCCAGGGAAACAAGCCACACTTAATATCTAAAGCACATGGTGCACACAGCTAGCTCCAGATGTCAGTATCAATTCTATCATATCCCTTTCAATGATGTCAAGGCTCTGGTTTCTGGTAATTGCTGTAGTAAAGCACAAAGACTCTGTGAATGTAGACGTGGGATAGAAAGTGAAGGTGACCAGGTGTGCCCAGTGGGAAATGGGGGAGCACCCAACAAGCATGCATGTCCCCACCCTAAGTGCAGGGGCCCTGTGTGTGCATCCATATCTAGAAAGTTCCCTGAGCTAACAACTTTTGCAGACAGTAACCAACCTCCTGTGGATATAAACCTCCAACTCAACCAGCTCCACCTCCACCAACCATGGACCAAAAATATTTGAACGACTAGTTGTGTCTGTACTGAACCTGTATAAACTTTGTGTTCTTGTCATTTCCCCCTCAACAATGCAGTCTAAAAACTATGTACATAGCATTTACATTGGTTCAGGTTTGTAAGTTCTCTAGAGAGGATTTCTAAGGGAGAATGTGTCTGGGTTCTGTGCAAACACTACTCCATTTTATTTGAGGGACTCTAAAGTTCTTGGAGTTAGGTATCCACAGGGGTCCTGGACAAATCCCTTGGGGATACTGATGGGCAACTGTAATTTATGGCTTTTTAAGAATGAAACAGAAATACTATTATCCTTTCAATTTATGAGTACTATTTTTTTTCCAAAGGGCTGCTAAGTTGTTATGTCACAGATACTTATTAAATCTCTGGGAGCTAACTGCTTGGTGAATGGAGCTTTGGTTGTTTCCTCTTGCCTAAGGGCACTATGAAAAGCTACTAAGGTGCTGAGGGTGCTGGGACCAAGGAAGTCTGTGAGTTTCTGGATTACCTTGCTCTCGCAGCATTAAATTCTTTTTAATTTAATTCTTGCAGTGACACCATTGGTTGAGTGCTATTACCTACTACATTTTAACTTAGAATAGGAAGACCTGCATCCTACAACTAGTTACCACTGGCAGAAGAGATGAAGTTGGCTGGGTCTGGCAGGGAGTCTGTTCCTAGACACTGTGCTTAGCCCTCAGATCTGCAGCCTTCCTAATTAGCTAGGGCACCCCCAGCATTAGAAAAGCTTAGTTTTACTGTATTGCTAACAAGGCCGTATTATTCTTTCATCCTATTAAACTACTCCGGTGTCTTATCCTCTAGTTTGAAATCCCTTGATGCCTCGGCGGTGCAGCCTCTGACTCAGGCTGCTGGCTCTGCTGCTGTGCTTATGGACAGGAACAGAGCCCCAAGGACCCATGGAGGAATATGTCCTCTAAATACAGGGCAGACTCGGCCCTTTTCAGGCACCAAAGGGTATTCTTTCTGAAGAATGGGGAAAACTTGGAGAGAGTTCAGAAGGAACTTCCAAACTGGAAATCAAAGCACCTCACAGCATTAGCAAGCAGCTGAGCAGGCCCCTCAATGATACCCCTGGGGAGACAGGCCCGGGTGGAGACTCATCGGAGGTCAAAGAAGGAGTTCGTGGCAGAGCTGGGTTGAAATGTAGGTCCTTCCAAGTGAGCCTGGAAAGAGCCCATGGTTGCCTACAATGGCACCTCTGCCCCAGCCAAGTTCAGGATGACCTTCAAAGTGCCCCTTTGGGTGTTGGCTCTGTTGTGCCCAAGTTCCAGGGCCGCATTTTGGAGAGACAGGAAGAATGTCCTTTATGTGAAATGCTCAGGACTAGAAGTATTTCAGGTTTTGGAATATTTGCATACACATAATGAGATATTTTGGGGGTCTACTCAAGTCTAAACATGAAATTCATTTATGTTCCATATAACCTTATATACATCCTGAAGATGATTTCATGGAATATTTTTAGTGACCTGTGTTTGGATGGCAATCCCTTGTGAGAGGTCCATTTAGATTAGAGGTGCTATATCTCTAGGACCCTGCCCTGCCTAATTCAGTACCCACAATTTCAAGACCAGGCAGCTGGGGTGCAAATCCAAGAGCACTTACAAATTAATGAGGAATTGAGACAGGACTGAAATTCAACCCAAACTGATGCCCTGCCCACAACAATGGTTCTACACCATGTGCAGTATTCTTGGTGGGTGGAGAGTATCCTGTAAAGCACTAGCTGCCTCACCGATGCCACCATTTCAGGACGTTTCCAGATCCTCCTGGACTTCAACTACAAGCACATACAGGAACATTTCAGGTGCCACAGAGGGCAGGGGTAGCTCAGAGGCAGAGTGGGTGTCTAGTATGCATGAGGCGCTGGGCTCCATTCTCAGCAGTTCTGAAATCACCAACTGCCAGATCCCAAATAGGAGGTAGCCCTAGATTCTCAGTGGAAGAAATCAGCGCCATTAATAATTCAGGAGCTGGCAAACCTTTCCTAGAAAGGCAAGGGAGTAGATATTGCTGTCTTTACAGGGCTCTGTTGCTGCCACTACCCGACTCTTCCGTGGCAACACAGCAGCTGCTAGAGGCGTTGTTGAAAGGAAAGGACGCGGCCACGATCGGATTAAGCTTCATTTATGCCGCAGTGTGCTGCCCGCAGCCATGGTCAGTCCTATATCCAAGCCGACATCCTCTTTATGCCTTAGCCTCCATGTGCTACTCAGATTGCTCTGAAAAACTTCAACACGGATGCCCTTACCCTGGTCATCCTCATGCTTTGATAGGGTGGAGGGTGGAGACAGGGTGATGTCCCAACAAGCCCACTCCAAAGAAGCAGGAAGCAGGCAAAGGTGCACCCCATCCTGCACACCACTCTAGGGGGCTGTGGACACCAACCCTCCTCATTTTTAAGATTTTCATGAATTCGTCTTGGATTTCTAGAAACCAGAGAGAGAAAGAGAAAAAAAAAAAAAAAAACTGGTTTGCTTGAGAGCATTAGCCCAAGGATGCAGAAGCAAGATTGTGTGGAATACTAAAAGGTTGGTTTTGTAGTTTTACCTTGAAACCAACCCACCCAGCTAGTGTTCATTTCTTACTCCCCTGGCAGCTTAGTGTAGCCATGTGGTCTTGTTTTGACCAATGGAATGAGAGTAAAAGTTACAAGTACCACTGCCAGGCTCTGCCCTAAAGGCCTGGCCTTCCCTGGCTTCTTTCCCTTCTTCCAGACCAGGGTGTGGTGAGAATGGACAATCTTCTCAAACCCAAGGACAGAAGCTACACAATGAAGATGGAAACCATTTTACTGTCAGAATTGCCTACTGCGGGCTATTGTGTAAGAAGCAAAGGAGCCTCAACCTTGCTAAAGTCCTGATGTTTCTGGGTCTGTTTTTTATAGCTGCAAAACCTGTACCTCATGCTGGCTGCATAATTTGCAAGCCCCCGTACAAAATGCAAATGTGGCACTTTTGCTAAAGAAATTATTAAGAATTTCAAGAAAACGACAGCAGAGAACTAATCAAGTGCCCATTTTTTGCACATCTTAGGGAGATGGCTACTTTCCATTTTCTAACACCTGAAGTGCAGGGGCCTTGTCGGCAAAAGGTCACGGGGCAGGTTTTGTCAGTTTTTGAAAGATAGTGAGGCCTCCTAGCTTTCAACCTCTGGTTCCATACTTACTAGCTGTGTGAGTTTGGGCAACCCACTTCCCTCGTCTATAAAATGCCAATTAATGTAAAAGACCCTGCCTCATGGATTGCTGTGAGGATTAAATAAAACGATCAAGACAAAGGTCTTGATGGTTGGTGAGCTCTTAATCAATGTCCCCTGTCATTACTAATGTAAAGCATGACCAGCTACAGGATGAGCTAATTTTCCCAGGTTCCTGCGCCTTTCATCCCATCGTCCCTGCCTTCCACGCGCCCTTCCTATCCCTTTCCTGGTCTTTGCTTTCCTACTTCTGCCCACTTTCCTGCCCTTGCCACAGTGTTTGAAGAGGCAGGTGGGTTTTGTTTTTGTTTGTTTAATTTTTTTTTAATTTTAAAAAATTGAGATGAAATGGTCGTATTTAACTGAGTCTAATTTATTAAAATAATTGCCTTAATGAATATTAATTATGAAATGCTCTTTTAGCTCTGTGCTCCTTTTTGCTTCACATTAGTCATTATTAAACAAGGCACAAAGCAAACTGTAATTACAGACAAATCATTGAAGACACAAACCAATAAAAATCAAAGGTAGAAGAAGAATGCTTTGCAGAGAGCTGGGAGGAGCTGGGTGTCGGAGACCAGCTCCAACAGGGGGTCTCAGGAGACGAACGGATGGTGAGGAGTCGGCGAAAGAGGGGGTGGAGAAACAACACAGACACCAAAGTGAAGGTGTTGATCCCAATCTTTACTTGTGAAGTTGATCATATATACTTTTAATTTTGGCAGGCTTACAGTACTTTGTGGTTACAAAACAGGAATCATTATTCAAACAAAACAAAATATTACGTAGCTACAATTAGAATAGAAGAATGTATCTTGGCTTATGCATAAGCAAGCATTTGTACTTTCAGTTCGTGTTTTGCTTTGAGCAGTTTCTGCTTAGTTAACTTTTAATAATAGTTACAAATGTCCCAAACTATTGGCCTATACCTTGACTATTCTTTCTTGACTTACTGACTGGAACCGGTGCCATGGTTACGGCAAGGGGTTGACTTGTTATTACTTTTAATCAAACAAAAGTAAGAGCACAAACCATTGTGCACAGGAACAAGAACAAGTTGCCCAGTACTAAGCACTAATCTATCTTCTTAACATTAATTTTTCTTCTCTAGATTTTAATTTAATTTCTCAAAAACTTCATTGACAGGAATACAGGGAGTTTTTCTTTAGACATTAACAATTTACACTCCACAGCTGAATCATTGCATTTAGAGCAAACAGATCTATGCTTTAGAAGTAGTTACACTAATTGGGAAAGTCATGATTTTTCCTTTATACTTAATGGTCATATGAGAAATCAAAACCATACTTATTAAAGGAATACAAAAACAAATCAGCCCATTCCCAGAAACATACTGCGCTCCTCCAGAGGATGGATGCCTTGCACCATCCACCTCAGTAGGGCCTTGCCATTGCCTGAGTCAGGGGAGGGGCGCAGCAGCTGGGACTTCCTGTGTCCTGCCAAGAAACTGTGGCAGAGGCCATGGGCGGGAGGTGGCATGGGTGAGGGCCGTGATCTGTTTGCCAAGCCTCTATCTAGGCAGAGGAAATGGGAAAAGGCCCAGCAGCCACCCTGTCCTGTCACTTCTTGAAGCAAGTGGAAGAAGCTGAACGCCATGCAGTTCCCCATCAGGATGTGGGCCAGTGCGGGCCACCTGGGAAGTGTGAAGAGTGGGCTGACTGGGGGTCCTTCTTCTCCACTGACACTTGGCTGAATTCATGCACCTCAGACTGGGATCGTCCCTGGAGATAGGGTCTTTGCCAGGGCCATCAGTGAAACTGAGGACGTAGGGTGGCCTGAATTCATTATAACTGGCATCCTCATAAAAAGTGCCACGAACAAGGTGGTTAACAGAATTTGATGGTCTCACAGTTTTGGAAGGCGGTAGTCAAAGTTCAAGGTGTGGCAGGGTTGGTTCTTCCTGAGGCCCGGAAGAGAGCACCCCCTCCCTTCCCCAGCCTTCAGTGGCTTCCTGTCAACCGCAGGTGTCCCTTGGCCTGTAGAAACATGGCTCTTCTGTCTTCCCCTGGTAATCTTTCTGGGTGCAGCTGTGTCTAGATTTGCCCTTTTATAAGGGACACAAGGCGTATTAGAGTAGAGCCCGCCTTAATGTCCTGCTTAACCTGATTGCCTGGTGTATGAAGATAAGGTCACATCCTGATGTAATGTTAGGCCTTTAGCATGTGAACTTTGGGGACAGGTAGTGGGCCCCCTTTCTACCATCACAGTGGCCTTGAACAAGGATCTTCTCTTCTTTGAACTCAGTTCATCCATCTGCAAAATGAGATGTCGTATTAGGTAAACTCCAAGGGCTTCGGCCTCAGTGCCCTATGGGAGCTAAACAAATCCCAGTCCTCAGCAGGACGGGGGTACTGTACTTGCTACAAGATTAGACTAGGCAGGTTTTCTTTTTTTTAATTAAAAAAAATTGAGATGAAATGTTTATATTTAACTGAGTATAATTTATTAAAATAATTGCCTTAATCAATACTAATTACAAAATGCCCCAGAGACTGCAGAGACAGAGGCCACCACTTCAGCTTATAGCAGCAATGCCACCAGGAGCTGCCTGTCGAGGGGGAAGTACCCTTCCCTGGCATTTTCAGGCTTTGTTTGGGGCTACCTTATCTCTCTCCAAAGTCTGTGTTTGAGGACTCTGCTATCCTGTGTAGATGGAACCAGATTCTGGGTCTAGTCACTTGGAACCAGTCACTAGGGTTACCCAAGGCTGAACCAGAGCACTGGGAAGTGACATTAGTCATCTACATTTCCATCCTGGACCGCCATCAAACCATGCAGGCACAAGCATTCACGCCCTGTGCTCAGCTGCACCCAGGGGAGCTGGAGTCCTTGGGGGAGGCTGGCAATCCCTTGATGCACGTGGTCCCCTGTGTGGATTTCTAGCAGAGTGTCCTGGTTCCGTCTGAGATTGTACCTCAGGCCCCCAAACAGCAGCGACTACATGGCTGAGAGGGCTCAAGGAGCGCTGGCCAGGCGGCACCTCCAACTGATGTTTGCAGGTGAGGAATAGAGCAGCTCTGAGGATGCAGGTGCGTCTTTATTTGGTTTAACCAGAGCAGGAGGGTGTGCAGGGCAACTGTGGCTACACATTCAAGTC
Organism: Ictidomys tridecemlineatus; assembly: GCF_052094955.1. Lineage (NCBI taxonomy): Eukaryota > Metazoa > Chordata > Mammalia > Rodentia > Sciuridae > Ictidomys > Ictidomys tridecemlineatus. The sequence goes on along the minus strand of NC_135478.1, from coordinate 78,200,819 downwards.
TGGAGTTTCCTGGATGTAACAGTAGTAGGGAGTTGTTGGGGGGTGAGGGACACATTCTGTGACTACACTCACCAAAAACTAGGCCAGGTCATTGGTCAAGGTCACTTCAGGGTCAAGCCCACCATCTGCCCATCTCCATCCAATTCTACCTGTGCTGTTCTTTCCCCTACCTCATTGATTGCCACTACCATCTGCACCTACCCTAGGGTACAGGCAGCTCTGATTAAAGCATCGAAAGTCCCACATGCAGCCACCCCGAATACTGAGCAAACTGGGATGATTGGTCAGTTCACCCCAACCCCTCCTGGCCACAAATCCAAACACACATGCACTTAAACCCAAGATAAAAGTACAAATTCAAAATAGCTCCTGCAGCTTCTAAAACGAGCTGCCCTACCTCTGCCAAGCCATCCTCAGGCCCTCACCATGCTTCCTGATATGCCTCACCACCTCACTGTCATCGTCTCCTCCTCATCTGTCACCCTCCAGGTCAGAAACCCCAACAGGGCAAAGAGAGGGGACTGGACACAGGGTCTGCCCGAGGATGGGTGGATGTCCAGGCTGAGAAGAGAGCTCATCCTCACAGCTATTGCCTAGGGATATGTGAAGAGAGGGCAGGGCTAATGCAGAGCTGTATTGCTGTCTTGAAATAAATACAGGTGTTAAAAAGAAATCTAAACAATGCAGAAGCCAAAGTCTGATTCCCCTCCACCCCTCACTCCCACATTTTCTTCCCAGAGGCAACCTTCTCTAGTCAGTTTCCTGTGTACCCTTCTAGACAGATGCACGCAAGGCAAGCTTCTCTGTAAAGATGGCCACAAAGTGCATGGCCTGTTCTGCACCTTGCCCTCCCCCTTGGCCCTGCTCCTTGGCTATGAGCTGTAGTTAGCATTTGCAGGTCTACTTCTCACCCTCCTTTTCTAGGATTCCTTCCTCAAGGCTGGCTTGTCCAGAGACTCCAGAACCCCTCCATCCTGGTACTGCTCACTCTCAGCCCCTTGGGCCTCTTGTCAGTCTTGAGCAGAGTTTTAGTTAATTAAATAATGTGCTGGGATGTTTAATGAGGAACTCAGGCCTGAATCCCCAAATAGACCAGCGGAGTGTGTTTCAAAATCACCCCGGAGGCTCATTGGAATGCAAATTGTTGCCCTTTGCTTTCTTCTAAGCAATCGCAAAGATTCTTGTGGAATTCATAATTCATAAGTCATAATTCTTTGACCCACCTTGATCTGACTTTTGTGCAGGGTGAGAGAGACGAATCTAGTTTCATTCTTCCACATATGGGTGTCCAGTTTTCCCACTTTCATTGGTTAAGAAGTCTATCTTTTCTTTAGTATATGTTTCTGGCAACTTTGCTGAGGATCAGATAACTGTAACTAAGGTGTGTCTCTGTGTCTTGTATTCTATTACACTGGTCTTCATTAATTTGATACCAATACCAGGCTGTTTTTGTTGCTCTGTAGTATAATTTGAAGTCACATATGGTAATGCCTGTGATTGCTTTGGCTATTCTGGGTATCTTACTTTTCCAAATGAATTTTAGGATGTTTCTTTCTAAATTTGTGAAGAATGTCCTTGCTATTCTGATGAGAATTGCACTGAATCGGCATAATGTTTTTGGTAGTAGGGTCAACAATCTTCATATTGGTACAGGCACTGACTTTTTGACAAGACCCCATAAAGTACAAGAAATAAACCAAGAATCCATAAGTAGGATGGCATCAAATTAAAAAGTGTCTGCACAGCGAGGGAAAATATAAAGAGAGTGAAGAGACAGCCAACAGAAAAAAAAAATCTTTATCAGCTGCTCCTCCAACAAGGGATTAATATCCAGAATATATAGAAAACTCAAAAAGCTAACACCAAAGAGAGGGAGAAGGGGAGGGAACAAACAAAGAAAAAACCCGGTCAGTTAACAGGCAAAAGAACTAAACAGACATTTCATAAAGGAAGAAATGCAAATGGTGGACAAAAACAGGGGAAAATGTTCACCATCTCTGTCAATCAAGGAAACGCAAATCAAAACTGCACTGAGATTTCATCTCACTCCAGTCAGAATGGCAAACATTAAGAAAACAAAAAAGAGTAAATGCTCCTGACGATGTAGGGGAAAAGGTGCACTCCTCCATTGTTGGTGGGACTGCAAATTAGTACCACCATTCTGGAAAGCTGTGGGGAGATTCCTCAAGACTAGGAAGGGGATCACTCTATGACTCAGCTCTCCCACTCCTTGGTATTTATCCTAAAGAACTAAAATCAGCAGACTATAGGGACACAGTCACATCAATGTTTAGAGCAGCACGATACACAATAACCAAGATGTGAAACCAGCCAGGTGCCTGTGAACAGAGGAGTGGATAAAGAAAATGTGGTATACATACACAATGGAGTTTTATCCAGCTGTATAGAAGAATGAAATTATTTAATTTGCTGAAAACTTAATGGAACTGGAGACTATTATCCTAAGTGATATAATGGAGACTCAGAAAATGGAGAGTTGAATGTTCTTTCTCATATGCAGCAGTTAGAGCAAAGTAAGGGCTGGCAGGTAGATCCCAGAAAGACAGGGGAGAGGGTCAAAGGAGATTGAGAAGGAGGGGGGAGGAACAGGAAAGGGGAGGAAATGCAGGATGAGTTTGGCAGAGTTAGAATGTGTGCTTGTATGAATAGACCTCAGTGAGTCACACCTTTCTGTGTATCTATATGTATATTATTTAAAGATAAATAAGGTGGACCAGTAGAGTTGAAGGGGAATAGGGGAAAGGGGAGGGAGGGGGTACTGGGGACTTAAATGGAGTAAATCAAATCCCATGAATGTAAAATTATGTCAGAATGAACCCCACTAGCATGTATAACAATAATGCACCAATAAAAGCAAAATAAAAAAAATATCTATCTATTGCAGCTCTGTGGAGCCTACGCAGGAGGTTCAGCAGGCCTGAGCAGCTGCATCCCTCACATGTGCTGGTGATGCTGGGGCACTGGCTGGGGAAGCCCATGCTCTCCTGTGCTCTCCTGCTGCAGGGCGCTTGGGTGCTCTGCTGCAGCCATCAGAGCCGCCTCCAGTTCAGCTGGTTGGACAGGTTGCCCAGCCGCTCCCCTCTGCTCCCACCTTTGATCTGCCAACCCTCCCCTCATACCCTACTCCTGACCCCGTTCTTAGGAGAAGGGGCTTCAGACATGATCCTCCTTTCCTCCCTGTGTTCTGGTGAGCAAACCAAAAGCAAGCGAGGTTCGGTGGCCTGCCTGGATGGACACAGAGGTAGCAGCTGCAGTCCAGGGCTCGCACCTCACCCTCGCTGTCTGCTGAGGCAGGACTGAGGCTGTGGCTCCTGGAAAGTTCCTACAGGGCGAGCCTAAGCAACTTCTGCCAGTCTTGTCCACTCCTGGGGTCTCAGTTTCCTCCTTGTGAAATGGAAAGGGTTCTTGTGGACAGGGAATCAAAATGCATTCTGCTGTCATATATAACTAAATAAATAAACAGATGGATTTTTTAGAAATGGGAAAGGGTCACAGAAATGACCTTCCTGGGCAGTTGCAAGGCCAGGCACTAGGGCCGGCCAGCACACACACACGATAGAAGTTCAACCCACTTCCGCCCTCCTGACCACCACTATGCTCTGCCCTGCACAGACACCTGCGCCTGAAGGCAAAGAGACAAACTACCAAAGAGAGCCATCTTGGACTTTTGGCACTTCCCAGCCTAAAAAAGCGCTTCCCTCCTCCCTCCCTTCTTCCTTCCCTTCTTCCTTCCCCTCTCCCTCCCTCCCCTCCCCCCTCCTTTCCTCTTTCCTTCCTTCTTCCCTCCCTCCCTCCTGCCTCCCTCCCTCCCTTCCCTCCTTAGGGCTCTATTTTTAGAGCCTCAGTAAATTCACTCATTGACTCATTCAAACAAGAAAACTTGATCTTGAAAATATCATAGTGATCTCTATTTCACAGGGATCTTGTTAAGATTGCACAAATCCACACATGGACAAGTCACTCCATGGCCATGCTTGAATCAGATAGCTGTCCCTGTGACACATAGGATAGAAAGAGGAAGCTGGTGCGACATTGTCCCCACTGTGATCATGGCTCAGGCCACCCTGGAAGCAGGCCTCCAGTGGTCAGGTGGAATCTAGAGAGGAAACATTAGGACTTGTGAATGGGAATAAGATGGCCCAAGTCAGCACTGCAGCCTGGCAGAGCGGAAATACCACCCTGGCCCTGAGGCTGGGCACCCTGGAGGTGAATCCTCACCTTGGAAAAGGCACGCCACTGCCCTGAGCTTCCATTACCTCATATGGAAAGAGAAGACGCAATTCCTGAGTCTTAGCATGCTGACTGTGCAGATCCTGGGAGACCATGACAAGGACAACAGTCACTCTCACCTTGACTGACTGCTTGCTCTGAACCAGGCTGAGTCCTCATAATGACCTCCAGAGACAGGAACTGTCATATCCTCATTTTGCAGGTTAGGAAACAGATAAAGTTGGGCCAGCACAGCTGCCAAAGGCCCACAGTTGGAAGCATCGAAGGGTGGGTGCACTGGCTCTGGGGCCCTCCTCATAGCCATGGGCAACATTGTTTCCAATAGTCCATGGAAAATTCACACAACATGCACATAAAACCCCTGGCTTGAGGTGCCTGGGACAGGGTGATCGGGATGGCCAGGATCACCATGGGTGCTTTGCTGTCCATGGGCAACATCACCAGTTGTCTTTGGCCACTAGTGCCGAGTGGACCCTGGGAACAGGGTCTGGCCAGTGTGCTGGGGACTAGCAGAGTCCTTGGCTTGGGGGGCAGCCCTCCCTTTGAAGACCTGGGTTTTTAAGGCTGACCTTCTGAGTAGCAGGATTTTTCCTGGGTGTGTAGATCACAGTTTTCAAGTGAGTATTAAACATGTCACCTCCTCCTTTCAGGGAGGGTGAACTGAGTTGGCACAGTGAACACTCTCGCTGCCTGGGCTGATATGTCTTCCGAACGGTGACTACATAGAAATATAGCCATATTTCCAAATTTGTTATTCTTTTTGTTTGTGTATATTCACCAGGAAAACCCTTCACTTCATGCTCATCAAAAAATCCTGGGTCCTCCATGGCGGAGCTCATCCTGCTGAAAACGTCACGTTGTGGGGTGGTCTCATCTGCTGCCAGGCTGGTGGCAGAAGAGCTTTGGTGGGGAAGACATGAGTGGCGGGGGTTGGGGGGAGACAACGGAGCCAGGCTGGCTGTAGACGGCTCTCGATTTTGACCCAGCTGTCCTCCTCTGAGCTATTGCTGTGCGACAAATTACTCCAAAACAGCAATTGCAAAAGCCAACATTAAGGACCCTGCAGTTTCTGGGGGTCAGGAATCTGCACACAGGCCAAAGGGTTCCACTCTAGGTTTTCCTGGGCTGTGAACGAGGTGGCCCACCCTGTAGTCACCTTGAGGCCACAGATGCCCCTCCACTTACCTTGGGGGTACATCCTGGTAAGACCCCGGTGGGTTGAACACATTGTAAGTAAGCAATGCACTTACCACACCAGCCTGCCGAGAAGCATGGCTTAGCCCTGCCTACCTTGGATGTCCTCAGAACTCAGGTGGCCAGCAGGTGAACAGACATCTACTTCAAGGCCTGTTTGGTAACAAAGGGCCGAATGTCTGTGGAATTTACTGAATAGCAGGACACATTCACACCCCAGCAAAGCTATCAAGCAGGGATATTGTAACCTGAGCCACTGTTAGTCAGGAACCACTTGCAATTCCAGAAACTTCCATAGCTGTTGGCATTCTGCTGGCTACAGGCTGTGGGACTAAGTCACTGATCCTTGCTAGTTCCTGCCACCTGGGTCTCTCCAGTGTGGCCCTCAGCTTCCAGAGAGTGAGCAAGGGTCGGTAACATAGAAACCTTTGTCTTGCATTTTCTGATTCCAGAAGAAACACTCCATCTCTCCTTGGTTTTCTTTTACTCTTTTCTCTTATTCCATTGTCTTTTAGAGTATTTATTTTAAAAATTTAAATCTTCAATTGTGGTAGAATACACACAACAAGTTTTTCCACCTTAACCATTTTCAAGAGTTTAGTTCAGTAGTGTTAAGTACATTCATGTCGTTTCACAGTCCATTTTCAGAACTTTCTCTTGCAAAACTAAGACTGTTACCACTTAATGACAACTTCCTGTTCCACCCTTTCTTCCGCACCTGACAGCCACCCTCTACTGTCTGTACCCCAGCTATCTCCTATAAGTGAATTCTTGTCTTTTTGTAAGTGGCGTATTTCACTTAGCATAGTGAACACTTTTTTCATGAAAGGGTATTGGATTCTGTCAAATGCTTTCTTTCTGCATCAATTGAGATGGTGTGTTTTCCCCCAACATCCTGAAATGGGAGGTAGTTTGTGGAGTAGATTTTTGTACTTTGAATCATATTGTCATTCCTGGAATATACCCCACTTGATCGTGGTGCCTCACACTTCTGGTGTACAGTAGAATTCTTTGGCTAGTATATCGTTGAGAATTTTTGCATCAATATTTATCAGGGAAGCAGGTGTCATGGTGGCCCAGGCCTATAATCCCAGCAGCTTAGTAGGCTGAGGCAGGAGGAGTAAACGTTCCAAGCCAGCCTCAGCAACTTAGCAAGGCCCTAAGCAACTTAGTGAGACCCTGCTCCCGAATAAAAATAAAAACAACTGGTGATGTGGCTTAGTGGTTAAGCCCTTCTGGGTTTAATTCCCTGGACCATGTATATGTATGCTGTTATCTTGTAGGAATGTACAAGTATTCCCTCCTTCTCAACTTTTGGAGGAGTTTGAGGAAGACTAGTGTTGATTTTTTTATAATACTCCATAGAATTTGCCAGTAGCCATTTGGTCCTGAGCTTTTTTTGAGAGGGCAGGGTTTTTGCTATATTCTGTTTTTTATAAGGAAGTCACTGGGTTCAGGTCTCATTTAAGAGGAGGGTATCATCAGGAGGAGGAAATACCTGTGCCTGTCTTGGAAGGCTGTGTAAATGGAACTGTGTCCCATCAGTGGGTCAAAGGAGAATCAGATGTGTAGGTGCCCGCACACTGAGCCTGGGGTCTCAGGAACTTGGTGAGCTGACACTCTCTCCATGTGACTGACTTCACAATGCCATCTGCTAAGTGCTCCATCCTATTCTATTCTGGTGGCCTAGATTGTTGGTCAATGGGTATTTTTTCATCTTTGCATAAAATTTACACTTTGACTCTTGAGATTCCAGTTCTCTCAAATAAAGATTTCAGCCGTCCTCTGTGTTTGTGTTCTGAATGAATATCCTGGTTGTGACTGTAATTCTAACAGTAGCTTTAACCCTTTAACTTTTAACCTGGGCATAGACCTCCTGTATGATCCTCAACACCGTGGGCTTCTTCTTACATGGGGCTTGTGAAACAGAACTGTATTCATTTGTTCAAGATATTATCTTTTTTCTAGATGGTGATTGGAGTTTAGAAAGGATGTCTGTTTTCTCTTTTATATTTCTAAATATTGATAGGTTCAAAATAAGACCCCCAATAGAGGTTTGTTGCAAACAAATGAATAAGTGAATGAGTGAATAAATACTGCCATTGTCATATGTACACCTATCCATCCTGCTGGCTTTGTAGCCTCTGGTTAAGCATGCCCAGTGTCCAGACCATGGCTTGACCCATAGGAAACTCAACAGGTGGCGTGCATTGAGGAACAGAATGGCCGTATAGCATTTTCCTGCCTAGGACTCTCAGCTGTTGTTATGTTCTGGAGGTAAGTGGAAAGACCTAAGTTAATTCGTTTGCAGGAGCCAGCTGTTGACAGACCCTGACTTAATGGTTCATCTTAAGATCTTTCAACTTTCTCTCAATCTGCATGCAGTAGGAATTGCACTTTGAAGTTTGAATTTTTATCTTTCTGGGCTAAAGATGTGTGGTTTGATACAGGGCAGTGACATGACCTCCTGTTCCAGCCAGCCCTGTGACCACAGGGGACTGCCATCACTCTCCAGGGTCTATTGCCCAGCTGGGACATGGGAGGTGAGGAGCATTCCTCAAACCCTCTGCCTGCCGTATGTTCAGCTTCAATGTCTTCATCAGGATATGCACCCACTGGGCCCAGGAGATTCCACACTCGGGATGTCATCCCTTAGTGTGCTTCCAAGCCAGAAGCTCCTCGAGTCACATAAGTGTAGTGAAACAGCAAACAACAACAAAGAAGTCACTTGCAGCTAGAGTCCCCCAGAAGACATCCCTAGGATGAGGATCTGAGTGCAAGCAGATTACTTGAGAGGGGGTTCCAGGAAGCATGGTTGGGGTCAGAAAATCAGGAAAGGAAACCAGTGTAGGTCCCATTAGTGAGCAGGTGACTGAGTGGGGCCCTGAAGCACAGAGTCATGGGAACTCTGTAGGACCGGTCTCAGAGTCGCTTCCCCTATACAGCACAGCAGCGGTGGCACTTACACCAGCCTCCTGGTCTTCGAGGGCTGCACTTCCTGGGCCTCTGTCCTGCTGCAGCCAGAGACAGACAACCTGATGGATCCTGAGAGTCGAGGGGGCTGGGGAGGGACATAGACGGCATCCGCTGCTAAGATGTGAAATCAGCTTCACAAACTAGGACCCGAGACCTGGTTCTGCCCCTGACCATCAAGATGTCCCTAAATATTCCCCCATCCACAGGGTGACCACCCTGGGATTTCTTTCCTGTGTGAAGACGGCTACTTGGGATCACCAACAGCCATCTTGTCAGGGCTAGTGCCTGGGTTTCCTGTCCTCTGTGTGTGTCCCTCCCAAGGCACTATGGCCGAGGTCCCCAGAACAAGGCTGCTGGCTGTAGCTGATCCGCGTGTTTAACCTCAAGAGGGTTCCCACCTGCCCGACGTGTTGTCATCTGATGCTCTGATCACTTTGTTCAGAGTGATGTCATTTGTGGATGAGCTTTTGTGAAATCTCCAGGACCCTCTGCTCTCCCGTCCTCTCTCCTCCATGTCTTCTGACACAGTTGGTCCCATCTCTGGCTGGGGAGCCCAGGGCTGTCTGGCCTGTGAGTCAGAGGCCCGCTGAATTTCTTGTTATAACCAGGGAGAAGAAGGAAACAGAACACGTGTGAGGAAAGTTTGGGCCTGGCTTTGTTGGCATTGCTGATTGGGACTCAGGCAACAGAGACCCCGGTTCCACGTGCGCCTTCAGTCCTCCTGCTGTCTCTTGCCTCCCTCCCCATGTGTTAATCTCCATGATGTTAGGACCAAATAACTGTTTCCTGAGCGTGCATGGATGTGAATAAGTGTGTGGGGGAGAGGATGCCCAGTCACAGACGCGAGGATGCCTGGAGCCCACAGGGTAACACGTGTCTGCTTCAGGACTTCTCAGAGCCTCGAGCTTGTGCACTCTGATTCTTACTTAGGAGGACCAAGCAGTGGTGTCCCCTAAATGAATGTGACCCCAGAACGCTTTCTGACAGCTGGGCTAGAGCTCTGCAGCATGAAGCTTGGGAAATGCTCCCCTGCATTTGCACCATAGGAACTAGAAGGAAGGGAAATTCAGAAGACCATGGCAGCCTGCAAGGGTTCCGTGGATGCAGCAGGTTGTGGGCACAGCTACTGGAAACCCTGTGAGTCTCTCACTTACTTAGTGTCCCCAGTGAGCTGGCGCTCTGCTGTAGAGACCCTCTTGGCTAGGAGAGAGAAAAGTGAAGGAACCTATGGGAAACCTTCCTGGAGAGGCATTTGGTAGCTCTGGGAAGAGTGGGGAGCCTCTGGGAGCTCCCTGTGGGGGGCTGAGCAGGACCTACACCCAGGGGCCAACTCTCGGCACGGTACCAGGACCAGCTCCAAGGGACCACTGCAAAATGCAAATGTGGGGCCCCTTGTTTAAATATTTCTGAGAAAGTCAAGACCATGAGAGAAGAGCATGGGAGCAGGGCCAGGGCCTCCCAAGCTGCATGAAGCCAGCCACAGTGCAGCGTGGCCCTTCTGCAGGAGCACCCACCTGGGCCCTCTGTGGAACCCCTCAGGTGGAGCCTAGCACCCTCCACCCCCATCTGGGTACTGTTCCAGGACAGGCCTTTCCTGCACTGTCTAGTCAGAACACTGGTTCTGCCAGTTTTCCTGAGTGAGCGTGGATTAAGCACCGTGCCAGGGATTATCTAGGAGAAGCGTACATTTGTGGGAAGAGTCTGGGAGTTGAAATTCTCTCAACAATGATGGGCAGCTTTGAAACCTCTTTTTAGGCTTAGGAACCCTGAGTTGGGCAAAAGCATTGGAAATGCACCTTTGGGCAAGAAGAGATTGCGTGAGGAGCCAGCGAGGGCGAGGCATGTGTGCGCCTCTGCAGAGGGGCTGTTGGCACTTGGTCTCTGGAGACTTTCTGCTTTCTCATGTCCTGGCTTTCCCACTCAGCTGGTGTTTAGAGAGTGAGCGAGCAGGAACCAGGCAGAGGAAGGGTGAGGGCCATGCCAGGGCCCTCGCTGAAGGTGTGGGGTGCAGAGGAATGAGAGCAGAGATTTGGAGACAGGTTTAGGGTTCCTCCCAAGCAACTCAACTCCGCCTCTGGGTCTGCAGCAGCTCGGCTGGCTGAGAAGATGGAAGCTAATGGTGGACAGGACCATGGGGCTGTCTGTGGACTTTAATCATCCTCATACCCCACTGCACAGCAACCCAGATCATTGACAGCAGGCCACTCACCAGCTTCAGGAGGCTCCAGACTCCGGGTGTCTTCAACCACCTCCAGCAATTAAGTTCAGTGTGTCAGACTTTTCTGAAATAAGATGTCGAATGAATGGAATTAATCTCCCTGATTTAAATCCATTAGTGCCTGTGATATACTGGGGCAGGCATTTAAGAGCCACTTCACCTTACCCGGTCATGCCCGAAGGGTCACTGGTGACTCACACTTAATAGTGGGGAAGGCTTTCATGGAGGGGCGGCTTTGAAGACGCGCAGGGTATGTTCAGCAGCTTGAAGGTTTAATGCATTTTTAATGAAATGTGCTTTAATAGGATTCAGCACCAACTATCATGTCACTGCAGATACATTCATTGTATTTGTTCAGTTAATTACACGTGTGTTATTACCCAAGTGTAAACTTTGATGACCTGGAAAGAAGCTTGACTTCCAGGGACATGCGAGAATTCTGGCACTTTCAGGAGTAGTGTAGACCACTGCCTGCCCTGCAGCCCTGTGTCCTCTGTGTGTGCACACCCCGCCCCACACATGTGCACACCTGCAAGCACACCAAGGAAAGAGCTACGTGTGTGTGCATGCATGTGCGCTGTTTTCAAAGAGAAAGGTTTGGAAAGAGATGGCCTTAGTCCAGCTAGATGAAAGTCCTTAGAGAAGACACTGAGTGTTTCTTGTCCTCAGTGTTCCTCTTCCATAAAACAATAATGAAAAGTACATTCACTAGAGTGATGAGGTGGCTATCAGCGATGGCAATCTCTACACTTAAGAGCACTTTATGACTCTCAAGAACCCAGTGTTATTGCTGTTGGTTGCAACCAGTCCACCCACATGCATTCCAAAACTCAGCCCCCTCTATCTACCTACTTTGTAAACTTAGTCTACTTATGTCCATTCTCTAAGCTCAATTCAACCATATCCATTCTGGAAACTCAGGCCTCCTATATTTGTTCATCTGCATCCATTCCATACACTCGGAGAGGGGAACTCTTGCTTTCTGAGTTTTTTTTATGTTGAATGGTAGCTTCATTTGCCCAGGCAGAAGGCATGCCCTTCAAACACTCAGCAATGACCTTGTGAGCTTACCCTGGGCAAGTCAGGGTCCAAGCTTCCATATGCTTTTCATACCTGGTTGCTTCTCTACCAACAACCAGGAGAGTATCTGTATATTGTAGATGGGAAACCGAGGCTTGGATCATTGATGCATTCACTGCTATTTATTGGACCTGAGCGCGTGCTAAGTGTTACATCAGGAGTTTCAGAAAAAGGAAATCCAAAAATGTGGCCCTCACCTTCAAGGATCTGACTTGCTGCAGGAAGTCCTGAGAGCATAGGAGGAATTGCTTGTGCTCCTGGGTCTTTGGTTTTTCTCTGGGATCAAACTGAAAAGATGAGCATATAGTGCCTAGAGATTACCACTCCCTCCCTCCCCACAAGGCCAACTCTGAGCTTGGGAGAGGCAGGAGCAGTGGGGGCCTGGGAAGGACACCCAGCACACCCAGGAGAGACGCACCTGAAACGTCCCAGACAAGCCTCGAATACCCTGCTTCTTTACTCCAGGTGCTTACAGTGGGGATCTTCCTAAAACACAGATTCCTGTTCAGTAATGTTACAGGTGGGAAGAATGTGGTGACTAATTTCATAGATCAACTTGGCTAGCCCACGGTACCCAGTTGTTTGGTCCAACACCATTTAAGATGTAGATGATTTTTTTTAAAGATAAGATTACTTTTTAAATAACAGATTATGAGTAAAGCAAATTATTATCCCTTGCAATGGGGATGGGCCTAGTCCAATCAGCTTAAGGCCTTAAGAGAAAATACTGCAGTCCTCTGAGGAGGAAGAAATTCTGGCTTCATTACTACCTTTGGATTAAAGCTGAAACACCAGTTCTTTCCTAGGCCTTCAGCCTGCCAGCTTTCCCTGCTCATTTTGGTGTTATCAGCCCCCTGATCCCATGAGCCAATTCTTGAAAAATCTTATCAGTGAGTGCAATGGTAATGCCAAGAACTCAGGAGGCTGAGGCAGGAGGATTGGAATTTCAAAGTCCTCCTGGGCAACTAACTTAGCAAGACACTGCCGCCTCAGAATGAAATATACAAAGGACCGGGGTGTGGCTCAGTGGCAGTAAGCATTCCTGTATTCAACCAACAGTACCCAAAAAAGGGAATCTACCTGTAACTTGTGTACCCATGTCTATGTCTGTGTCTGTCTGCATCTAAATGCTGTGGATTCTGCTTCTCTGAAGAACCCTGACCAATACTGAGGGGCCCCACACTGCCTTTCCTGGTGGCTCCAGGGCATGCCAATCCCCTGCTCTGTGAACCAGACTCGGTCATAGCTGTAGACTAAAGTGACATTGGCAAGTGCCAACACTGTCGCCTGAAGAGCCAGGCGCATCACATCGCCCTAGACCTCCCAAGTTCAACTCGGGCTGCTGCTGCACTGTGCCAGCCCATGACAAAATTCTCCCTTGTCCTCAGGTCCCACGATTGGTCCAGGCTGGTGAACAGCTGGCGTCTCTAAGAGCGGCCCAGGCTATGCTCCATCTCGCGGCATTCAGTTGCATAAACATAGCTTTTCCAACACACTCTCAAGTCCAGCAGAGGCTTGGGGACCCCGTGCCAAGCAGCTGGCTAGAAGCTGAACAGGGAGGGGATCAGAGATGGTGTGAATTCTATGCAGCAGCCCAGATGCCTGGTGTCCCACAGACACCAACAGTGGCCTCAGCAACCGCCTACCCACTGACACCCAGGTGGAAAGGGTTTTTCGCCTGGAGTGGCTAGTCCCCTCTACACTGGCTGCTGAGGTATACAAACTCTCCCAGACCCCCAGGAGGAAGGGGGTCTTGGGCATGGAGGGGAAAGTCCTCTTTACCCTGGCTAATGCAGTATACAAGCTCCCCCAGAACCCTGGTGGGAGGCGTCTCCTGCCTGTAGGAGCGATTCCCCTCTACCCAGGCTGCGGAGGTATAGGAGCTCCCCTGAACCCAGATGGAAGGGGTTTCTCCCCTGGAGGGCGAGTCCCCTCTACCCTGGCTTCTGTGGTATACAAGCTCCCTCTGAAAACCAGGTGGGAGGGGTCTCCCATCCCAAGGGACGAGTCCCCTCTACTTTGGCTGGTGCCCTATAAGAGCTCCCTGGACACCCAGGTGGGAGGTGTCTTTTGCCTGCAGGGCTGAACCCATCTTCTCTGGTTGGGAAACTATAAGAGTTGCTCTGGACACCCTGGTGGGAGGGGTCTCATTCCTGTAGGGGCAAGTCCCTTCTACCCTGTCTGCAGTGGTATTGGAGCTCCCCCCGACACCCAGGTGGGAGGGGTATGGCGCCTGGAGTGGCAAGTACACTCTACTTTGGCTGCAGGGGTAAACAACTCCCCACACACACCCAAGTGGGAGGGGTTTACTGCCCAGAGTGGCAAGTCTCCTCTACCCTGGCTATGGCAGTATAGGATCTCCCCATGACACCCAGGTTGGAGGTGTCTCCCTTCTCTAGGGGCGAGTCCCCTCTACCCTGGCTGCATTGGTATTTGATCTCCCCCTGACAACCAGGTGGGAGTGGTCTTCCGACTGGAGGAGTGAGTCCCCACTACCTTGGCTGAGGAGGTATAAGAGCTCCCCTGACACCCAGGTGGGAAGGGTGTCTCCCCTGGAGAGGAGAGTCCCTGTTACCCTGACTGTTGTGGTATAAAAGCCCCCTCCCCTCACCCAGGTGGGAGGGGTCTCTTGCCTAGACTGGTGAGTCCCCTCTACATCCACTCTCCATTCCCTGGCCTGGCTCCTCCCTGGAGCCTCCAGTGCTCCTTCTTGCTCCTTGTGTCCCTGGGCTTTGACTTTGCACCCCTCGCTTGGGCCTATTTTCTGCTTCCCTTGACTTCCCTTCCCTGCAGAACCCTAGTACTTCCTGCCTGCCCAGTTCTGCCCTTCCCTGCTCTGCACTGGCATAGGACCACATCTAGATCCCTAGCCTGGTCTCCTTGCAGAGGTCCTGCCCCCAACCCAACCACACCCATTCTTTGGCCTATTCCTCTGTGCCCTCCTTTGGAACTCCTGTTGTCCCTGTCCCTGCCCTGCCCCTTTTCCTGATCCCTTTACTAGGATGCACACTAGGGCTTGGGACTTGACCTGGTCTTTTATCTCTTTGGGATCCCTTTGGGAAAATATAGCCCTGCCCCTTGCCTGGGCCCTTTGGCCTCCCTCTGCCTGGGCCCTGCTCCCCAACCCTCACATCCAGCAGTGGACCTGGTCTTTGAGTCCTCCTCTTCCTGTGCCACCGGCTCCCATTTTTATCCTCCCTCCCCTCACCAGCCTTGTTCTTTTTCATGAGACACCTGCCTAGTTCCCGCCACTTGGCTCTCCATTCCTTGGCCTCATCCCTCCCTTGAAGCCCTGGCTGCCCTTCTCGAGGATCCTGACCCTCTCCTGTGATTTCAGGCCCATTTCCTGGCCTCCTCCTGTGCCTCCCCTCTGTTCCCCTTGTATTGTGGTATCCTGGCACTACCTGGACCCTCCCCCTGTTTCTCCCTAGCCTGGGCTCCTAAAAGGGGTCCTGGCTCCCTAGCGACCCTGCCCCCAAATCTAGAGGAAAGGTATCCCCTCACAGTGCCCTCCTTTGGCCTTCTTTTGGTCCTGGTCTTTCTGTGAAGTTCTACTCACCTGGGGCAGAGGAGTGGAATTGGCTAGCTTCTGGGCCCTGAAGTCTCCCTATGAAAAACCCAGCCCTGCCCCTCTCCTGGACCCCCTTCACCTTCCAAACCTTGACACCTGGCAGTGGACTTGGGCCTTCCGCTGACCTTGCCCTGAGCACTCATCTCCCTTCCCTCCCCTACCATCTAGACTTGCATGATGCCCCTGCCCCGACCCAGCCCTCCCTAATTCTGATATTTCGTGCTCCAGTTTCTGGGCCTGGATACTTGCATGAACCCTGGACCAAGTTCCTCTTGTTGTGTGGCAGCCAGGGTAGAGAGGACTTGCCCCTCTAGGTGGGAGGATAGAAGGAGGGAGGTGTGGGAGAGAGGGGAGGAGGAGAGAAAAGAGGGAGAATAGGGAGGAGAGTGCCCAAAGGGAAGAAGAATGGGAGGAGGGGAGGAGAGGGAGGAGGGGAATGAGAAGAGGGGAATGAGATGGGAGGAGCCAGGAAGAGGAGGGCAGGGGCAGAGGAGAGGGGTCAAGGCAGATAGAAGGATGTGCTGAGGGAAGGCAGGAAAGAGGAAGGAGTTTTCAGGACTCACCCAGCAACTGCAGGAGCACAGGAGCCAGCAGGCCGGCTTCCGCTGAGGTCAGCAACTCACCTCAGCAGCCCACAGAGCTCAGGTGGGATTGCCATCTTTGTTGTCTTCCCCAAGGACCCTCTGTTCCCAGCACCCTCTACTCTGGACTGTCCCTAACATGGGCTGAGGACCCATGGGGACACCTCTGTCCCTACCTGACAAGGCCAAGAGACAGTTCAGGGCTGACACTATTACAAGTCCAGAGCATCAACCACCAGCTCAGTTCCCTACTGTCTTCATACCTGCCCCAAGAGAAACACCCAAAAAAATCATTGGGACATCTGACTAGCTTGAGGTAGCAGGCACTAATAAGAATCAGTTTTCTGATCAATATTACCAGTCTGTTTTCAGATTAGGAAACTGAGGAAGTGAATGGTTAAGGCCTGTCCTGCTCTTATCACAAGACCATCCAGTAGGAATGAAAGGGAAGGATAGGAGCCACACTGCTGCCTGAAGATGACCTGTAAGAGTCCAGCTGATACACTAAGCTTGGCTTCTGTGTGGCCTGGGCAGGAACAGTGGCTGAGAGGATGCTGGGGTCCAGGATGCAAGCCTATTGGGTAGGTACAGGGAGCACATGATTTTCTCTTGTGCCATTAGTGCCTGGAAGGGACATTTTCAGGAAGGTTCTGAGCTGGGGCACCCTATCCTAGAGGCTGGTGTCAGAAGGCTGTAGAGGGGTTGGGACATTGGTCATCTCAGGATTCATAGATCCAACAGATACCAACAATGTCCCTTTGAAGCGGTCACATCACAGACCACAGTTACAAGTCAGAACGGCTCAGCACACTGAGACCAGAAATAGATCCAGGTTGGGGTGTAGGGACCAGTGTCATCTCCACACTGGAAAGGGTCAGGGCACTCCATACTCTGCCTGATGCTGACTCTTGCCAGCCCCCCATCACTGACTCACCACTCCCTACCAGCCATCTGTTCTCCTCATCCTCACATCTCACATACACTACCCATCCTCCATCCATTCTCAGGCCTGCAGACATGTGAAGGGGAAATTCAATTTTCCATGGAGCTTCCTGTGCCGTTCCCAAACCCCAAGTGCTAGAGACAGAGGGTAAAAGTGGCTCTAGAGGGAGTAAGATCACCCTGTGTCTCCTAGGAGTGTGGCTCTCAGCCCCTGCTACACTGTCCAGGGGTCACAGAGGCCCCATCATTATTGATCTTGGCTGCAGGGATGGCATACAGGTCAGGTCAATAATGGGCAAAGCCACCAACCATGGCAGGAGAGCACCTGACACAAGTTGAGATGCTTCAGGTCCAGCCATGTGCAGTGGGGAAATGGACTAGTTTGGGCAGAAACCTACCTGCAATCCTACTATGATTGCGACAGAGCTGCTGGGACCAACTTGACTCTGCTAGGTGTTCCCTCTACCACTCTGGTCATAGGCCTTGCTCTTGCCCAGCCTGTCTGCTTTGTGACATTGGGATTACCTGAGAGAATAGGGTGCCTTTAGACCTAGGCCTGGGGCTAAGTCTCTAAGTCTGCTGATGACTCCTAAGGGTCAAATTTTGTTGACTCACTTTATAGATGAAGAAAATGAAGTTTGCTGGTTAGGGGGAAGCTAGAATTCCTACCCCCAAACCCATGACAACAGGGGCACTGAAAGACTACTACCTTACACACCCCTAACCAAAGTTCTATCCTCCCCTCACCAAAGAAAAGTTTTCAGCCAACACAGCACCCTTAGTGTCTACCTTGAGCCCTTTTCAAGCTAAGGACATGGAGGCTGGCAGGGGAGGGTCCTGGCTTGAGGGCCCTTAACAAAGAGAAACACTGCAACAGAGGCCATCCACTCACTCACTCCTCCCTGTGTCCCTCAAACATAAGTCAGGAGATCCCTTCCCCAGGGTCTGTCCTGTGTGTTGCAGATGGAAGAACAAGCATAATAGCAGGTACCATACACCAGGAGGGGTGTGTGGGAATGAGGGGGTGTTAGTGGCCACAGTCAGCATGAGGATGTTGGGGAGAGTCCACTGTCAGCAGACCCTCTGGTGTGTAGAGTTCACAACTCAGGATCCAGACCTCAGGGATTCATTCATGGTTAAGGCTGGACTGCCAATCCAAAGGCTCCAGAACTTCCCATCTGATGCCCATCTTGCTGGTCCCAACTAGTGAGCCTTACACTGGAGATCCACAAGTACCTGGAGGCTCTCTCTAAAGCCCCATACTGCCCTAGGACACAGATAGTTCAGGCTGCCCCAATTCCATGGATTCAGTCAATGTGTCCTCGAGTGGTGGCTGGTAGCCACTCCTGTGCCTCCTTTTTCAGGTGGCAGCAAACACTCACTTTCTAATTTCCTGAAGGATTCTGTCTCCAAAATATTTCACTATGGTCCTGTGGCTAATATGGTCCCAGCTAGCAGCCTGGGATCCAGTCCCAGGTTCTCAGGAGAACTAATAAGGAACTAGCCACTAGCCCACATGCCCCTGACCTTGGGAGTGGCATTCTAAGAATGGGAACTCCTATGCCTGTCCTGGGCTCCTGCACTGCTGCACACTTGCCCCCACATCCATCTGCCAACCCTGCCCCTTCCCAGGATACCCAGCTTGGCAGGCTCCACAGTGCTGGGTCTTGCCCTCCCTTATGCCCCACACCCACTCCCAGGTCTAGAATCCTGACCTGAGCTGCTAACCCTGGATCTTCTGCTGACAGCAAGCCGACCATTGCCTGTGAGGCTCAGAGTGTCAGCCTCTGACAGGGATTCTTGAAGTACCCAAGTGTGTACAAGGGGTATGTGCAACAGGAACACATATTCAAAGGCAAAAAATCAGACAATAAGAGTGCATGGGGGGGCAAACAATGGAAGTGAATGTTGAGGGTGCATACAGTAGGAATGCACTGTTAGCATGATTAGTATGCAAAACAGGAGAACATCCTAAGAACACAGAACAAAAGTAAGTATACTTAGGCATTGGGCTGCTGGGTTGCTAATGTTGGGGCCACAAAGATCTAGAGAGCTGGTAGAGGGTCTCCTTTCACTTTAGTGGGAGGAAGTGGTTAGGAACCTCTCCATGTCTTCTTGAGCCCTCAGCACTTGTAAAACATGACAAGCCAGGCAGGTGGATGGCCTCTGCCCAGGCAGAATTCATTCTTCTCTGAAAAGTCACATACATGCAGATCTTCAGGTCACCCTCTGGAATCAGCCCATCCTGCCTCTCAGCCTCTTGTTAGGAGAACAGCCAGCCAGGCTGCCACTGGAGACATCTAAGTATAGATCAAGCCTGGCACATCCTCCTGACCAGGGTCTGCTCCTGCTTCCCAGAGACCTTTGAAAGACCTGAGGAAGTTAGCAGCACATGGAACATTGGCAGCACACTAAGAAACCCTGTGAGGGCTGGTGAGTGTGCCTGGCCAGGACAGGTAGGACCCCCACTGGAGTAATTCCCAGTGAGGCAAGAATGTGAGACCACAGAACTCAGTCTAGGGTGCCATAGGGAAGCCCTCATCAAAGACAACGGGCTTCTTACCTCCTTTTCTACAAGCACTCGGCAAACTGGCTCAAGAATTGACTTCCACTTTTGTAAATAATGTGTTTTTGGCATAGCTCATGTTGAGAGCCACAGCCAAAGGGGCCCCATCAAACTTCCAGCTGCCGGCTGATGATCTAGCTGCCAGCAAACTTCCAGTTGCCGGCTGATGATTGGCTCACAGTGGCCCCAGCAACATCTAGCTGATTGGCTCCTCTGCGGTGATGTTCATTGGGCTATTTCCCTGCCCTTCAGACTGCCAGCTGATGATTGGCTCACAGCGGCCCCAGCAACATCTAGCTGATTGGCTCCTCCACGGAGCTGCTCATTGGGTAACTTCTTTGGCTCTGCCCACGCAACCCAGCCAATCGGACTCAAGAGCAGGAGGATTGTGGGAGGTTGAGAGACTGGTGTGGGGTTGAGAGGCGTGTGGAAGCCGGTGGTGGCAGTTGGGCTCTGAGGGTTTTTTCCCTGAGGAGCTGTTTTGTTTGGTGTTTGTAGTTCTAAAAATAAAGCTAGTTTCTTTTGACAAGTGGCTCCTGAATTGTGCTCAGCCAGACTGTGGCATTTGGTGGCCTGCACGGGGAGCGACTGAGAGTAAGTAAACTGCCCGCTCCTGAGGGCAGGGCGAGAGGATGGGTAGCCATTCTAAGTTTACTCTTTTGTTTTGCTTCATTTTTGTTTTAACTTGCCTGTCCCTGGAGATGAGTGAGAGGGAAGAAAAACCGCTCACATTTGAGGAAAAACTATTTGCGTCTGAGGAACAGATAGGGAGAAAGGACGGATGCACACGTCAGAAGGATAGAAAGGCTGATATAATGATTTTGTGTGGTTCCATTTTTATTGGATCTGTCTCGGTTTTGTTTGCTGTTATCTTGCTGGGTTGTATAGTAGAAATACGGGATCAGCAATTAGTAAAAAACAAACCGAAAGAGTGTTAAGTACATTGTTAGAGGAAGGAGTCTTCCCAGTAAAATCAAGAGCAGTCAGGGCACACGTTGATATAATACAAAAATATAGCCCATGGCTTTTTAAGGAGGAGTTTTTAGATATATCACAATGGAACCATCATGGTGAAGATTTAAAAAGAATAGAAACGAACAACCCAGGGACTCTGCCAGTTGGCACATTGCCATTGTGGACGTACATATCTGGTTTGCTTAGTCCAAAGCCTTCAGTTCAGACAAAGGTAGAGGAAGGAGAAGACATATTGATACAATTACAAGAGAAGGTCTTTCAAGCTAGTGAGACAGAGGAAGGAAGTTTAGAGCAGAAAAAGCCATCAGGGGAAAAGTTACAACAGGAGACTGCTAATAATATCTTTCTATCACAGAGCGAAAGTGTCTAACCAACAGCACCACCGCTACCAGAGGGCATAAGTGTCCAATCAACAGCACCACCTCCATATGCTAGGAGAGCCCCAAACCCCGCAGTTGATAGTTGGGATCCTGAGACAGGATCTCAAGTATGCCCTGTATTTGAGGTAGGAGGGCAGCGAATTCACCAGGGTTTAAATTTCACATCAGTGAAGGAGCTAAAAGAGGCTGTAACAACCTATGGTCCTCAAGCACCCTTCACTGTAAGCTTGGTCGAATCCATTACCGACTTAAACATGATGCCAGCAGATTGGGCTAATGTTTGTAAAGCTGTGTTAACTGGAGGTCAATACCTGTTATGGAAGGTTGCCAATGAGGAATTTTGCAAGGAGACGGCTAGTCGAAATGCAGCAGCTGGTTATCCTCAGAGAAATCTAGATATGTTGTTAGGAAAGGGACCTTATGAGGATCAGAAGCAACAACTTGCATATGATCCTGGTGTATATTTACAAATTGCTGTAAATGCAGTTAAGGCATGGAAGACTTTACAAGGACATGGAGGTTTACAAGGTCAATTATCTAAGATAATACAAGGAGCTAATGAACCTTACTCTGAATTTGTAGATAGGCTTATTCAAACAGCTACCAGAGTTTTGGGGAATACAGAACAAGCAATGCCATTAATAAAACAACTGGCTTATGACCAAGCGAATCGTTGGTGCAGAGATATCATTAGACCATGGAAACAGGAAGATTTAAACACATATATTAAATTATGTAGAGACATTAATGAACAAGAGCAAGTCATGGCAGCTGCAGTAAAACAGGCTTTAAATGCCAGAGACATTAATGAACAAGGGCAAATTGTGGCAGCTGCAGTAAAACAGGCTTTAGATGCCAGAGACATTAATGAACAAGGGAAAATCGTGGCAGCTGCAGTAAAACAGGCTTTAGATTTCAGGCCAAGAACATGCTACAATTGTGAACAAACAGGACATTTTAAAAGGAATTGCCCCATAGGAGGAGGGTTTAACAAAACTAGGTATCAAAGGAGTAGAATACCGGGTATTTGCCCACGATGCCATAGAGGGAGACATTGGGCTAATGAATGCCATTCTCAAACCACCATAGAGGGTACTCCATTATATTCGGCTAATGAATACCGTTCTCAAACCACCATAGAGGGTACTCCATTATCAAAAAATGAACAAGACAAGGTGTTTATCCACAATATCATGGACAAAGGCATCGGGCTCCGTTGCCAAAAAATGGACAGGGGGCCCCAATGCTCCGGGGCCCCAAACCACAAATATATAGAGCACTAGAGGAACCCAGCAACCCCAGAAACCCCATCAGGGCAGTGCCCAGGACATCAGATCCCTCATCAGACAAACCAGAGGGAGCGCAGGGTTTAGTACTAACTCTGGAGTTAGTACTGATTTGCGCCTCAGCCAAATCAGTACTAACTCCAGAGATGGGAGTTCAAATCATTCCCACAGGGGTAAAAGGACCTCTTCCCAAAGGAACCATAGGCTTGTTATTGGGACGCAGCTCTTCTACTCTAAAAGGACTTATGATAAGTCCTGGGGTAATTGATCCCAATTATGAAGGTGAAATAAAAATTATAGCCAGTTCTCCAAAGGGTATATCAATAATTTCACCAGGAGATAGAATAGCACAGTTACTAATAATACCAAGCCTACATGATAAATTTTCCAGTCATGCTGTAGAAAGAGGTTCCAAGGGATTAGGCTCCACAGGTGTAGATTGGGCTATGCTTTCTTTAAATTTAGATTCTCGCCCCATGCTAAAACTAAATATTCAAGGACATGAATTTAATGGGCTACTGGATACAGGTGCAGACCTTAGCATTATCTCTCGTCAAGAATGGCCAAAACATTGGCCATTACACCAAGCCACTCAAACACTTCGAGGCCTAGGAATGGTGACTAATCCCAATAGAAGTGCAATGGTATTAGATTGGAAGGATCCTGAAGGATGTGAAGGAACTATACAGCCATATGTATTGGATCATCTTCCCGTAAATTTATGGGGACGAGATGTCCTAGATCAATTAGGTTTGATATTAACAAATAATATCAATCAAAATGCACCCACTATTATGGCTAGACAATGTTTTAGAAAAGGAAAAAGATTAGAAAAACAAGAAGAAGGTATAGCAGCACCAATACAAATAAATCAAGGAACAGACAGAAATGGGTTGGATTTTCACAAAGGGCCACTGAGACAATAAAAATTACATGGAAATCAGAAAGATCAGTATGGGTTCCTCAGTGGCCCTTGACTAAAGAAAAGATACAAGTAGCCCATGATCTGGTCAAACAACAATTAGCGGAAGGACATGTACAACCTTCTGTATCTCCCCATAATACTCCCATTTTTGTCATCAAAAAGAAATCTGGTAAATGGAGATTATTGCAAGATTTAAGAGTCATTAATAATGAAATGGTCATTATGGGACCTGCTCAATCAGGGATTCCTCAATTGTCTGCTTTGCCAAAAACTTGGTATGTTTTAGTTATAGATATTAAAGATTTTTTTTTCAATTCCAATTCATCCTGAAGATAGTCCACGTTTTGCATTTACTATCCCTGCACTAAATCATGAAAGTCCTGATCAGAGATATGAATGGAAAGTACTCCCTCAAGGGATGGCTAACAGCCCAACTATGTGTCAAATTTATGTTAACAAAGTAATCCAGCCACTTAGAAATCAAAATCCTGAACTACAAATATTTCATTATATGGATGATGTATTATTAGCACACAAAGCTAAAAACACTTTGCTAGAATGTTATGCCACACTTACAAACTTCTTAAAAAATTATAATCTAGAGATAGCAATAGATAAAGTACAATTAAATTTTCCAATTAATTATTTAGGAGTTCTATTATCCTCAACCATGGTCCGTCCACCAAAAATTCAAATACGAGTAGATCAACTCAAATCACTTAATGACTTTCAAAAGTTATTAGGAGACATAAATTGGATAAGGCCTTATCTAGGTATTCCAACAGGAGAATTGGGACCTTTATTTGATATCCTAAAAGGTCCATCAGATCCAAATTCACCCCGAATGTTAACGCCTGAAGCAAGAAAGGCATTAAAAATCATTGAAACATATATGGAAAATATGCATTTGGATAGAATTGATATAAGTTTGCCTTTATTATTTATTGTACTACCAACAAAATATATTCCTACAGGAGTATTTTGGCAAGAAGGTCCATTATTATGGATACATTTATCTTATTCTCCTAACACTATTCTTACTAGGTATCCTGAGGCTGTAGGACAGTTAATACTCAAAGGAATAAAAGCAGCAAAGGGAGTGTTTGGAATTTCTCCCAATAAAATTATTACTCCATATACTATGAATCAAATTGATGAATTAGCTAATGAGTTAAATACTTGGGCAATAATCATGTGCAAATCTAATGTTTCATTTGATAACCACTTACCATCTAATCCTTTATTGTCTTTTTGGTCATTGCATCCTGTAATTTTTCCAAAAATGACAAGAAAAACACCTATCATGAATGCTCCAAATATATTCACTGATGGGTCAAATAATGGTACAGCAGCAATAGTTACACCTGATCAAACTTTTACATTTTTAGTACCCAAACAATCAGCTCAAAAGGTAGAGCTTAATGCCGTATTACAAACTTTTATGATGTTTAAAGATTCGGTATTTAATTTATTTTCTGATAGTCAGTATATAGTTAATGCTATAATATCCCTTGAAGATGCTGGTAGGATTTTCCCTTCTTCTACTGTTTTCTCTTTATTTTCCACTATACAAAGTTTAATCTGGGACAGAAAATATCCATTCTTTATAGGACATATCAGGGCACATACAGGATTGCCTGGAGCCCTTAGTTTGGGCAATGATTTAGCAGATAAAACTACACATGACATACATATTTTCTCTACACTAGAAGAAGCTATAAATTTTCATAAAAGAATCCATGTCAATGCTAATACTTTACAAAAGCGTTTTAAAATAACTAAGGAACAAGCTAGACAAATAATAAAACAATGTCAAAATTGTGTGACCTTTTTACCACAAGTTAATCTTGGAGTCAATCCTAGAGGATTGATACCTAACCATATTTGGCAGATGGATGTCACACACTTGCCAGAATTTGGAAAATTAAAATATTTGCATGTTACAGTTGATACTTCTTCTGGATTTTTGATGGGCTCACTTCATGCCGGAGAAAAAACTAAAGATGTTATAGCTCATTGCTTACAAAATTTTGCCACTGTGGGCATTCCAAAACAGTTAAAAACAGATAATGCCCCTGGTTATACGTCTACTTCTTTTAAACAATTTTGCTCATCATTTGGCATTACTCATATAACAGGAATCCCATACAATCCACAGGGACAAGGCATAGTTGAAAGAGCTCATCAAACTATTAAAATGTACTTATTAAAGCAAAAAGACGGAATTGGGAAGGGGTATATATTCCCCAAAGATAAACTTAAAATAACCCTTTTTACTCTAAACTTCTTAAATTTGGATTCATCAGGTCTTAGTGCTGCAGAAAGGCATATGTGTCCAAAAAATGTACATAAGCCCAAGGTACTTTGGAAAGATATTCTAACAGGACAATGGAAAGGTCCTGACCCAGTAATTGTCTGGAGTCGGGGGTCTGTTTGTGTGTTTCCACAGGAAGAACAACAGCTGATTTGGATTCCAGAGAGATTAACCAAGGTTCTGACCCAGTGATTGTCTGGAGTCGGGGGTCTGTTTGTGTGTTTCCACAGGGAGAACAGCAGCCGATTTGGATTCCAGAGAGATTAACTAAAGCGATTTCTACAGACCAAAAAGAAGATGATTTAGCTCAAATCCATAACAGCTGATATCCAAAACTCCAATTTGGCTATCCTTACATCTGAGACAGAACCAGGATGCTTTTTTCAATATCTATTTTATTATTGCCCTTTCCCATATCATGAAGTTCTATTTTGGTTTTTTTGAGCTCATACTGACCTAGGTTAATGTTTTGCTGATCAGTTCTATTTTTTTTTTGACTATATAGAGTTTTTAAACATTGCAATAGAGATTTTACCTGTAAAAAGTTATAAGGCCTTTATTATTATGTGTTGTATGTATTATATTATGTGTGCACACTTGTGTTTTGTGTTATATGTTTGAATGTACGTATGTCCATATATCATATATGATGAGCGCTCATGAAAAAATGGATCCAAATATTTTTTTTTTATTTCACATGATTTAAATGGTTTAATTTAAATTGGGTAAATTTAAAACTGTTAAGAATTGTTTTAATATGTAACAAAAAAGGAGGTTAACAGATCTGTTTGTTTACTTTCACCTTTCCTTTTCATTATATTTAATAATTCTCTTCAAGATAATGTAAATTGTTAAGAAAATTGTTTTCTTTTAGTGCCTTCTGGAATGTTACACAATTTTTTCTTTAGCCATTATTGCCAGAATTTCTATCTTCATCACAGTGCCGGTGAAGACAATGTAAATTGTTAAGAAAATTGTTTTCTTTTAGTGCCTTCTGAAATGTTACATAATTTTTTCTTTAGCCATTATTGCCAGAATTCCTAGCTTCATCCTAGTGCCAGTGAAGACAAAGATAAAACTAATCTACAGCTTCTGCAATAGCCATCACTGAACTGCTTGCAGAACTTGCCTAGACTATGTGTCACTTGTATGCATTGTGAACTCACTTGTATGGATTGTGAACTATCTGTTAGTGCATCAACTTTTGGTAGTGTTGGGGTATTTTTGCTCGTATTCTTGACGACAAGAGCCATCAATTGGCTTGGTGTATCTTCCTCCTTTCTGCTTGTCATGATCATTCAGCTAAAATTTGGGGGCCAACAGAGGTGAGGCAAAGAACCTCACACCCCAACTGGTACAAAGACCTCTCCACAGGTGTGGCTGTATACTGGACTGGTAGTCAATGACGGGTAAGATCCAATTACAATGGTACCAACCTAAGACAGGAGGCTGACGCCCTGAGGTCAGCTCATCCGAAGACGGGTAAGGACAATATATGTAGTATTGGACAACCTAAGGCAGGCACGGTCCCTAAGCCACATGCTTGTTGTTTAAACAGAGAGGGGGAGATGTTGAGAGCCACAGCCAAAGGGGCCCCAGCAAACTTCCAGCTGCCGGCTGATGATTGGCTCACAGTGGCCCCAGCAACATCTAGCTGATTGGCTCCTCTGTGGTGATGTTCATTGGGCTATTTCCCTGCACTTCAGACTGCCAGCTGATGATTGGCTCACAGCGGCCCCAGCAACATCTAGCTGATTGGCTCCTCCACGGAGCTGCTCATTGGGTGACTTCTTTGGCTCTGCCCACGCAACCCAGCCAATCGGCCTCAAGAGCAGGAGGATTGTGGGAGGTTGAGAGGCTGGTGTGGGGGTGAGAGGCGTGTGGAAGCCGGTGGTGGCAGTTGGGCTCTGAGGGTTTTTTTCCCTGAGGAGCTGTTTTGTTTGGCGTTTGTAGTTCTAAAAATAAAGTTAGTTTCTTTTGACAAGTGGCTCCTGAATTGTGCTCAGCCAGACTGCGGCAAGCTCACACCAATGTGTTCAAGTAGTGTCTGAGACAACTCATTGGCAGGGTTGAGTTTTTAAGACACACCATGTGGCCCACAACACTGGGGTGATCTAGTGTTATACCCTTTACAGAAACAGTTTGCTGACCTGGTTTGTGACTGACCCCCTGACACTCTCACTCTCACAATGGCCAAGTAGGAGCACTAAAATTCTCACCTAATGAAAAGGAAAGCAAGGGTTGGAGAGGACCACTGTCTTGCTGAGGCCATGTGACTGAATGTGAAAAGCCAAGAGGCATCTCACTTGGTGTGGAGTCAACCCCCCAGGAGACCTGGGCAAGGTTAGCATCTCACTGGGTTGCAGGCGAAGGATATGAGGAGAGACGTAACAAATTCTTAAATACTGGTCAGGACCATGGAAAAACAATTATTTTGATGAAGAGGCTTATGGTTTCAGTCCATGGTGTTTTAGTCCTGTTGCCTTTGGGCCTGTGGTTAGGAAGCACATCATGGTGGGAACATATAGCAGAGGAAGCTGCTTATTTCATCATGCGCTTCCAGCCCATGCCTGCAGTAACCTAACATGGCTTGTAACGAAACATGCATAAAAAGTCAACTTAAAAATACAAAGAGCTGGGTGAGATGGCACTCATCTATCATCCCAGAAACTTGGGAAGCTGAGGCAGGAGGATTGCTAGTTCAAGGCCAGCCTCAGCAATTTAGCAAGGCCATCAGTAAATTAATGAGACTGTGTCTCAAAATTCAATAAATAAATAAATGAATAAGTAAAAAGGGCTAGGGATGGACTCAGTGGCTAAAAACCTCTGATTTCAATCCCTGCTACCAAAACAAACAAACAAATAGGAAAGAGAATAAAACTAGTTATAAGGACCAGACAGCTATCCCTAGGCACTGAGAGGAGGTGCAAAGCAAAACAATCCTCATGTGGGAGGAAAGGATTGTGGCACTTCATGGAGACAAATCTAGGGGGGATGGTTTCTGAGCAGGCAGTAATTTAGCTGAGCTGGGAGGCCTCTGGGACCATGGCTTCTCCATGCCAATCTAACCCTCCCAGGTTCCTGCTGAGGTTGGGTTGCCTCTAGTTATACCATGTTCCAGGGGCTCTGGCTAGTCACATCAAGGATGCTTGCTGACCTGATGACACCAAGATAAGTCCTTGGGGTGGGCATGGAATGGAAGGAGTCTACATGTGCAGGTCAGTGCCTCTTTACAAACAGGCAGTTCTGCACCACCTTTGATGGCCATGAGCCCAGCCATATATGAAGTCCCATGTCCAGCATCATGAAGGGAATGTGGGCTGTAGAGGTGTCTTCTATTCTTGGCATTGTTATCATCACCCCCACTACCAACATCATTATCTTCATCATTGTCATCATCACTGTCACTGAATGAGTTATCATTCTGTCACTATGACAAGAAATGTGAGAAAATAAACTTCCCAAAAGGAAAGGTTTATTTTGACTTATGGTTTCACTCCATGGTCTTTTTTTTTAATTGTTGGTTGTTCAAAACATTACATAGTTCTTGATATATCATATTTCACATTTTGATTCAAGTGGGTTATGAACTCCCATTTTACCCCGTATACAGCTTGCAGAATCACATCAGTTACACTTCCATTGATTTACATATTCATATACTCATGTCTGTTGTATTCTGCTGCCTTTCCTATCCTCTACTATCCCCCCTCCCCTTCCCTCCCCTCCCCTCTTCTCTCTCTACCCCCACTACTGTAATTCATTCCTCCCCCTTGTATTATTTTTCCCTTTCTCCTCACTTCCTCTTGTATGTAATTTTGTATAACCATGAGGGTCTCCTTCCATTTCCATGCAATTTTCCTTCTCTCTACCTTTCCCTCCCACCTCTCCTCCTTGTTTAAAGATGGTCTTCTTCTCGTTCTCTTCTTCCCTAGTCTGTTCTTAGTTACTCTCCTTATATCAAAGAAGACATTTGGCATTTGTTTTTTAGGGCTTGGCTAGCTTTTGCTTAGCATAATCTGCTATAATGCCATCCATTTCCCTCCAAATTCTATGATTTTGTCATTTCTTAATGCAGAGTAATACTCCATTGTGTATAAACGCCACATTTTTTTTATCCATTCGTCTATTAAAGGGCATCTAGGTTGGTTCCACAGTCTTGCTATTGTGAATTGTGCTGCTATGAACATCGATGTAGCAGTGTCCCTGTAGCATGCTCTTTTTAGGTCTTTAGTGAATAGACCGAGAAGGGGGATAGCTGGGTCAAATGGTGGTTCCATTCTCAGCTTTCCAAGAAATCTCCATACTGCTTTCCAAATTGGCTGCACCAATTTGCAGTCCCACCAACAATGTACAAGTGTACCCTTTTCCCCACATCCTTGCCAGAACTTGTTGTTGTTTGAATTCATAATGGCTACCACTCTTACTGGAGTGAGATGGAGTGAGATGGACCGCAGGACCGCGTTCCCTGCAGGCACATGTGGCAGCTCTCACTCCATGGTCTTTCATCTCTGTTGCCTTTGGGCCTGTGGTGAAGCAGCACATCATGGTAGGAAGATAGAGCAGAGGAAGCTGCTTATTTCATCCGCTAGGAAGAGAGAGAGAGAGAGAGAGAGAGAGAGAGAGAGAGAGAGAGAGAGAAGAGGGGCCAATATTCCAGTGTGCGCTTCAAGCCCATGCCTGCAGTAACCTAACTTCCTTCCACTAGAAAGATTTCATCTTCTAAAACGATTCTGTACTTTCCAATACTGCCTCAGGCAAGAGACCAAGCTTTTAACACATGGGCCTTTGGGGTACATTTAGGATACAAACTATAGCAATCACCATCACCCTCACCACCACTAATACTACCATCATCACCACCACCAACTTATGCAAAGCTTTTGGATGAAGGGCAATCTGAGGCAGACCTGTAACCCACACAGAACACAGCCAGTCTCATACAAGGGCAGAGAGACCCAAAAGCAAGTTCTATACAGACATCTGACATCCCTGGGTAAATGCCTTGGCCCAAGGACATCCCATTCCAGCATCAGAGCCTTGAGGTCATACAGGGGCTTTTGGATGAACATCTGTCTCCTAAGGAGGCACTGTCAGTACACTGTCATACCCCTAGACTCACACAGAGCCCAGTAGCAGGGAAGGGCAAGGGAAAGGCTGAGGAAGGGAAGAGGAAGATGGGGTCTCTGGTTCCTTTGGGACAGTCCACTGTGTGGATATTTCTTATTTCTGGAATTTCATGACATCCCCACAGTGCATTCTCCCATAGCACAGTGAAGAGGTGACAATCATCACCTGTCCTCAGACAACAGACTTGAGGCTTGACAAGATCACTAGCAGGGCATCAGAGAGGCCAGTGAATAGGGCACATAACTGAGGCCCTAGGGTACCCCTCCATTATGATCAGAGCCAACTATGAACCCCAAAGACCACACAGCAGGAAACAGAAACTACTCTGGGCAACCTGACGCCCTAAAGCACCTCATCCTTAACCCAGGCCTCCTTCCCTGGACTGGATGAGGGTAGACCCTGGGATGGTTCTTTAGCCCTGAACTCAGATGCAGCCTTTGTACCCACTCGAAGACTAGTTGAAGACGTTGTCAGCCCCATCTGTCTGTAATCACACCAACAATATGAGGATGATGATGGGCTAGCACCCACTTCCCCAGGATCTCAGACATATTCTCACCTAAGTCTGGCCTCTGTGAACAGTGCCCTGCCTATCTAGAGGCCAATCTGGGTCCTGGTACCTAAGTCCAGGATAGGTAGCCTTCTGGTGAGACCGTGGCCTTGCTATATGTAGGCAGGAGCTCAGCTGTGTCTAAGTTGGAGGAGGTAATGCTGGCCAGGCTGCATGGCAAACATACCTACAGTCACTTTCCAATTTCAGTCTCAGCAAAGAAAGGAACCTGGCAGATAAATCTAGAGCCCAGCATAGCCTGCCTCACCTTGAGAGATGCCCACCCTCACTCAGCATTAAGTTGTTGCTGCTTTTCATACAACACTGGTGGTTCCCCTCCTCTTCCTACCACCATGTTAGACACTGTGATCTATGTTAGAGACATGTGTTGTTCCCCTTCCTGAGATGATGGTGACACAGAGCCACATCCTTGGAAAGGCAGGAAAAAGGATGATGGAAATATTTCCCCTATGGAAACGTTCAGAGAAGGTGTCTTCATCACTAGAATCTTCGGGTATCCTGGATAGCTCCTGCATGATACTTGAAATTTATCATAGGATAAGCTCAATCTCTCCCCAAACTAGAAGAAAAATCTAATTAGTATACTCCTAAAGATAGAAGGAGATTCATAAGAAGAACCGTGTGCTATGACCAAGGAGCCACCAGAACAAGAAAGAATGTCTAGAAATTAAAAATAGAATTGGTAAAATTAAAAAAAATCAATAGATGTGTTGGAAAACAATGTCAAGGAAATCGTTCAGAAAGAAAAAATAAAAAGAGAAAAAAAATGAATGAGATTCAGAAAACAATTATAGGTCAAACATCTGTCTTAGGGTAGTTCCATAAAGAGGAAAATGAGAAAATAGAGAACAAAAAAAAGTCAAAGAAATAATACCAGAAAATTTCCGAAATCTAAGAAAGTAGTCCTTCACTGTGAAATCATAACACAGGGATCAAGACAGGCCTGAAGCCCTAGGAAGAAAGAGTCATCACAAAAGATGCAAGGTGGCATTAGACTTCCCCACACCAAATTGGATGCCAAAGGACTACAAAAGTGTAATAGCTTCAAAACTCAGGGGTCACCATTTTCAAAATGGCATTCTGGAGCCAGCCAATCCATCTAAACAAACTTGTAGCCATGGGAGGATTCAGAGAATGTTCTTCACTATATTTTCCTTAGAATGTTTAGTTGGAGTTGTGCTTCAGCCTCTGTAAACCCAGAGGGAAAAAAATTGCATACAGTGAAAGTTGGATGAAACATTAATAGTGGTTAAGGGAATTCATGGGGCAGCAGTAAAAGGGCCTGAGATCTTTCCAGGGAGAAAATAAGAAACCCACTACAAACTCTGACATGGGAAAGAATAAGCTCATGAAATGGGACAAGAGGGGAAAACAATACAAAACACCAAAACCCAAAGTCAAGTATAAACCCCAGGGAAAACCAAAGGCCATGCAAGAGAGGGGTTAGTGTGGGAGCCTCAGAAATGCAAAGGTCATCATTTACAAAGGAAATGGGGGTAACAGTGGCTGCCTTCAGGGAGGACTGCAGGCAGGAGTTGAACAAACCCATTTTCCAGATCAATAGCTGGGTAGAGATTTTAACCTTGTGCAACATATTGTTGACCAAAATGTTATAGTTTAAAAACAAAAGCATACATACTTGAAATTTACAACAGAAATTTTAGAGCTAATAAAAAAGAAAGGAAAGTGTATCCTCCAGAATGTGGAGACAAATGTGGGTTAGAAAGTGTTGTCTCCGAGGTGCAGCAGGAAAAAGCCCCTGCACACACAGCCTTGGGTATCTGGCATCTGGGGAAGAGTCTGAGCCCTAAACACTGCTCTGTGACCCCCAACTCAGCTAAGTGTGGTTGAAGACACATCAGGTCTCCAGGGACACTCTGGGCTCTTGGTTACAGAGGCTTCTGCAATCCAGACACTTGAAAGGGCAGCTTCTGGCCTAAAATTCTCTGTGCTCAAGCTTTCTTTGCCACTCCTCCTTGATCTGCCTGATGTTTCTTCATGGCCACCTGGCCCAGCCCCTAATATCCTGACAACTACTCACTCCTGGACCCCTCCTCATCTTTGCCTGCTCCTGTCCTCTGTCACAAGGCACCTCCCCCACCTGGTTGGTGGGACACCCAGCAGGGGTCACCTTCCACTGGAATAGGGTCTGTAGCCACTGGGCCTTAGACCTGACCTTGGCTGGAAATGAAGAGGCATCTTCCACTTCTGTGAGAGACCCCAGTGCATTCCTGCAACAGAGCTTGCTATGTGCTCAGGCAAAAACAATGTGAATAAGTAATTGCTCTTTTATTAACGAGTGATAAATTATTCCTATATGATTGTGTGTGATAACTGTTTATTAGAAATCAAATCTGTGCAGGTGAGAGGCCCAGACGCCACTGCCCTTAGAAAAGGAGGTCAGTGTATTTTGGCTACATCCCTACATCCTGAGGCTGACACGTGTACTGGGTGATCCTGCAGGAATGAGGGAAAGAGGGTGGGATGCCCTAGGGCTGTGGAGTAGGTGGAGGCAGGGAACTTCTAGCTTCATTTCCTTAGCACCTTGGTCTAGGACTCAGGAGGGGGTCAGTTCAGGCTCCCAGCACTATCTCTCCCACCCACCTTACCCCCTTGCAGTTCTTAAAAGAGGCTTGATCCAGTCTACTGGCCCAGGACACAGATGCTCCTAGGGCTGAGGAAGGACCAGCCTCAGAAAGGAGACTCTAAGCCCAAGGGACCATCACAGGCACCAGTAGCCATAGCTGAGTCACCAGGAATCAGTGGCTATCCCCAGATCTTACTGTACTCATTCCTCCCAAGTGACCCCCAAGGATCTATACTGTCTGATTTTTCACCCAGAGGACACACCTACCTCCTAGTTGCCCTCCCTGGACCCCTTGCTTAGGTTACATCAGATGCTCTCAATAATCAAACCTGGAAGAGCTTCTGTCTTTTCCCTAGTAATTGTCATAACAATTTTACAACACAGCCACCATATCCCTACCCTTTCTCCTCTAGCCAAATACAAAAGGGTCCCTGGAAAGCCTAGGTCTGGATCAGATATGCACCCAATATCGACCCTGCACCCAATGTCCCTTGCATGTCTATAACTTTCAGAGATTCCCAATCCTCAGCCTGCTAGAAGTAGTGCCCTGCACCCTAGCCCATACCTCAGTACCTAGTCCTGAGAATGCATGTTTAAAACGTTATATTCCACCCACCAGCAGTGACACCTCCCTGCCAGGCCAGGCCCTCAGGGAGCCAAGCCCTGCTCACTTGCTCCTATGAACATTCCTTCATCCCCTCATTGTGGCTGCAGTAAACCAGTGAGACTCAGATACCTCCAAGCCCACCTGTGTGACCCAGCTCAGGCCCATCTGGAGCCTGGGTTTCTTATCTGTGAAATGAGAGGACTAGGGATACAGATGGGGCACATCATTGGACCAATCCCAGGGTCCTCCTGACATCCACCCTCTACTTCCTGTCCACTGCCAGGGTACCTATTCTACCTCATTCTACCTGCTGCTCAACCTAGCAGGCCTCTGCATGGCTTGTTTCTGTTGACTGTCCCTGGTCTGTGGGATCCATGCGTGCAATATCATGGTTGACTAGCATGCTGTGAAATGTCACAAAAGTGCTTTTGGTTTATTCTGTCTGGTCTCATGCTAATGCTAGAACAGGTGAAAGGATGAGTGATTCATGAGTCCCTATGGCACCAGGTCCCAACATATAATCCTGCAGGGAGGCCTTGAACTCTGTCTCAGGCAGGCCCTGCAGTATCTCTGTGCTCATTCCATCACATGGAAAATGGAGATCACAAGATCTATCTCACAGGGTGCTATAGGGTCACATATATTCAGGGCAAATGCAAAGAGGAAATGCCTGGCTCATCAGCCCAGGAGTTGGCAGCCTTCACCATTGTCCCCACTCTATAGAAAAGAAAGCCAAACCCAGATTCCAAGGTCAAGTTGGAGCTATAAGGGGCATTGCTGGCTTCTGATGTAACCCTAACTCTGGCACACTAACTGTTCTGCGAGGCTCTGGCTTTCTCATGCCTGCTTTGCTCAGGCAACTCCCATCCTCCAGTGCCTGCCACAGTCTCAGGCATATTCCCCCCAGGCCGATCTTCTCCTGGACCTCTCAGGAGGCTGGACTCTTCCCAACTCCTCTTTTCATCTTATGACAGTCTTGCTTCAAGGATGTGGAAAGCCTGCCTGGGGCCATTATCCATTCCTATCTGTGGAGAAGTTGGTGGGGACAGAGCATCAATCTGGCTGAGTGAGGTCTACATACACACTGGACCTGGTAGCCCCACACAAGGTGGGGAAATGGACATGATGTCTGGTACCTAGCAGGAAATGAGCCATTAAGATTGGGAGCTTATAGACCTGTAGTTTCCACTGCAGAGCAACATCCTGCTACCCCCAAGAGCCCTTATTACAGCTAAAACCCAGTGAAAGCATGATGAAGATTGTCATGTGACCTCTGTGCTTGGGATCCCAACTTCCAGAGTTCCCTGGACATCCTGGGACAGTGATGGTACCCCAGGTGGGGTGATTAGGATGACTAACTGGAAGGGAGTTTAGCCACAGAAAGGAACAAAGGTGTTCCTGCCTTGTGCCAAAGCTGAGGCTCAAATGTGCTCTGTCCTAAAAGCAGGAGGTAGAGATGCTGGGACCCTGGGGTCCGACTGTGACAGAGGTTCTGTGGGTATAGAGGGAATGGGCAGACCAGTGTCAGGGAGGGCTCCATTGCCTTGGGGCTAGGTTGCAGCTCCCCAGCAGCAGGTGAAGAATGGAGTCCATTAGGGCCACCATCTGTCTTGGCCATGACAGATCCTCCCGGTGACATCTGGGAGGTATGTAGATGGAATATCTTGTTGGGGAGAGTTTTTCTTTTGCCAATTTTTGAACAGGTAGCCAGACATTTGTCACACCTGTCCTGTGTCAGCCTCTGCCTGACATAAATTGGAAATGAGGCAAGGAGAAGAAAGACAGCCTGGACATGGCCCAATGTGCAGGGTCCACGTGTCAGGCTGCGGAGCACAGAGAATCACTGGCAGGCCTCTCACTGAAATGGTGGTGGGAGGGTAAGTCATTCATCTATTGCTCTCCCCCAACCCCTCTCCACCGAAGGCCAGGCTTACCCTATCCTCCACATCCTCATGCAGTGCCTCACTTACTCCCTCAGAATGGGGGCTGTTCAGCATCTTTTAGCCTTCTGCTCTGGGATTTCTGGCAGCCAGGGACCACTCCCCTTTGGCCAGCAGCTTCAGTATCTCTATGAGACCTGGTGGGGGCCCTAGAGTTCTCTCCACAAGCCCTGTTGGCACTCACACCAACACTGCTCTTTCTCATGGATTTTCGCAGCATCTCTTTGGAACCTGGGGAAGTCTTGAAAGCAGACTATGTTGCAAGATTCTCAGGGTCCCTGCTTCCCAGCACAGGACTGACCTAGAACTGATGCCAGGAATAATTCACTGAGAGAATGCGTGGAGGGGTCATGGACTCTAGAGATTCCCTCATGGTAGAACGTGCCCAGGATCTGTTCTCTCTCCACTGTATGTGCATCATGATACCTGTTAATCCCACAGAGGGTTGTGGGGTGTGCTCCCCAGGGGATGCTGCCAATTAACCTGCTAAGCCACACTCAAGATCATAGCCCTTATGGACTCTGCAGGTGGGGCAGGAGAATCTCCCAGCTAAGAGGATATGAATAGTCCTGTTGCTTCCTTAGATGTCCCTGGAGGGTTCATTTGTAGCCCTCAAGGAGACCTGAGAGGCAAGTCCTGGGCACATAGGCCACATAACTCATCCCTTGTAAGCCAGTGAGTACTGGAAGATAGGGGCTGGGCAAGTTGTGGCTAGCCAGCTGTGTGCTCTCTGAGGACAAAGGGGACTGAATGTATCCAGGGAGACCTGAGGCCTCCACCAGGGTAGATGAGAGAAGCTGATAGTTGAGAACATATGGGGAGGGCACTTGATTGGGCTTGATGAAAGGGGAGGTACACTAGGGCCAACTCCTAGGTTCCTGGCTGGGTACAGCATGCAAACAGGTAGGGCCAAGAAATCTGGGTGTGGCCCCTCTTGGGATGGCCCACAATCTTCCCTTAGTCATTCTGGCCAATGCTGGGGAGGCAGCATACTCCATAGCCCAAGGAAAGAGCTTCTGGGGTGGAGGCCATACCTAGAGGATAGGTGGGCCAGCCTCCCAATGCCCAGACCTCCTACAAGTACTAGGCAGAAATACATGCAGCCCCTCCCATGGCACCATCAACCAAACTAACTCAAAGTGAATGGTGGGACAAAAGCCTCCAACTTTCAAGACAGAAAATTTTAAATGTCCCTCTAAGCACAAAGTTCCTAATGGTCATCCTCTATCCATGGACTTGATCTAAACCTCAGTTTTCTCACTGAGAAGTGGAAACACCCCTCTCCTCTGGAATCCCCAGATGCTAGACCTGCCTGGAACCTATGCAGCCCCACCCTCATCCTACTATGACTTAGGTCTTATTTGGGCTCTCCACAGCTCGAACCAATGCTTTACTCCTCATAGAATGGCCAGCATAGACCTTGATGGAAAAGAACTTTCGTGGGAGAGGCCAGACAAGAGTTCCTTCTATGTGCCTTCCACAGCCCAGCAGAGGTTTTTGCTCCAGGAATCTTTGTAGGGTACACATGCCTATCTCCATTGGCTGCCTGGGTTCTACCCTGGATTTCCTTGGAGCAGGACAGGTAGGAAGGAGGCTCAGGGAGATAGGGGCCTCATTTCTGACTAAGGGGCCTGACGTGCCATCAACAGTCTCAGTTTCCTCAGTGAGTTCCCAAGCTCAGGGCATGCAGTATAGGAGGTTTTTTAGAGTGCATGGGAAGGAGTCCCAGGAGCCGGCCAGAGCATCCAAAAGAATTTCTCAGGGTCTTGGCACTATAGGCAGTACTCCCTCACCAGTTAATCTACCTTCATACCATCCATGTACTGAAAGGAGGCTGCAGGTAGAGCCTAAATCACACCAACTAGCCCATGCTAGACAGCCAGCCCTAAGGGACCCTGACTTTGGCATCTCTCAGAGCTGACTCGGGGGCATAGAGGAACCCAGGCATGGTTACATCTGTGAGAATGCTGCTTGTAACTGACAGTTGTTTCTTCGGCTCTCCCTGTATGGGATGCTGCAGATATATCCACCCCAATTTTAATGGCTCTCTGCATTCTCATGCCAGGGTTAGACTGTTTGGGAGACATGGAGATGGGGTGACAGAAAATAGCACCTGGAGTTTCCCCCAGCAAAGGTGGAAGAAAAGGTTCTTACATGAGACCCTCTGGCCCAGGCCCTGAAAGTAAGGAGAAAAAGCTTCACTTAATGGCAGCCTTGGGAGGATTTAGGCAGGAAGGGTGGAAAATAACATCTTATTGGAAATAATATGGTAGGCAGGGGTGTCTGTGGTCTTGAGCCAGGAGGTGGAGGGGGTGATCTAATAAGGCAGGCCTGCCATGAGGAATAAAAGGGAATGGACAGGGAGAAGGTCAGACTTTGTAAAATGAACCTGTCTTTGGGGATAGGTAGAGTGGGCAGGCCAGGATTGTGGGGTTGGATGTCCGATACAAAGGATATGACATCACATAGACTGAATTTGGGGATCCTGGATGCCCAGTGGAGTCCAGCTGTTTACAGGGGTGATATGTAACTGTTAGGAGGAAGTAGCCAAGGGAGTCCGAGACCCTCTGTTCAGCTGCATAGGTTCCACATATGGCAGGGAGGTGGTCAGCATTCACTGAACCTTCCACATCTCAGAACCAGTGCAGAGCCCAGTGACAAGACAGGCTGAGCTGTATGTGGTGGGGGAGGGATAGGGGGCCAAGTGACCATGGTGAACATGGATTCTCAGCCAGCTTAAGACTTTTTCTACCTTCCATGTTACTATTTTTACTGAGCATCTACAGGGTGCAGGGTCTACTCTAGGCCCTGGGGCTGCTATGGGATGCTACAATCCAATCTTTTTTTTTTTTTTTTTTTTTTTTTAGTGTCTCAAAAATCATTAAAACTTTATTCACTTCCATTCTTTCACCATTAACAGAAAACTGGAGAAAGCAAAATGTTTTGTGTTTACAAAGATAAATGGCCTCTTTACCCAGAGATCAAAACCTCAAACGACAACGGGGAAGATAAAAGTGCCCTCCCCCACATCCCCTGAGCTGATCCTTGTCATCTTAGACAAAGCCTTCAGTCCACTGGCCAGGGACCCTGAATATGACCAATTTAAGATGAGGGCCAAGAAATCAGACCAATCCATTCCCGTGATATAAAGTTGAACAGAAGCTACACCAAGGGTCAAGTGCCTGTATTCCACAGGACACAGGAACCAGGCGGCTACTTATAAAAAAAAAAACAAGATTCATTTCAGGCACAACTTTTTAAATTTTTTTTCTTGTTTTGTTTTTAAATCAGTAAAAGAAACTGGGTCCTAGAAGCTGCAGTGATCTAAGCAGCAGCAAGTTTGTGCATCCGTCCTTTTTTTTTTGTTTGTTTAAATATGTTGAAATTATCACACTGTTGGCCCACTTCATTTGCACGAAATTCTGCACCATATATACTAATTGTAGTAAAGTTATTTGCGCCCCATCCCAGGAAAAAAAATAAACTACTCTGGAAGATAATTTTCACTGAAATCTAACCAAACTTTGTTAAGTGGATTGTGACAAGATTATAAATGATATGAAAAATAACATTTTAACATTTGGCCATCAACTTAAGAAAATGGTTTGCCTATACAAATTTTTGTAATTTTTAAAAGGTAATATATCCTACCCTCCTATGGTCCTCAGAATTAAAGCATAATGAACAGGAAAGAAAAGAATGCAACTGAGTGCTAAGGCAGAACATCTTGCCAGAAGTAATGAAGGTAGAGTATATACTAAATATCAAGTGCAGAATTTCATAGGGCCAACAAGATAACAGTCTGTATTTTTCACTTACACAGGTGAAGTGGATTTTGCAATTACCAGTTGCATTAAATGCACCAAATAAAGCTCCTAAAATTCATAGTATAAGGTGCCACCATAAGTTTTCCAGGCTGCAACTGTGAATAATTTTAAAATGGTTTCTTAAATTTATTTATTTTTTTAAACATAACACGAGGAAGGTGTTAAAACTGGTGTAATAGCTCAATAGAATAAGTATTCCAGATTTTGGGAGGGATGAAGAGGGAGATATTCAGAACCCTTCATCAGAATCCCCCCAACTTGATCATAGTGGGTTAATGATGTGCTTTATGGATGTGGTTAGTCAATGACACCAGCTTGACGAATATTTCTTTCTGCACCAAATCCCATTGAGTTATCTGGTCCCCTTGGCTGATGAAGAACCACTAGGCGAGGAGCACTAGCATAATCCAGGGTGATGTTCTTCAAGCGATTGACAAACCGATCATGTCGAGGAGCTGCAACGGCCTTGGGGCCCTGACAGACTCGCCAAACATTACAGGCACTGCACTTGCCAGTATGCTGATTAAGAATCACTGAGAACTCCAATTCATCTCCTGCCTGTAGCTCAATGCCATCTTGAACTTCTTTCACATGGAAAAAGAGCTTCTTGCTATCTCCTACTTCGTAGTTAATGAAGCCACACTGATCTTTCACACACTCTACTGTGGCCCTGCGCAGGGCGTGATGTTATAGGCCATAGTCTGTGCATTTTGGCCCAGGACACACAATTGGAACTTGACACTCTCCCCTTTCTGCAGGCAATCCCCTTTATTGGCCATTCCGACTATGCCAAATGGATACACCTCACCTTTCATATCCCCCTCATCCACGATCTCAATCATTTCTTGATACTCGATCTGTGTTGGATCAACACCTCTGAGGGGGCGAATGACTTTACCAGAATAGATAGTGGGATCAGCTTCTTCAGTAATGCCATTCACTGAGTGAGTTTTGTTTACTTTTTCAGCACTGACTTTGTTGCCTTTGCCTTTGGACAAGCTGTATTCGACCATGTCCCCCAGCTCCAGGCTATCAACATCACCAGAGAACTCACTGTAATGGAAAAAGATTTCCTTATCATGATTGGCTGTTTCAATAAACCCAAAATTATCTTTCAGAGTTGCCACATAACCCAAGAGCCTCTTGTTGGAATTACGACCTAAAAGTCGCACACAAGTTGCAATCTGCTGTCCAGGCCTCTGTTTGTCACTAATACTAAATTCAACCTTATCTCCTATTTGAGGAGAAGTAGATCCTTCCACATCCTTGGCTTGAAAAGCAATGGTCAGTTTCACCCCACAATCATCGTAAGCAATAATGCCATCCTCAGCCTCCTTCTCTTTGCCTTTATTTGGGCTAGTGGTTTTAGGATTGGAAAAAGTGGCTTCTTTCTCTACAGTGCCCAGAAAACGATGATCTGAATGGGAATGGAATGAAACCCTGCCCTTGGGAAGTTTTTTAATCCTAATAGCATGATTTCTTTGGGCAGAGAGCATATCAGGAACCACAGTAAACTCTACTTCATCTGCAATATGGAGCTGGTTCCCATCCAGAATTTCACTGATGTGGAAGAACATATGAGCATCACGATCCACACACTTGATGAAACCAAAACTATCTCTCATGGCAGCAATCACACCCATTCTCTGGCTTCATTAGTGAACTGAAATGTATTTGATAGAACTTCTATGTTAGTTGCTTGTTCTAATTTGTCACGTCGGTCTGTTGAAATATTAAACCTAACATGGTCAACTTCCAATAGGGTCACCTTGGATTTTGTATCTTTGTCTCCAAGGGGAAGTTCTTTAGGAATCACAAAGTCAACTTTGATTCGTCCTGGCAATGGGTCATTCTGGTTTTACTGGGTACTTTTGGGATAACTTTGGTTAGAGTTCCTTTAAAATGTTCAATGCTGATGTCTTAAAAAATGACTGTTCCTTGAGGCAAAAGTCTGACATCTGTTGCAACTTCTTTACCATTTCTGTCCTTGATTGTGAATTCCACATCATCTCCAGGCTGTAAGGTTTCTAGGTCACCTTTAAATTCACTATAGTGAAAGAATATCTCTTTTACAACATCACCTCTTTCAATAAAGCCAAATGCCTCCTTCATGGCACAAACTACTCCCTGACAGCGGGCTTGTTTCTTT
This sequence comes from Ictidomys tridecemlineatus, assembly GCF_052094955.1. NCBI lineage: Eukaryota > Metazoa > Chordata > Mammalia > Rodentia > Sciuridae > Ictidomys > Ictidomys tridecemlineatus. The sequence continues at coordinate 78,158,749 of NC_135478.1, read as the reverse complement.
TTCAACAGCATAATGTTACGAGCACTTACAGCACCAGTATGTTTATTGTTATCAATTACAAAATTTATTTTATCTCTGGTTTCCAGCTGAACATTCCCTTCAACATCTTCAGGGGTGTATGTCAGATAAAACACTTCTTGTCCATTCATTCGTTCTTCAGGATGGATTTCTGGTTTAATCTTCACCAATTTAATAGCAATGGGTTTCCCAGTCCACCGGTCAGACGATACTTCAAATTCAACATCATCTCTTACTTTTAAGTCCTGCAGGTTGCCATTATATTGTGAACAGTGGAAGAAAAGTCTAGCTTGACATTCTGAACACTGAAAAAATCCATAAGAGGTTAATAGTTTTTCAATAACCCCAGTTTCACGCAGTGCTGCTGAAGTACCATTGGGGTACCCATTGTGTCCATTGTTGTGGAGAAGGTTTGGATCAAAGCTCATCTCGAAGTGATAATCAAATATTGCACTTTCAGTAGTATTTGCTGATTCTTCTTTTTCAGCACACGTTTCAAAGGATGAAAGTTGCTAGTATTAAAAAAAAGAGCGAGAGAAAATGATCTACCAAGCTAATAAAGAATACAACTGCTGCTGCACCGGACAATCTCACAGTACAGCACTGAAGAAAACAAAGACTACCAGCAGTGTTGGGAAGTGCTCTTTCAAAGCTGTTGAGTAGGCACAAACTTCTTGTTTCAGATCAAGTGTTGTGTCTTCAACTTAAGAGTATTCTTCTTTGGTCTTTTTGGTTGTTACGAGGTTTGTTCCTTGCTGATCTGAACTTGAAGCAGCAGTTTCAGGTGGTAAAGTCTGTTCTGTTACACTTCATACCCAACAGCTCAGCGCCCCCTCTCCAGCACCTCCATAAGCAGCATAGCCCGGTACTTAGGAATTACAAGCCAATTTTCATCCTGGCTCTGCATGCAGCCCCACCCAATTCCCCAGAGCCCCACACCCGAAACCCCAGGACTTGGAGTATTTCCTACTCATGAGGGCACTGACCCAGGAAACACCAGGGCAGGGCCATGGACTCTACCAGAGATATGGAAGACTATTAGACTCAGCTAATGAGACTGGAAGCTATGTAAAGAGGGTTGGAGAGAAGGGGCCCTGAAGCAAGCTCTGCAGAGATGGCCATCCTTAGAGCTGAGAACCTGCTGGGTTATGTGCATGAGAGGGGAGCTGCATCTCTAGAGTCCTGCTACATGGCCGTGGCCAGTATAAGAGGCCAAGGCAGGTTTAAATAAGTAAATTATCTTGCATTTTCTGAAAGGGATTCCACACATACCAATAAAGCATGATGAACAAGAATAGTTTCTGATGTGCAAAATATTTAAAATACAGTGACAATAGAAGAAACTGCAGCACAAAACACCTGGTATGGTGGGACCCAGCCAGGCCAATGCACTCTGGAGATAGTGTAGAGTGATACAGGGGTGTGGGACTGTGGGCTCACCCTGCTGGCTGGGCATCCAGTGGTGGCTCTGTAACTGTCTGTGCTTTAAAGCACTTAACCCTAGGGGAAGATCACTTTCCTTCATTTGTCTGGTTCAGATTAGGGTCTGCAGACCAGGAATGAATGAACAAATAAGTAGATGGTCGTTAGCAAATGCAATATCTAGAATTTGGTCACAAGGAGGATGCTAGTGATGTTGATCAAGCTGTGGGTGCACTTAGCAACAGGGCAAGGACACTAAGAGGTGCAGAGACTGGCCCCTGAGAGAGTACTCATGGGGCTGGAGAGGAGGTAGGGTGTACAGTTCTTAGGGCTTATACCATGGGTGGTTACTGAAGGTTGAGCAGTCCTGCTTGAGGGTCAGAGGTCAGGGCTTACCAGGCTGGGTACCTGGAAGCATGAACTTCACTGATGAGACACAACCAAGTACCTAGGGCCCTCAGTAACCCTATGACAGGGTTGGGGTAGGTTTTACTTCCTCATACACTCCCTCCACTGAGGGCACACACACACACACACACACACACACACACACACCACAATCTCTCTCTCTCTCTCTCTCTCTCTCTCTCTCTCTCTCTCTCTCTCTCTCTCTCTCTCTCCCTTCTACTGACCTTTCTTCCAGATGCACAGACTGAGAACCCCTGAGGAGAAATTCTAGGCCATAAGCCCAGGACTGCAGGAGGGCTCATTCTGCCTCTCTACCATCCTGGCTTTGCCAGCTGGACCCCTCTTGGTGCTGTACTGACTGCCATAGGCATCCAGGCCACAAAGCCAGAATTTCAAGCCAGGGAAGGAGGAGCAGGGCAGGGGGGAGGGGGTGTGCTCAGGACTGGGTAGCATAGGGAGGGTGAGCCCAGTGCCTGAAGAGTTTTGGAAGTCTTGTATCCACAATCCCTGACCCTCACAGACAGCTTATCCCTTGCATTAAAATAAAGAGCAATAAATTGTGCTCCTCTATTCAGGGATGGACTCTTGGAATACCCTCCTCCTCTTTGCCCAACTCAGCTTCTACCCACACATATTCACCTTCCCCATCACTCCTGAGAACTAGGCTGTCCACAGAGTTCAGGGCACACCAATGCCATTGGCTTCCCAAATTCTTAAATTCAGAGCTCACTTCAATTCCTTATCCAATGGTAGGTGTGGGTACAAAAGAGAAATAGGAGGAAGCTAAGAAGGAAACTGCCAGACAAAAGGCCTGCCAAGAACTTCAGACATGTGCAAACAATGAGTTCCTAACTCCCAGGGAACCATGTTCCCAAGGAAATAGGTGCTCATAATTTCTAAGACCTTGCTGGAGGGAAATGACACAGGGCATCTTGCACCACAATTACAGGTGGAGACGTGTTTTATCTGAGGCTTCCACACTAAGGGGACTTGGGTTATGATGTACGCACAGGTGACCAATTTGTGGCCTGAGAACATAGTGATCCTTTAAAGTGTGTGGCACAGAAGGTCACCTGCCATCTTCCTTTGGTGACAGGGAAGTCATTATTTATTGGAAGTATTTCATTCAATTGTGGACATCAGCAGGAAAACTAGGTCCTGTATTGGGACTTTCTCCATGAGGCAGTGACTAGCAATGTTGGATATACAGCCACTCTCTGACCATGAAGGAATGGTGAGTCTGTGGCCCAGCCCCCTACCTGCTCATGCAGTCCCTGAGCTCCAGTCTCTTTACTCTACCATGGAAGTTAGCAGGGTTGGGCTCAGGGCCTAAGATCATGCCTCTGTCACCATGGGCAGGGGCTGTGGAGGGGCCACAATCAGTGCCCCACTCCTCAGGGAGTTTTCTGTGGCTGCTGAAATAGATCACTGCAATACAGTGGCTCAAAACAACATGCATTTATTCTCTCACAGGTCTGGAGGTCAGAAGTCTAAAATGCATCCTGGGGATTAGAACCAAGGTGTTGGGAGACCAGGCTCCTTCGAGAGACTCAGGAAGAGACCATTGCCTTATGTTTTCCAGCTCCTAGAGGATACCACATCCCTGGACTCCTATCCCTTCCTTCAGTTTCAAAGCCAGCTCTGCAGCACCTACAAATATCTTTCTGGATTTCTCTTCACCTCTCCCCTCTCTCTTTCTCTTCTCTTCTCTCTCCCTCATCCCTCTTCTCTCCATTCCCCTACTCTCTCTCTCTCTCTCTCTCTCTCTCTCTCTCTCTCTCTCTCTCTCTCTCTCTCTTTCACCTCCTTCCATTCTCACATTTCTTCTCTTATTCTGACCTCCCACCTCTCTCTTTTCCTTACCTTGGACCACCCAGATAAATTAGCATAATCCTCCATCTCAGGCCCTTTAACATCATCCTCTGGGGAATGTCCCTTTTGTTACAGACCCTAATATATTCACAGGTTCTAGGATTAGGAATTAATATTCTTAGGCCCCCTCATTCAGTCTCAAGCTCAGCTTTGATCCTAATTCCATGGAGATCTGGGAATACATCTCCCCAGTTTCTCTCCCTTTCTATGTCTGTCCATCCCCAATCTGGGAATTTCTGGGACCACCCCAGACTCAACCCTGCCCACATGTCTGGTCTTCCACAGTCCCTTCTTTGTCTAGGATCACAGGGAAGGAACTATGATTTCAGTCATATCGCTGAGACATTTTCTTCCCATGACCCCCAGGTCTGCTTCTCTGTCACCAAGATGCTCTTGGAGGAAGATCTTATTAGGGTCTTCAGTCTACAATGAAGACACCATGTTCCAGAGACTCTGAGTGATTTGTCAGAAGTAGATCACTGGGCTGTCACTTTCCTGCTCCTACCATTATCAGTGTGTCACTAAGGACTCCTGGACTCCATGTGCTCCCTTTCCAAGTTAAGCCCAGAATCATGTCCTCTCTGTACACTTCCCATGGTACTGATGGCCTTCAAGTGGCTTGATTCAAGGATCCTCTCACTGTCCTCCTCTGTTGTTCTTGGCCCTAAACACTCAATGTCACTCTCACCACTTTGAAATTCCTCACCCTGCTGGGCCCCTCTGTCTGGTCCTCTATGCTGGTGCTGCTCTGTCAGGACTATTGGGAACTGGCTCCCTGTGTACTCTGGGCCTTTTGCTTCTTTGCCTGTTCAATCCTTAGCCTTCCTGGGGCTTGAAGGCTGCCAGAAGCTGTAATTTGGCTTTCCTGGTGACAGCCCTTCCCCAGGTGGGGTTACCATTCATTCTGAGTCTCTACTGGAGGCAGGCACCCTGTGACAAGGGCTGTGTCTCTAGCAGCCTGTCCCTCAGAGGTTAAGCTGGGTTCTGGACTGGACCTTACTGAGCCCTCCATGTTTGCTGTTTCACTGTAACATTGCTCCCAGTTCAGTGCAGATATGATGCCACCTGCCACCATCTGTCAACAGAGTGACCTTGGCTGAGGGTTGCTTTCAGGAAAATGCTGAGCTGGTATCTGACATGTTTTATATTTTGTGATTCAGACCACCTTGGAGGCAGATGTCCATACTCCCACACCTTGTGAATGAAGAGACAGAGGTTCCAAGAGTGAAGAAGGTCGTGTGAGTCCCACAGCTACACAGATGGTGAGCATCTGGGTCCATTAGCCCAAGGGCAACCCAAGCTGACTACGTCTTCCCCCATGCCTGACTGTAAGGGCCAAGCCAGTTTAGGTGGCATAGGTGTTAAAGACCACATGTATGTTGGGTCACTCTTCCTCCTAGGCAGGATGTGCCTATACAAGGCCAAGAGAAGATTCTGAGCATATGAATATTTGTGGTTCTGTGGAGTTGGAGGACCTGGATTCTTCTGTCTACCCTGGCTCAATGGATCCACAAAGCAAACTAAACAAGATATTTGTGTGCCTATTTCTGAGATGAGAGGATGGAGGCTCCAACAATAAGTGAATGATCCAGTCAGGGTCACAGTGAATTGTGGGGTGACCTATCCCCAGGCTCTTTCCACATATCCTCATCCCTGTGACTCGTTGTCATTTAATCATTAGTTCACTCACACATTCATTTAACAATCCCTGAGTGAGCATAGCTGTAAAATGGACCAAGTGCTGGGTGGAGGGACATGAGGACCACCTGCGCTGGAGGAATTCACAAGCTGCTAGGGGACAATTTGGAATTTACTACTTCTCCCCTCCTCAAGTTCCTGGAGGTCAACACCATTGAGGCAGACCAGGGAATGTCAGATACAGGAAAGGAATCTCTCCATAATCTTGAGAAGAATTTAACAAACAGAAGCATCTATGAGATGCCTCATCTGCCAGCCATGGGCCACTTAGGGCAAGTCACAGAACCTCATTGACCCTCCAGTGACTCTGAGATGTGGGGGCTATGATTGCCCATTTCACAGATGAACGCAGAGACATACACAGTCTACCCAGGTTCTACATAGCCCAAAGGCAGCGGATCCAGACCTAATCCCACCCATCTGCTCCCATCTCTGTGCCCAACCCAGACCTATATTTTCCCTAGGGAGTAATAGCCCCACCACACAGGGCAGGTCTATGCTGGGTAAGCCCCTCATTGTACAAGGAAGAATGTCAGCATCCAGTAGCTGATGGCTATGGGCTGAGACAAAATTCACAGAGTCAGAAGAGGGAGGGAGACTGGCTTCCTCTACAGCAAAAGTCATAGCCCAGAATGGCATGAGTCATTGTTGGGGAGCCCTAGGGAGCAGACTCTGGGGCTGTAGAAGAGGGACAATGAAGTGGCTGCTCTGGCCTGGGAGATGGGAAGCAAATGGCTGTTTGGGGTCCCTGGGGAAAGGAGAAACAGAGCCAGCAGCTCCTGCTGAATTGAGCTGGGTGACTCTCTCATCTGCCCCAACCCCCCTGTGAGATCTGCAAAGGCACCAGGAGAATATCCTCCTCCAGGTCTGGACAGGAGACACCCATATCCTTCATCCCACAGTACTCATGGCCCCCAGCATATACTTCCCAACACACAGGTCCAAAACAAAGCTTTCAAGCCAACTAGAAATTTGAACTTCTAGAAGTATGGATGACATAGGCACTGTCCCCTGGAGTGCCCACTGACATTTAATGACACAGCATAATGTTAGTGGACTTTGCCCTTTCTTCCTGACACATCAGCTTTTTCACCAGGGTCTCTATCACTCCTGGGCCAGTTTTCCTGTCTCACACCTCATTTCCAGAGCATTTCCCTTCTGCTGTCTGAATCCTTGAGATCTCACAGAAACCCCAGACTTCATCCCCCATTCAGGATGGGTTTCCATGGCTCTGAAGAAGCCACATGTCTTGGCCTTGAATCAATGCACCCCCTTGAGGCTCCTCAATGAGATATGCATGAGGAACAGTTCCAAATCAACCTGGATTCTCATACACATGAGATTGGATGATTTTTCCTGAATACCTACCTAGTTACTTCGAATCTGAAACCTAATCTGTTAGGGCAATAGTTCCACAGAACCACTCTAGACCAGAGCAGCTCTATGAAGAAGGGCTCTAGCCCTAGATCCTGGGTTTCCTCAGACCTTCCTAATTTGTGCCTGTTGTACTCACATAATTATTACTAGTGTCTTCTCTACTCCCAGAAAATTCCCAATATAGATGATGAATTTTTATCACTTTATCTCAAATAACTGTCAAATGACTCAATGATGATCATGATGAGAAGGAAGAATGAGATAAGGTCAAGGATGGTGATCATGACTGAATGATTTTCCTCAACTCATAAGATCAGCTGTCCTTATCTCTAGGCTGGATCTTTCCATTCCACAATGTTCTTTCTTCCTTTTCTGAGGGCCAGGCCTGATGCTGAATGCTAATAAACCCCACATGTCAATGACCTTGTAGATGAAAAAGATGGCATAATAGATATCATGCTGGGTTCAGGAGGAGCCCCTGGGAGTTCGCTGAGACAGTTTTGCTTCTCTCCTGTTGGGATGCATGTCTCACTCCTTCCTCTGGTTTTGGACTCCACACATTCTGGGGACTGGTGGCAGGTTCCATCTTAGGAGTCTGGGCTGTAGCTTCTCCTTCCACAGCACCCCCATATGGGCATGACTCTCCCACTACTAAGGACCCAGAAGCTGTGGTTTCCCCCTAGTGACTGTCCCAGGTCTCAGGGAGAAAAAAAGAGACTGTGCCTAAACATAGCATCCCAGCTATACCAATGCCCAGCCTCAGCTCCCCTCCCGCCACCATCTCCTGCACCTGCAGCAGATGTCTCACCACAGACCACATCCTCACATGGTGGACACACTCAGAAATTCAGAAATTTGGGGTTGGCTGGATCCTGAAAATCCTCAGGGGACTTGGCATGGGACCTCCCCAGCTGTTGCAGCTACAGCTCTAGAGGCCCTCGCACTCCCTGCTCCATACTGACATACACTGAGAGGTGAATTCTGGCAGTGACAGAGGAGTTTTGGTCTAGCTGGCCCTTTTTTCAGTGTTCATGGGGCCTGGATTTTCTCTCTTGGGTTAAACATGTAGGTATGCCCTTGTAGTTTCTCCTCTGTCAGAAGGACTTGCCCTAGCTTCCTGCTGCTTCCTTTACTCACAGGCCTCAGAGACTCCCTGTGAGTATAGGGTGCTCGTCCTTCCCAGGCCCAAGTGTCCTCAGCTTCCTGCTCCATGCCACCCCCTATGGTTCTTCTCATGTCATGTCATTGCCCCACTGTAGAGTGGGGAATTGGGGATTCTGAGACAGAGGATGACAGTATTGTTCTGGAAATATAAGAATGGTTCTGAGCCTCTGAATTCTCAGTTTGGGGCTAGCTCTGTGTATTCAAGCCCCATTAGAGAGGCCTCCAAGATCTTAAGAACCTTTCCTCCTCTGGTAATATTTGGGAAGGAAAATATCCCCTACCCCAGCTCTTCCTAGGAATTGGAAGACTATTCTGCCCTAGTAGAATATGGTAACACACACTCACTGACCTGACATGGATATTCTAGTTCCTTTTATTGATGACTCCATGTAGGAAGGAAGAGGGAGTTTTTCTTGCCTAAGACACCCAGCAACTTTGTATAAAGTCTGCGTCCTGGGACTTGACCAGTACCAGCCAAGAACTGGGAGGGCCAGACATTTTAAAACACCTGGGATGAAGCCAGACTGAAACTGGATGCTGTTTTTTTGGGGGGAGGGGCAATTTTAATTTCTTAACTTCAATCTCTCCATCCAAGTGCTTAGAGTGCAACCTGATATGGACAGTCCAATATGGGGCAGCAGAGACCAGTGATGTGGAGCTGAGAGCCAGAAAGTTTTGAAGCTCTTCTTAATGGGGGAAGCTGGACATCAGGTGGAAGGCTGCAGGATTGGTTACAGGAGGAGGGATATATGTATATGCTACTCGTTCTGTATTCCTGCAGTGATAGCTTTATATCATTCTAACAAACACCAGAAATAATCAACTTGCATGGATGAAAGATGTCTTCTACCTGTCAGGTGTGAACATTTTGGTCCATGATCAGTTGACTCCATCACTTTGGTCCTGAAGTAAGGAAGTCGACCATGTTGGGCAGCACATGGTAGAGAGGATGTGCCCACTCATGGTGGTAAGGAAAAGAGGAAAAGAGAGGGGAACAGGGACCCCATAATCCCCTTGAAGGGCACACCATCTATGACTGGAGACCTTCCACAAGCCCCAGATCGTGAAGGTTTCACCATCTCAACACTGCCATAAGATCAGACTGCAAATCAGTGACCTTTCTGCCTACACTCTCTGCTCAACTTCCAGCTCAAGAACTTGAGATGGCTTTAAAAAAACTTGTTAAAAAAAGTTAGAAACTGTGCATTTTTAACAAAACAGAATGTTGCGGTGTTTTGTTTCTTTTTGTTACAATAATACTTCACGAGAATGTTTATATTTTTTTGACATAGGACTGTAGAGAAAAGGCCTGAAAGGAAATAAACAAAAAATACCAAAGACATTTCAAATTAGAATTAACGTGGTCTGCAACATAATGTTCAAAGGAAGATGCATTCAAAGGCAAACACTAACCACAATTTTGTTCACAAAGCTCAATGTTAAATGAGTCCTATGTAAAAACTCACTTAGAAATTATATCCCTGTGTGGACTTCAAAAGCTGATCTTACAATTTTTTTTTTGAAAAATATTTAACTAAAGAATGTTTTGTTCAGCAGAGCTAGTCATTAGGCTGGCTTTTTTATCATTTTAAAAATTTCCATCTTTTCTTCAGTCACATTTCAGCTAACTACTACATGGGACCATGTGATGATGCTTTGGAACCCAAGCACATTTTGTATTGTTTGGGATCCAGATTGGAGTCATGACAGACAGGAGGGCATTGGACATGCACTACACCTGTTTTCTGGCTTCTGAACATCTTCTAACCTGCTTGAGAACACTGTTGAAGATGTCCACATCCTTCAGCCCTCGCCATGGATGGAAATTGCCACCCACTTGGACAGGATGTCCCTTATAAGTACAACTCATGCCAAACCCATGGTTTCTCCAGAAGCCAGTTTTTGAGTAAAAGGAAAAATGGTTGTCCCTGGTAACTTTCCCGCCATGAATAATCTTTTAATCATACTGTCTAAAGATGAGTGGGGAATGTGTTTATTGGCCCCAAACTCCATTGGCTCCACACTGTTGCAGGAGTTCCATGGTAAACACCAGGTCAACTTCACAGAAGAAGTGAAAATATTTGTTATGAAATGGCAAGATCCCACTCTGAGGGCCAGAACAATTTAAAATTCAACAGATACAGGCAAAATCTTCATAACACCTTTAGGGTACTTACTCATAAGTTCCACTAGTTTGGCCTAATCAGGGTTGGAGTTAGAATTAAAAACTAGTACAACCAATTTGGCATGATGATTTGGGGTGGGACATGTCTTCCCCAAGTTTCCCAGAAACCTCACAAACATGTCAGAACATCCAGACAATGGCATCAGTATATGACATTTTCATCTTTGGGCTCTTTGCTTTTGTTCATGGATCCAGGGAACTGGAAAGGAACAAGCTTCTTCAGGGAATTGGAGAGGAAGTATAGGTATCCAGACTTCTGGTTGATTCTGCTGGCCAGCTCCTGAGTCTCCAGTTCTTCATGCTCCACAAACTGGATCTTGCTGAAAATCTGCTGTAGGTATGCATGCCTCCTCATAGGAACTGTCATCTTCTTGCCTTTATACTTTCTGCATAGAAGCAGAAGGTTCAGAATGTACTCTGCCCTATACATGGGATTCACCACAGGATGATAGCCACAATGTATCTCCTTTAATTCCATGATGCATTCCCGGGTCTTGATGGTGGCCTTGATCATTTCCACTACCTACATAAAGATGTTATCCAAGGCTTACATCTAAGTCTTCCATCTGAGTCCATTCTCCTTGGAAGGGAGGGATGCAGGTTGGCTAATGGTCCACAGCCAAGTGCAAATTCTTCCCATTCAGAAATTCCCATAGCAGAATTTCCTCTTGAGTGCAGACCTGAAACCTCTTGAAGGAAGCAGGGATTCCCAGATGTTGGTCTTCTTTATGCATCTCTGTGTTTCTGCATTTGTTCATTAGGCTGATTTCTCAGTGGAGCTGTATTGTGTGATGATGCTGCTCTGCAGTCTGGCAACTGAGAAAGTAGCTGTGCAGTTTGTACTTGTAGCTTGGGTTTTTGTTCAGGTTGTATGTGATAGCTTGGTGAATCTTACTGTTCTGGAGATATCAGATGTACCCCTTTTTGTTTTTTTTTCCTCATTAAAAAAAAAAAAAGCTGATGCATCTCAAAAGACCCATGACACTTCTGTAGAGCTGAGTCCTATCTGCCTGAGAAACAGGGCTCACTGATATTCAAGCTCCTCAGGAATCTCTTCAGATGATCTCGTTTGATGTAAAGATCATCATCTGCTTCTAGTTCACAGTCCAAGCAGTGCTCATGCATATACTTGAGCATCATAAATGTCTTGTGGGATGATTAAGTACCATCCACGCCTCATAGTGGCACTACTGGAATTGGTACAGATGTGTCTGAACACTCACTAGAGAAAAACACCATGAATTGTTTTGGATCCTGTTCTGAAGATGGCCACAGAAGGAGTCTGAAGTATTTCTAGGTGGTCATGAGTACGACACAGAGAAGTATCCTGTTATGTGAGGCCACCAACTGGGCCAAGCCTAGTGGCCACAGCTGAGCCCCAGACATCTTCTTGTGCCCTGCAGGCCTGGGATCCTTTTGCTGTGCCCACAGACCTCCAGTCTGGTGCAGAACCACAGACCCACTTGTTTCAGCTCTGAAGCATGGGGCATGACAAACCTGTGAGGCCAGCACAAAGCCCAGCATGAGTCAGATCTGAGGCAATAAGCAGAGCTAGGCTCACCAACTTGCCTGGAGTCATGTCCTGCCGTTCTGACTGTGGGGCTGCTACCACCACCTCTGTTTAGGAGCCTGCCCACCACAGCTCCCAGTGGCAGACAACAGCTTTCCCTTGTGCCAGAAGGCCTGGTCCCAGATGCTCAGTGGGTGCCTAAGGCCAGCTATGCCCATAACAGCCCCGGAACTGACAGCAGGCCTGGTGCTGAAGCTTCATTATACACACCTGTCTGCACCACACTGACCTGCTCCTTTAAGAGAGGAACATGTCTTGCACATGCAATCTACATATCCCGAGCAAGGCCACCATGACTATTCTTGCTTTGGCACAGAAGTGAATGAGCAGTGCAAAGGCAATAGCAATGGCATCTGCTCAGAGACTTTGTCCTGCCCTGATGGTGCCCCAGCAGGCTCTGCCTCTGTTCTCCTTGTGGCCTAGACTGCTGCTGCTGCTACACATCCTCAGACCTGGCTCACCATTGCCCTTTGATATATTTTGAGTTAATTTTTGTGCATTGTGAGAAATAAGGGTCGAGTTTTATTCTTCTACATATTCTACCATGCTTTTTCTGTGATAGAGTCAGAAGCTCATGGAGACCTGTGAAGCCATGGGCCAAAAATTAATGCTCTCTTCTAACTTGTTCCTGTTAGGTATAATGGTCACAGTGAAAAAAAGCTGACAACCACCAATGGGACAGTTACAGAGCACATTTGGGATTCTGGTAGTACTACCCAGCATGCAATACTGAGGGGAGACCTAAGATGTAAAAAGGGTAAGAGATGGGAACTTGAGAACCTGAAGAATTAATATCTCTGCTAAAGGTACTTACATAGCTGATCATAAATACTAACAATGATATAGTTTTGTGCTTTAGTTTCTAACATATTACCATGTGAATTAAAGACAGGAGAAATTAAGTTCACAGTTTGAATCAATAATGGAAATGAACACAAGAATGCCAGTATGCACATCATACTTGTGACCACAGCATCATAAACAAGAAGGAATAGATGAGGGTAGGAGGAGAGGGAACATGGTAATAGAACTCAGAGAGCATCATTGCAAACTATGTTGATAATGATGTAAAGCATATAGAAACCACTGTAAAATTAAATTTCAAATAGAGATAAAAGGATATGAAAGGTAACAAAAGTGGTATGATGGGAAAAATAAAACAATCACAATAGAACTTGCTAGTGGAACAGTGAGGAATCTAAAAAAAAGGATAAAACACATGTAGAAAACAGCACATTGACAGAAGTGTATCATTATCTGTGATGACATTAAATGGAAAACATGAGTCTTGGTTTCTCAATACCTAAAAAGCCTGCATCCACACAAAGTTTCACACAATTTCTCTACACTATTGCATGTGGGGAGATAGGCTTGGGTTTGACAGATTCTCTTCTAACAGAAACAAAGCATTTGGTACATGAACTTGACTTGCCATGACTTCCTATGCACTGTCAATGCCATCAATCTGATACACAGGACAGGGCACATTTTGGCACCACTGGCACAGAGTGAGGCTGGACATACTGAAAATAGGCTCTCCAGTGACAGAAGATTTGGGGTCCTCAGGAGTGGGGCTGCTACTCTGTGAATCCTCAACCAGCAAGTGTCAGTGGGAGGGCGTTCAGAGAAATCCAGAAGAGAAGCTGGGGTTGCTTAGAGTTCAGGATCACTCCTGAAATGGGGGTGAAAAAAAGGAGTCCAACTATAGTCCCTGAATGAACATCAGGAGAATTTAAATTGTGTCTGGGGTTGCAGTGACATTACAGTGATATTCTGAGGGTCTGAGTAACACAGGGTCACCCCCAGGACACTGGAAATAGCCAAGGCACAAAAAGGGCCTCACCTGGGAAATGAACTGAAGGAGGCTGATTGTATGTGTAAGCATGGCAGACCAGCTGGTTGAATTTCATAAGGGAGAGCACACTAAACTCAGATGCTGTAGGAGGGAGCACAGTGTGAGAAGATGGGGCTTCTAGGGTCTATTTCCTTCTCCCAGCATGAGTGCATGTGCCTCCTGCTAATCTCAGGGAACTATTTACCACTGTCCAGAAGTCAACACTGGGAAGGCTTCTCTATCCTAGGGTCTTCCAAAGATGCCTACACAGTCTTTTCTGGCATTTCCTCCCATCTCCAGCCATACATACTTTTCCTCAGGAAGAATTTCCTATGTGGTCTTGCATGAGGGAAGGGGGCACTTGGTCACTTCTCTCTGCATGGACAGGCTCCCTGAGGAGAATTTCAGATTGACACTGACTTTCACCTGCCTCAGTTCATAGCCCTAAACCTGGAATTCACCTTAGTTCAGAGGCAGGATCCTCTCTGCTTGAGGAATACTTGACAACTCATTTTTAAAGTTCATCCATGGAAACTGTGACACTGATGAACTTCATAGAAAATAAGGGACCTAAATTTGTTTTGTCTGTTAGGACTAGATTGTGGTGCTTTTTAACATGTCACATAAAGCATGGAAAATTTAAAAATAAGAATAAATGCGGCCACTTATGGTTCACTGCAGAATGAGATGTGTCAAACACAATGTTTGAGACTAAAATTGTTGCAAATCCACAAAAGTAGGCAGTTGAATAAGTAAAAAATGTATAACATGTGAAATGCATAAAAGCATGTCAACAAGAACAGAAATATGAAATGAAATACCAAAGATGAAACCAAAGTCCATGTAGGAGATACTGAGAGGACTATGAGGAATGTGAGAGTCCATGGTGACCTTATGCTGAGTCACTTGTCATCAGTGGTCTCTCAGCAGGGAGTTGCCTTACCCTTGAACAGGAACAAGAAAGGGCAGCAGCCCATCTGAAGTAGACCCAGATGAAAAGCAAACAAACAAATAAATGAACAACAACAACCAAAAAAAAAAACAGCTCAGAAGAATTGGAAAAGTGGCAACAGGGTCAACACCTGGAAAGTGACTCTAACCAGCAGTCAGGAAAGTCAAGGGGATATTTTGCCCAAAGCAGCTTGAAGCAAGTTGAATGCTGAACCTCCAACTCCTCAGTCTCTTCTTTTGTCCCCACAGCTGATTTGATGGGCTTCCTATTAGTAGTATGCCCAGAGGATTCATAACTTCCATGTTGACCAAACACACACTTACCCCCAAAATCTAGAGATGAACAAGAGTGCTCTCAGGGAGCCCGGCTGTAACTGTGCATTTGAGGAAAGAAACCAATGAAGAAAGTTGTCCAGCAAAGGCATCTCAGGGACTCTTATGGTTTGGATATAGGGTGTGCCACAAATACCATGGGGGGGGGCAATGCAAAAATCTTGAGAGGAAAAAATGAAAAGGTTGTGCGGTGTAAACCAACCAAGGTTAAATCCAGTGATATAGGTGTTAACTATATGCAGGTAGACTGTGGCTGAATGAGGTTGTCTTGGGATGAGACTTTGGGGTTTCTATTTTGTTCCTGGTTTCCCTGGGAGACAGAGGTCTCTCTGCTTCGTGATTGTCATGATTCAAGATGTTTTTCTTGTCTATGTCATTTGGCCATGATATTCTGCCTCAGTTTAGAAACAGCAATTGAAATGGCCATATATGACCTGTCAAATCTCAGAGCCTGAGTCAAAAAAAAATCCTCCTTTCATTTTTTCTTGTAAGATTTTGATCACAGCAAAAACCTACCTGACTAGTCATGAACCAGAAAGGCCATTCTATATTCAGAAAGCTGCTCTAGGCTGCTAAATTCCATGGTGAATATCCTGATACCCCATCTAGTACCCCTCATTCCTTGCGTTTTGTAAATTGAGCCAGATGCCCTAGTTATTCTGGGTTATGAAAGAGTTGAAGCGTCAGAACCATGCTGGAGGTGAATCCAAGGACATGTGAACAACCGGACCACTCCTCTCTATGTAGCGGCCTAACAGATACCCATATGCAGGCATGAGTCACACGATTGAAGGGATTCACTTCTAGCTTCCATGGCTTGTATAACAGAAATCATTCCTCCTACTACCAGAAATATACATGTGATCAATTTTGAGAAATACACTGAAGCTATCACATTTTTAAATAAACATGGCACCATATTCCGTGTGTGTCAAGCAGAAACTCATTGCCACTTCCATGATCACTCAGTCTCCACCTATACATAATTATGATATCCAGGATTCATGTAATAAGATGATCCATCAAACTGCCACCCCCCAAAATGTGCATCTTTTCCAAGCAAGAGAATACAATACACTTTTTGACCTCAAGGACGTTCATTGTCCTCCACCTATGATATCCTGTAAATTAAATATTGAAATAAAATGTCAACTTTTTTTTTCATTTGAACCAGGGATTGAACTCAGGGTCACTAGACCACTGAGTCACATCCCCAAGCCTATCTTGTGTTTTATTTACAGACAGGGTCTCACTGAATAGTTTAGTGCCTTGCTTTTCTTGAGGCTTCTTTCATAACATGATCCTGCTTCAGTCTCCAAACAAGTTGAAATTACAGGCATGTGACACCGGTCTTGAATAGTTACATAATTTTAACACACCTATGTTAGTTGACACTAGAATCAATCAGAGGAAGGAAAACATATTCAAATACATTCTCATTAAAATAAATATTTTCTGTAGAATTCTAATTCCTGTGATTATCATTGGTAATTTCTCACTTGTCTATTCTAATTCCCTTCACCACCAAAAAAAAAAAAATGCTTTGGCTAGTGTTGATCTCTAGCTAGTACTGCCAGGTGGTAGGCACAAATCATCACTCCATACAACATAGGTGCAACAGTAGCCCTGCTGAGTTGGATTGTCTTGGTATTCTGACCTTAACTGCAGTCCAAGGAAGGACTAGAGAACATGCTTCTTTCCATGCATTGCCTCCTTATTTTGAGTCAGCAATGGCAAAATAATTCCCCTGATTATCAGGAACAATCATGACCTCATAGCCACAACTTGGTCTAATGATTCCTTGTCATGAGTAGCAAAATAGAGGCTTAAACCCAGGTTACAGCAGTCATTCTTGTGTCCTGTGTTTGGAACTAAGTCCTCTTCACTAGATCAATAATAGGGTTCAATTACTGAAATGGGAAGTAAACATTGTGCTAGTGAGTCACTAGTGTGTGGAGTCATTCCCAGTCCCAGGCCCTCATTCTAGCTTCAGGAATACTGGATATTCCAAAAACATCATGTATTGGATATGGGTGTAACCACTCACCAAGATTCATCTTGACTCCTCAAAAGCCAGTCAACCTTTCTGTCAGACATGGTGTTTTAGGACATTGGGGAAATGTAAGAGTAGTAATGGCAGGAATATGACTTGATTGCTCCTCTTTATTGGCTGTGACATAAGCATTGTGCTCAGAAGCCCCATGTTGAATACCACAATGGTGGTTAAGGTGTTCACTAAGTCCATGGATAACAGTTTTGGCAGAAGCACTGCAGGCAAGGAAAACAAGCTCCCTCAAGGGTAAAGGCATGTTTCACTGAGAACTAATGACAGTCTGCCATGATGTAAGGTCTAGTGTCATCAATCTGCTCTGAGATACCTGGCTGCTTCCCATAGGAAATAATTTTATGTTAGAACTCAGGGTTGGATTCGGCTGTTGCCACCTGGTTATAGGCAGGTCACCTCTGTGAGTGGAAATCTGTTTTCATGACCACATGAATACTCTCTCTTGATGAAAGCATGGACATTGTGTTCATGACCTGCTTGGGAAAACATGTCTAGGGAAGGAAGCCTCCTGATACACATCAATTGAATTAATTCAAGAACCACCTCATCCTCAGGATCATTTCCTTCTCTGTTCACTCTTTGTTGATTATGACCTGGCACCAAAATACCTTTATGACTTTGCAAACAAGAGTTTATTTTCTTTATGGTAAAACTGTGATGGTGAAAACGGTCACTTAAAAGAAACACTGAATTTCTGTGAACATAAATGTGGAAATAGAAGAAGCTTGTAACATTGAACAGTGAAAAACTGCTTTTTTATACCCCTATATTAGATTATTTATATAACTTCTGTCTCTATATATGAATACACAACCAGTGTAACTCTGCATCATGTATAACCAAAAGAATGGTAAATTATATTCCATATATATCCAAAACCACTCTACTGTCATGTATATCTAAAAAGAATAAAAATTTTAAACAATTATACTATATAGATTTAGAAGTGTTGTGTTAGTATACTACTTAAATTATGAAACAAACATTCATTTTCTTCAATGTTAAATTTATTCTAATAAACACAAATCAAATTTACATGACTGGATGTAAATATCAAAGGGTAAATATTATTTCTGTTAAAAACTCAGTGGTTAGAAAATTACCAATCATACTTTGGTTATTTCATTAAGTAAATCTACCTTAAAAAATGTAAATGAGAAAACAGAAAACAGATAATACATTTCTGAGAAAAATTTACTGTCTAAATTGACATGTAACAAATATATAAAACTTATTTCAAAGAAATGACACGAGAAAAAGAATCTGAATTATATCATAAATAAGTGTTCATCCAATCTTTGTTACAATGATACTTCTTTGCTATAGTGGGTTATATAACATTATTAAAATAATTATGCATGCCTGTTTAATGTGGTTAAGAGACTTTGCAAAATCTGCTTCATGGTATTATTATTAGACATTTTTGGACCAGAGTCCTCAGATAGCAGTAGTGTCACACTCACTTTTTACCCAAAGCCTCACCTCCTCCCATAGGACATACATATGGGACTCCTGAAACAGTGTCTGGTACTGGGAAGTTGGAAACATGAGGCCTTTACCATGTGCCCATGCAGGGTACTGGGTGGGAGCCCTGCTCTTGCTCCTTCCCAGAAGCAAATTATCCATGATGCTAAGTCTCGTTGACCTTCTCACCGGCAAATCACACAGTTCTGGCTTCATATTAAAGTGATGACTGATGTTGTTTTGTACCTATCAGCAACAGGCTTTGCACGATGAGCTGCTCTTCAAAAGATGTGTAATTCTCTACAGCAGGAGACATGACAGTTCCCAACTCCCATGGTCTACATTGTGATTCTCCTAGGAAACTTTCCCTAAATAGCAGATTTTGTCTCCTATCACAAGTCCTCTATTAATATATATATATATATATATATATATATATATATATATATAGAGAGAGAGAGAGAGAGAGAGAGAGAGAGAGAGAGAGAGGATAAGTTTAAGTTTGCCCATACAGCTGGGGACCAGAACCACTGTGGCTTATGTCACAGGGTCTCCTCACACTGGAATACATACACATTCATCAACATTCACTGTAGCTCATATAGAAGCCTCCATGGGCCTCAGCTCTGTGCCCAGAGAAGGACCCAGTGCAGAGAGGTACACTAGGTCCTCAGAAGACGGTTCCCAGGTTTACCCTCACCCATACCTTCTTTCTGGAATTGGTGCCAAGGCATAGGGTAATATGATCTGTGGAGACTGGAATATGATCAGGGGAAATGGTAATCCCAGATAACCTGATGTAGTTGGTGAAAGACAAGAAGCTCTTGAGCATCCTGTCCAAATTCTGAGGAAGCTTCAACCACCTCGATAGGCTGCCAGAGAAAGGAATTAGCAGACTACATAAAGTCATGTACACACATTAAATGGTAGTACAGAAAAAAAAAAGGAGTGCAAAATTTCCTAATTCTGTGGGGCCTATTATTCAGTTATGAGAGAAACTAAATGTGTCTGTAGAGAATATTCTGATTTTTGTGACTCCAAAATGGTGTGACCACTTTGGAAAGCAGATTGGAGATTCCTTAGAAATTTTTCAATGGAATCACCACTTGACCCAGCTTTCCCACTCTTAGATGTATACACCAAAGACTTAAAATCACACCATAGTGATGCAGTGACATCAGTGTTCATAGCAGCTTAATTCACAGTAGCTAAACTGTGGAAACAATCTAGATGCCCTTAAACATTTGAATGTATAAACAAACTGTGGTACATTTGCAGAATGGAATATGACTTAGCCTTAAAGAAGAATGAAATATAGCATTGACAGATAAGTGGACAGAGTTGGGAATATCATGGAACAAAATAAGTCATTCCCCAAAAGCCAAAGCCCAAATATTTTCTCAGATAAGTGGATCAGGCCCATAATATTCTGGGGGAAAGTCAAGAGAATAATGGGAAATTTTGGATTGAGCAGAGGAGAGGAGGTGGAGGGGAGGGTGTATGGGGGCAAGATGGTTGAATGAGAAACACATTACTACCCTTTGTAGGTATGATTTAATGAATGGAGTGACTCTGCATAATCTACAAGAGAAATGAAAATTTGTGCTCTATTCATGTTAAAAAAATCCAAAATATCTAGATTTTAATTTTCTTGGTAGGATCTTTGGCCCAGAGGATTCACAGCCAAAGAGCTACAGGCAGAAGCTGGAGGCAAAACAATGGCCAGAGGCAAAGTCTCAAAGATAAAGAGAAGGAGGAGCAAGATAGAGCAAACTGAATTGGAAGCATACACATGAAGATTCAGATGTACTAATCACTGTGGAAGTTGATAAGAATAAAGTAAACTATAGAGGGCCATTGAAGAATTGAGGAAAATACTGGTACCTGCAGCAGAATGGGAAAAGTGTTCAAACTGAGTTAAAATTATAGAACCTTTATTTATCTATCCTTAATAAAATTTTGAGAACAAAGTACATCCTCTTCCTCCTTCTCCTTCTTCTCCTACTCCTCCTCTTCCTCCTCCTTCTCCTTCTTCTCCTCCTCCTCCTCTTCCTCCTCCTTCTTCTCCTCCTCCTCCTCTTCCTCCTCCTCCTCCTCTTCCTCCTCCTCCTTCTTCTTCTCCTCCTCCTCTTCCTCCTCCTCCTCCTCCTCCTCTTCCTCCTCCTCCTCCTCCTCCTCCTCCTCCTCCTCCTCCTCCTCTGCATCAGATTCTATGTCTTCTCTGTGGACCATGGCCATAATGGTGATGATTTGTCCTTAGAAAAAGAAAAGGCAGAGTTATAGTCAAGGTGAGAACTTGAGTTGCTCCTTCTCCTGGTGTTCTAGAGCCAAAGTCAAAGCTCTCCATTTTTCATCTTGTCTGCACTCCTGTCTCCTGGCCTCCATCACCTCACCTCTGCAATGAGAAATAGATCTAGGATACCAAGAGCTCTTTTCACGTTCAAATTCTGCCGCTGTACTCAGTAGGGATGTCTGTGTCATCAATTTTACTCCAAGAGGTTGCCACAGTCTCCCTGATTTTCTGGACTTACGCCTCTTGAATACAAGCACATTCAGATGTTCCTCCTAGTCCCAGGGCTTGAGAATTAGATGAAGACTGGAGGTTAGAAACATGTTCAAGGAGGAACTTCTCCCCACTCTTTTACAGGAGAACACAGTGACCTGTCCAGGGAGCACTGAAACAATTTTCTTTAAGTCCCTCACAGTTGGGAGTATATTTTAAACCAGGAGTAGACAAAACATAGAAGAGAAAGTGCTGCTCTAAGAAGAGAACATGCAGAGGGAATTTGTGACTTTTTATTTACTGCTTAGCACTAGTGAGAGCTTCAATTACAATTTCACAAAGTCACTTGATGAAAGTGTGTTCCACTAGATTCCTTCGGTTGTGCATCAAACCTAAAGTGCATATTAATTCTTTCATGCAAAATGCCAAAAAATAGCCAATAATAAAAGCCAAGCTACTTGATGCTTAGATGAGGCAAATTCAGGACAGAGTGGGGCTTGTATAGAAGATTGTGTATAACTATCAAAGCAGAAAAAATGTCTTCTTACAAACAGGATGATCAAAGTCATGACGACTATTAACTGTTATTTTTATAAAAGCAATACATATTTCTGTTTATTTCTATTTCATGCCCACTCCTCATTTTCCACATGAGTTAGGTGAACTAAACTCCTAGAAGAAAACTTCCCATTTTGTCATACCCTTAGGGCTGTTCCTACCTGCAGTCTCTTCCTCATCACTGCTGGATTCATAATTTTTGCTCCATGTCCAACCTTTATAGACACAAAAATCAGCAAGAGCATTACTGAAGATTGTCTCTTGCATTCTTTGTCACAATTAAGCTCATGATGGTAACTTGGGTTCATAATATTTGTACTGCACAGAATTGTGTGATTGAGGCTTGGTCCTTAGAATGGTCATGATGACAGTTGTGACACCTGTATGAGGAAGGGTTTGTTGGAAGTGATGAGGTCTTTTAAGGGTATGAGACTCAGAAGTAGGAATATAGTTTTCTCAAACCCTTGTTAGATCCTGGTTATATAAGAAGAGAAAATGAATCATCTGATCACTGCTGGCTTCCTATCTCCCCATGTGATGTCTCCCTCCTGCACCTGCATCCATGCTGACACCACCACTCATGCAATGCAGCTAAGAGGGCATTCACAAAAGCCAAGTGTTTGCCAGCACCATGCTCTTGTATCTCCAGAACTGTAAGCTAAACCACCTGTATAAATTATTCAGTCTCAAGGGTTTTCTTATTAGCAAGAAAAACAGAGTCTTACTAATATTAATAGTCAGGATCACCCTGATCTCTGTTGTGGCTTCTTAGACCCTCTCTTAGCTCTGGGGAGTCAGAGGCCTCAAAACAGGATGCTGCAAACAACTGCAAACCTTCAAGATTGAGAGTGGAACTGAAGGAATCAAATTTTAACTACTTCCTTCCATTGGTACATTATTACTCTCTCCTTGAAACAGACCAAGCTGACATGCAAACTGTGATGCCAACAGTTTCAGGAATACAAACTCACAGAACAAATACTGTGCCATCATCACAGCAGCTGCTCACAAGAGAGTGCTCTCTGCCTTATGCACATGGGTCTGTTGGCCACTTGAAATGTGGAACTTGGATGAGACTTTGAAGGTTTTTAATTAAAAATTAAATAAAATTAAAAATACATTTTAATAATAAAATTAAAAATATCCAAATAGTGATTGCTATTTTGTATGGCCAAGACCTGGAGTTTGAAAATGAAGCAAGTATGAATTTCCTTCCCCTGGGTTTCCTTGGACAGCTGTTTGCTAGCATAACCTCACTCCTCATTTGTAAGTAGATTATAGACTCATGCAAAAGGGCCAGGAACTCTCTGAGGGACTGAGGACTCTGCATCAACAAAATCAGCATTAAAATCCAGATGGCTCCCCACAAGATGAGGCTATCCCACCTAGAGCTGATGAGAAATGTGGGTGCAGAGCTTGGACACAATGCTATCTTCTAAACTTCCCTAAGGATTCTGGCTGGTTATGGTGAGATCCCAGGTGGATAGGTGGCTCACTGTGGAGCCCCACATGCTGGACAAGTGAGGTCTTAGCACAGAGGGGCATTCAACAAATACTGATAGGGACTAAGATGAAGACACTCTGCCCAGGGATGAGCTCAGAAATGAGGAAGAATGACGAGCACAGTGGTTCCACCCTCCCGGTGACCAGTCAGTGTCAGTATCCATATATGTATGATTAGGAGGACCTGGATAGCATTTGAGACCAACAATGTGAAGACCTATCAGAGACACTGTCAATGTGATATCCTGCAGGGCACACAGGAAGCAGCACAGACCTAAACTGTGGGATCAGACACCACTGTTGAGCTGAGCTTGATCTTCACTGGAGCCCATCTTTAGCTCTGTAACTAGATGAGCTGCAGTTGCATTGGTCATCCCTGATGAAAGTCCCTCCAGTTTAAACATGTTTCCCATAAAGTGTTGTCTACCAAACGACCCAAAAGGGCAGGTTTCAATGTCAGTTGGAACATGCAAACAAATCCCTTCCTTAGCTACAGGAAACTCTGTCCTGTGCATCTTCCCTGTCTCAGATTCCTACCATAAGTGAGCACAGTGTGCTGGTGGACCTGAGAGTCACTGTTAAGGATTGACCCTGTCCAAAACTTTGTGCTTAGAATAGGATTGGAAAATGAATTCTGACATCTCTCAGAGAAAATGTATATGAACGTGAAAAACTGTCATGAGTGAAGTGTGATGAACAATCAAATGCCCTGTCTAAATACAGGGCCTATAGACAAGTGAGGTTTGTTATTAAGTGAAGTTGCTACTGGTGCAGTGACAGGAATGAAACTGAGCTTTTTCTTATTGAGTGTCATGAAAATTTTCCAGGTTTGGATGGGATATATTTTGCAGGTTAATTGAGGTATTCTTGGCATGGAATGAACTGCACCCATGGAAAGTTTATCATTTGCTCTATTTACTCATATGCAAAATCATGATCTAATGGACATGGCATTTTTTGTTTAAACGTGGACTTTGGCATCTTGGTGTGTATATATCTAGAGAATCACACAAATGTGCAAAAACGAATGCACAGGCACACTCAGATTCAAGTGACATGGATGTACACAGAGCAACACATACAAATCTCTCATGGAACTAACCACAACATTCAACTCACACAGGTGCTATCAGGAAATATGGAGAATGGCCATAGTTTTTTATGTTTTTTTTTGTGTGGGGGGGGTGTCTGTGTGTTTGTGTGTGTGTTTTTTTTAAATCAATTTGGACCACAATCTCCTCACTTGTCATTCTCAAGGAGGTAGTGGAATTACTTAGACTCTGCACTCAAAAAGAAGGGAGACGGTCTGACCCTTGGCATCATTTACATTTTGCATCAGGAAGAGAGTGAGGCCAGGATACATACCACTTATGGCTCCTCTTGAATCCTCCTGTGAATACAGAAAAGGAGTCACTATGAATGTCAAGCCATGCTCTGTCCTGTGTGTACAAATCTTTTTTATTTTTAATTGGTGACATTAGAAAATCCAATGAGAAAATGGTCAAGTCAAGGGAACTCAAAGGCAAGGACAAAGCAAATGTGCATTCATCAAATGACACAAGGTTCTATAGGGGAATTTGTGTTACAGGCCTAGATTAGGTGATAAATAAGGAATTCAATGGCCAGGAGGGAAACCACAGCCAGACACAGAGCTTGTTATCATACAGTGTGTTGCTGATATTCTTTCTCATTAATGTTGCCTTCAGTGTGGTCTCAGTTGGCCATAGACACCCCCATGAAAATCTGCACACTCAGAAAATTGTTTATATCATCTCCAAGAAATCATATGATATTACAAGGAAAAGAGAAACTAAAAAGCAACACTTGGATTTCAGAGGAAGATAAGCAAACTTACCATGGCTTTTGATGGGGACTCCTGACCCATGCTTTCCCCAGAAATTAACTCCATCATGCCATTTGGGGGAACTAGGAGGATACAGAAAGACTATTATTATACAACTTATTGCTTGTGAATTGTTCAGGGCATTTCTTGATATGGACAGCAGTGAAAATACACAGCAAAAAAAAGAACAAGAATGAATGAGAAGCAGAGCCTTTGGTTTTCCAGCTAGAATAGAACCATGTGTGATATGTACTTTTGAAATTTTGTACCCCTAGGTGTATATCTTTCTAGACATGACCACTGAGGCCATTTTAAAAGTATGAAAAATATTTCACATCTCTGTAGGAGCTATGAGTAGAATAATATATTGGAATAACCTGGAGTGTGATATATCACTAAATGATGAATACATTTCCCTTTCCAAAGCATTACCGTCAGGACAATTTTCTGAATTCTTATATCTTCTATAACTTGCATACTCAAGAACCTGGATCTTTTGACTCAGCATAATCTCTATCTACAGAGTAGGCCTAGTAACCAGAATTTAATATCTGGGTGTCATAAAATGTGAAGGAATTGTATCATAGAAATCATGCATTAGTGTGGGTTTTTAGTTTTAAAAAATGGAATTTTGTACTGGGCATGTTAGAACAGAATTTCTGAGGAAACTCCCACAGCTTCACTAATGCATACACAATTATTACACAAGGACATGCTCAGAGATGCCTCTCCACCTTCATTCACCTAAATGCACACTACCAAAAAGACAGCTGTTTCAGGATCATGGTAGATGGCCATAATCCTTCACTGGTTTTTCGCTTTGTCAGCACATGCCAATCCTCATTTCCAAAAGAAATCTAAATCCAAGATAAATGTTTACATAGAAACAGGAAGGAATGTCTGACCTATCTAAGTATAGAGGTTTTCCTCAGCATGTTAGGGAGTTGAGAATACTTACATTTCTCATTTGCTGCAGAGGCTACCTGTAGTTACAGAAAGGAAGACAGTGTGAGCAGGAGATCATTTTCACAAGTCTACTGTTGGCTGTGGTGACATTAAATAACTAGATGGGAAACAGCAGTTGGGGCACAGATCACAAAGTAAGGCAGAGAAGACTTGAGCATTGCATGAGAGATTTCTCAGGTACAATTTGATGACATGCACAAAATTCATTTTCTACCAAGGAAAACTGCCACTGAGGAAAATGCCCACTACAATCATTTGACAATGGTTGTTCTCATATGTGAATGTCATCTTGAATCATTCTCACAGGGAATAGATGAGCAGTTGTAATTCCACCACCTATGAGTCACCTATAATGAACACTGTCATATTTTCATGCAGGAATTTGAAGTAAAAGGAACAGAACAACAATTATATCTTAGACAAAGAAGGGTCACATTACCTCAGCTATATAATTTATTTGGTCTCCTCCCAAATCCATTGATGCTACTTGCACGATGACCTGATTGCAATCTAGGGAAATACAGGGTCATTGTCAGTACATTGGTTTGATGTTGAATTACTCCAGAGGCTTCCTTACTGTGGACATGGATCTAGCATGTATGGAGATGATTGTTTAACACACACAGGCTCCATTGCTGCTGGAATAGGATTGTTTCTGATTGGCAAGAGAAGGAGCATACCAGGAAACAAAAATTAAAAATACAGAATAAATGGAAGGAACTACAATGAGAAATGAAATATTCTATGGATACACTAGTAGTTTCAGCATTCCTTCATAACACTTTACAGATCCATCAGGAAGAAAAGAAAAAGTATACTCTTGAATCAGTCAACTCTGTTGTGGGTCATATTACTTCCACCCCAATACAGGTTTAAGTCCTAACTCCAGTACCTCCAAATTTTACTGGGTTTGAAAAGAGAGTCATTGTGATCGTAGCAATTAAAGGTATCTTCTTGGAGCAGGGTGGACCTATTCTCCAAATAGGGCATCTGTTCTCATAAGAAGATGGGGCACATTCATGAGAGACTAATGCCATGTGATGATGGAAGCAGAGAGTAAAGTGCTGCAGTTGAAAACCAAGCAGAAAAATGATGGCCACCAAACCAGTAGAAGTTAAGAATGGGCAGGAAAAATTCTTCCCTAAAGTTTTCAGAAGTAGTATGTTTCTGCTAACAGGTCAATGTGGGATTTCTAGGGAATAGACCTCTAAGATAGTATAGTTGCATTAGTTCAACCCAAGAAAGCTGGTACTTAGATTTGGAAACCCTAGGAATTTACCAACACCATTATCATTCACATTAATCTAATTGGCATTTGAACAAATACTTCACAAAACCATGAGAGAATAAAATCTGTTTTCAAGTTCACCTGAGTTATTCATCAAGATAAGAGTATATTTTGGCCTTAAACATTCTTTGGTGTCTTCAGATATTGTGCAAATTTGATGTCAGGAAAAGGGAAATTGGCAGATTGGAGGAAGGATGCACCCAGACTTATAAGGCAGGAAGACTGCTTCTCAGTGAGGGGGAAACTAAAGGAAATCACTAAAACTTAATAGTGAATGGAGAAAAATCATAGAGGCATATAAAGTCAGAAAATTAAGTAAAAAAAATAATGCATTGCAAAATGGAAACCAATTTAAGGTAGAGAGAACCTTTATTTCTTGCAGCTCCACAACCTGTAATGTAAACAGTGCAAATAGTCCTTCCTCTCAGGTAGGCAAAAGAGGGGTTTCACTAAAACTCAAGAGTGGACACTCAGGGAGTCTTAGAGAATCAGAAACTTGGGTACATTAAATAAAGAACCCCCCAAAAAACAAAATACTTGGGATCTAAGCTGGTGGTGGCAGAAGCAGCACCTGCTATAGCAGCAGGAATAGTGGCACTGCTAGATCACATAGGGAGGGAACATACACAGAAACAAAATAGACAGATTTAGTTGAAAATCCTGAGGTCAGAGAGGCAGCATTTACTTGGCTGAAGAAGAGACTTCTTTGCACTGTACACTGGTGCAAGAAGGAAGCTCTGTGATTCCCACTGTCCCCAGAGAGCAAAGCAGAAGCCTTCTTGACACAGCCAAGTTGATGGTGCCAAGAAATTTCACCAGAAGAATTCTAGACCTGGTGAATTTAGCAATGTATCAGCACTCATAAATCAATAGCATTACTATATTCCAACATTGATGGCACTGATATAGAATTCCAAAAACTATCCCTTTTACAATAATCTGAAAAAGCCCCCAAGAATGAATATACCCTAGAGGGTGTAAGATGTCCACAATGAAATCTATAGAAAACTGGAAAAAAATGGAAGTTGATCTCAAAAGGTACAAAGAACTTCTGTGTTCTTGGATAGCCAGAATTAATATTGTCAATGTGGCCATACTATCAACAGCAATATACATATTCAATGAATTCAATAAAATCCCCTTCAAACTACCAATAATGTTCCTTACAGTATTGAAAAACCAACCCGGAAATTCACTTGGGATAATAACAACAACAACAACAATTTACCAAAGCATATCTGAGCAAGAAAAACTATTTTGAAAGCCATCACAATACCCAATTTTAAATTATACTATAGAGATGAGTAGCAAAAACAGTATGGTATTGAACTGAATATAGATATGAAGATCCACGAAATAGAATATACCACACAGAGACAACCCACCTGATACTTACAGCCACCTGATCCCTGAGACTAGGGCACCAAAATATGTTGGAGAGGACATCATGTTTTAAACAAATGGTGTTGGGAAAACTGGATACCCATAGAAATACTGGCAAGGATAGGAGAAATAGTGTACACCGACACAATGCTGGTGAGACTGTAAATTATTAGGACAACTCTGGAAACCAATGTGGGGATTCATGAAAAATCCAAGAATGAAACACACAAGCCTCAGCTATTACATTCCTCTTTGCTTATTCTCTAGAACTGCAAGTCAGCATAATATAGTGATACAATCACTTCAATGTTTGTAGCATTTGCCATAAATATATTTAAGATCAATCCAAGTGTCCATCAACAGTTGAATGAATCAAGTGCACACAATTAAATGGTAACTAGATCTTTACTTCTGGACCTGCAGCACTGTTGAATGACTCAAAGCACATCATTTTGTACACATCAAAAAAAATTGGAACTCTATATAAACTAGAATCATTATTGCAGAGTGGACACAATGACAGGATTTCCAAAGTACCTTTTTTGGACTTTTCCTTGGGCACAAGGATGTTCGGGGGCAACAGGTGGGCCCCTCTGGACCAAGGCCTGTGGATCCCTTCTGTGTGCTTTGATGTTTTCCAGTGCTCACGTGGGAGGCAAGAGCCTGGGAAATGGGATAAAACAGAGTTAGCTGTTGACAACGTACTAGCAAGAAAAGCAATGGGTCATCATTAGTAATTCAAATAATGATTCAAACAGCTTTAATTTTTAAGTGATAATTGTAAATATCTGGGGGTATAATTTGAGCTTTGAATTCAAGTATATATTATACACAAAGAGCATGCCCAGCATCTTAAATATTTCTTGTATTTTTTTTCCCAGTGAGAAGAACTCTGTCATTTTCATCAACAAAGTTGATAATTTCATTAAGTGAAATAGGTCAGGCACAGAAGGACAAATGCTTGCAAAATATCACTCTTTCATGGAGACTGAAAAATTGATGGCATAGAAAGTGAGAGTAGAATATTAGTACAGTAGGGGAGACAATGTTACAAATGAATATTAGAAAAAAAGTTCTGATGTATTTTTGCAGTCTTTGAGCAGAGTTAAATATCACAAAATCTGGGTCTGGGGTTGTAGCTCATTTGGAGAGTGCTTGCCTAGCATAGGTGAGGCACAGAGTGTGATTGAGAGCACCACATTTAAATAAATAAATAAATAAATAAATAAATAAATAGATAGATAGATAAATAAATAAATAAATGTGTATAAATAACTAATGCAAAGTTTAAAATATAACAAAATCTATGTTTAATAAAATTTGAAGGAGGGATGTGAATGTTCTTAGATTTCACACTACTGAACTCATTTTTCACCATTGGGGCAGCAAAGCACCTATGACAGATTGAGCTTTAGGATGAAATTGCAATGTGTGGGCTCTAAAACCCAACAAAATATTATATGTACAAACACAATTACTAAGGTGGAATCATAGAAAGGCAGAGGAAACAGTGACCATAAGCAGAGGCTGTGGTTATGTGGCTTTGGTTCACATCCTACCTCAAAAATTACATACCTGTGCAGTTAAATAAACCCCTCTGTTTCTCAATTGTTTGCAAAAAGTGTGCATCTGATCCATGTAATGGTGTAAGGCTGACAATAATTACATCCATGCATCCTTAAGAGGACTGGTGCTTTATATGGGTGCTAATGTGTCCTGTCATTAAATAGGACACTTCATTAAATGTGTGGGAAAAAAAGCCCAATCATTGACAGTGTTTGAATAGAGAGGTGTGAAACAGAGGTCATCCTCCAGAGCAATGGGTGAAGAAAATCTATTCCTCATTCTTTACAGATGGATATCTGTAAAGCTCATGGAGAATATCTATGACCTCCTGGGACTATATGTCAGCCTGAAGGGATGGGTGAAACAGAGTCTGTCCACCACAATTTTGAGTTTAGGTGTTTGTAATTTGGAGATTTTATGTGACTCGCCTAGATTCACAACAGTGATGAGCAGTGGATGTGGGACAGGAATGTAGCTATTTACCTGGGACCAGAGATTCCTGAGCAATTGAGTCCTCTAGTGGATTCCCTAGAACCAGGAACCCATAACTCTTCTCAGTCTTTCTCAAATACTCCTCCCCTGAAGCCTCTTTAGTATGAGGATTCAGTAGCAGAAGGTTGAATTATACTAAGAGAAATGTTTCAGTCATAACCCAGGCTTCGGCCTCTTCATCAAAATTACTGACTTAAAAAATGATGATTTCATGCAAATGAAGCCTATCTGAAGGTCAAGAGTAGAGTACTCACTTGTAGCCACCCACTCCCAGGGTCTGCTCACTGCCAGATGCCTCTCAGTGAGCCATCCTGATGAGTAGTTGATGTTCCATATCATCAGGGCTCTGTAGGGCTCACAAACTGTTTGAGAACTTAGGACATTCTAAACCAACTGCCACTTCATTCTTGGCACAACTGCCACTTGATGGATGTTCTAAGAATGAAGTTTCCCTGTGCTTTTCTCACCTGTATGGCTTGTTAATGTGAATTAATGGAGGGAAACAGATACCCTGGAATGATGCTTTGGTGTTTCCATTTCAAAATCTGGCCTGCTCCCATGTCTGCAGACTAATATTCTGGCCATCACCTGAGCATCCAGACAAGGCCTGGTTGAAAACGTGGTTGCTGTAGATTCACCAGCTCTGATCTGGCATATTCCTTCTCCTGGTCTTCCACACCTCTTCCTAGATCCTGCAGGGCCAGAGGCCATACTTATCTGCCTACATGGATCCACCAGTAACTACAACCTGTGAACCTCCACCAATGAATCCTCCTTAAAGATCCCTGAGATCCTCATTTCCTCCATTATCAGATGACCCTCCTTTGACCTCACAGCACTGTCCTTTCTGCCTCCTTCCCAGTAGCCACCGAACATCAGGGATGCTGTAGTCATCAACCACTTGAAAACTTTCCCTGAAATCTCACTCCTCTTTCCTTTCTACAAATGTCTTAATTTAGACTTCTCTAATATTATGTTTAAATCTTCATATACATTCAATTGAGTATGGCCTCTAATTGCCCTTTCATGGGATATATATTGCCTTACTTAGCACCCATATACTCTCTCTCACTTTATTTCTTCACCTCATGAAAGCAAGGTACATGTTCTCCCCTATTTATTTATTTATTTTAAGAGCACACATGATATTAGCATTAGTAATGGTTCATTTTTCTAAATTTAGAAAAACATTTTCAATAACCAGGTCAATAGTACAAGCAAATATATGAATTGAGTGATAAAACAATATTATCAAATACTTAAATCTTAGGAGAGAACATTCAGGGTCAGAGATGAAAAAAATCAAGAGAAAAATATATTCAGTAAATGTTAACTGCCCTTTGAAGAAACAGACTTAAAAATATCACTGACAACATACCTTCCCCACAGCAGTTTAGATTTCCCATGGCCGACCAGGAACTCAAAACCTCCCTACTCTTCTCCAACTCTTATACCAACTCACTCACTAGATCAACTGAGTGGAAATGGAAGGTAAGATATGTATCCCACATTACCATGGTGACTGGTCAACATGGAACTTTCATTGTGAGCACATGCCACATTCCGAGCTGCAACTATTCTCTTAGTAAGTGTATTTTCATGTCTAAGTGTGTTATTGGAGAGTGTGTGATTATTGCTTTAAAAACTAAAACCTAGACCCATACATTAATATTCTGTATTTATAAAAATATGTTAATTCAGGAAAAATGATTTTGCTCTTCAAATATTTTGATCATATAATTATGGATTTAAAGGGAGGCATAGCTATGATTTTGAGAATCAAAATAGATTCCATTTCTGCTTTGAATGCCAAACCTACAGATGTCTCAATCTTTCTGAATCTCCAGACATTTTTAGACAGAAAAATTTAAAACTTCTTTTTGATTAAGAATGAAAATATACACAAAGAATTGTATTTTAATAATTGGAGAGATTTTCTGGTGGGATTTCAAGATTACATCCCCCTTATTTGAAATTTGAAAACAAAACTCTTTTCTATTTAGTAGGATCTAATCCAGTCATTTGAATTAATCTTCTTCTTCCATGACTCCTGATGATGAATCCATTTTTTTTGCTTATCACCTGACCCTGTCATCTCATACCACAAGAGGTCATGCTTGAAGATGCCCATGATGAGCTCTAAACAAACAAGGTATGAAATACCTCCACATTGTAAACACTCTCTGTGCTAAGCCCAAGGCCAACATCATTCTAAATGAGAAAAACAGAAAGCATTTTCTCTAATGAAACTCAAGCAAGGCTGGGATGTCCTCTTTCATCCCTTCTATTCAATATAATCTTTAAACTCAAGTCAGAGGAATCAGACAGATGAAAGAAATTAAAGGGATATGAATAGAAAAAAGAACTCAAATTTTCACTATTTGCTTATGACATACTTCTATATTTAGAAGATCCAAAAAAAATCCCCAGAAAACATCTAGAACCAATACATATATTCAGCAAATTAGGACATAAAATCAATACCCATGAAACATGCATTTCTATACATAAGCAATGAATCTACAGCAAGAGAAATTAGGAAAACCTCCTCATTCACTCTCACCTCAACACAAAGCAAAACCCAACAAACAAATAAACAATAACAATAACAAAAAACCTTGTGAATCAGCCTAACAAAAGAGGTGAAAGACCTCTACAATAAAAATTAAACAATACCAAAGAAAGTAATTGAAAAAGATCTTAGAAGATGGGAAGATTTCTCATGCTCTTTAATAGGCAGAATTAATATAGCCAAAATGGTCATAATACCAAAACATTTACAAAGATTTCATGCAATTCCTATTAAAATCCCAATGACATTCTTTTTTTAATTAAAAGCACCAGGCTAAGACTAATGCTCCCACATGGGGTCTCTCCCCTGGGGCCTCTCCTGACCCTATTTCTGGCTTTGACTTATGCTTCCCCTCAAGGAAGTCATTCTCTGGGGACCTTCAGGACATTCTTTTTGCATGGGAGTTTGTTTTTTTTTATCTCCCAGGTTGCATCTACCTGGGAAGTTCTCAGGATATTTATCCTGGCCCCAGCAACTCAGGCAACTCTGGTCACACCAGTAACTCTGGACACATTGAGGAGCCATTCCCTCCTGGCACCCCACTGGAGCCCACAAGCGAGGTGGATAGGTCACTACAGGAAGCAATTGTGGTGCAACTGCAGCCAGTGCTGTAGGTGTTGCTCCTGCTGATCCTGATTTCATTATTACAGAGGCTTGTAGAGAAGTATGGGAACCCCACTGGGATTGGCACTGAATGTAGAGTACAGACATTTGCACATGGGGTTGCATTGTCTGGGACTAAGGACATGGGTGTCCTGGCACACAAAGCAAAGATGCTGGGGCTGGCATCTGGGCTTCCAAATGTGGCATGCCTTGTGCTCCAGGTGCCACCTCCTCTGCCTGCTCCTCTCCTTCCAGGGGCCATGCCACAGCACCATGCTTTTGGGCTCCCATAACAGGTACAAACTTTGGGGGCAATGCTGACCTACCAATGCTGACCTCTCAGCCTGAAATAGCCTCCCACATAGTACTTCATGCTCATCCATCACCTGCTGCAAGGCAACCTGAGTGAAGCTCAGCTGAGAGGTAGCATCATCATGCTCCTCACACAGCCATTGCAGCTTAGAGGCCAAAGCCCAGCAAGCCACCTCATACTCCTCACTCCTCCACCTGATCCTGCAGCTGACAGACCTGACTCCCCTGCTGATCCCCCTGCCTGGCCACCACTTGCACATGTTATCCTCAAACTTCAGTTTTTCTCTTTTACTACTGCCTGTGTTTAATATTGGTTAGTCATTGTGAAACTTAAAGCTCTTTACAAGCATTTCAGTGAATGAATGAATGATACTCATTTCCCAATGTTTAGATTGTGATCCTAGTTTTCATTTGTATAGTAAATTGTTCATTTTCCATGAAGGATGAGGATGGAGCCAGACAGTATCAATTTGGTGACAAAGGATCTTTAGGTATGTAGATATTTGGGCAGGTGAAGTCAGGTATTTAAAGCTGCAGGCGTCCACCAACCTCTGGTGGTCCTGGGGCTAACTTGGAGGTCCTTATAGGTTGGTCTATGGCATAGGAGATGGCCACCAGGGTGCTCAGGCCAGTCTCCTGTTATCTACCTGACTCTGGAGGAGGCTGAGAACCTCTGTGAAGGTTTGCTGTGGTGGCCCTATTGCTGGCCTGCAGCAGGGTTCAGAGAATCGTCTGGCCATATTTCTGGGCCTAGTCTCCTCTGCAGGGTCTGGCAAGGTGAAGAGGGAGAGGCCTGGGTGTGCAGAGGAGAGGGCTTGAGACAGGACGCCATGGAGTGGAGACCCATGAGGTGCAGAAAGGGGTGAGAATGGTGGGAGAGGAGAGGTCCTGCAGAGGGTGGAAAGAGCCTGAACATGCTCCAGACAAGGAGCTCCTGCAGGGAGGATCACACTCCAGCTCAGGCAGCCATTGACCTGATTGGGGGAGCCATTCACCCAGTCTGTATCCCACACCAGCAGTCCACTGAGGGCTCCTTCACAATGCCCTTTTCATCCAAATGTGGATAAAACCTACAGAACTGGGATGGCTGACCCAGCCCCTCTCAGCCTTGCTCATGATTATGTGTCTGTTTCACTGTGGAAACCTCACATCCTCCTCCCTGTCTCATGATCACTGTCATCCCATAGTGAGTGTGTTTGGTGCTGAGGTCTGAGGCCATCTGTGTCAGCCAGACACTTGTGTTCTGGAGGATGCAGTAGTAAATACTACCTAAGTAAATCTTTACTTCAGGACATTCTTGAAAAACAGTTGTCGAGAGAAACACTGGCTGCATTGAGCTCTCAATTTTCACCCACGCAAGTTGTTTTATTATCAAAAACTGATCATCATAACCTTTCCCCTCATATCCTCACCAACAATTATTGTTGCTTATATTCTCCATGATTGCCATTCTGAATGGAGTGAGATGAAATCTTAGAATGGTTTGATTTACATTTCTTTAACTGCTAGAGACATTGGATTTTTTTCATATACTTTTAATCAATTGTATTTCTTCTGTGACGTGTCTAGTTCTTTAGCTATTTATTGTTTGGGTTATATGGTTTTGTTTGTTTGTTTTGTTTCGTTTTTCTTTTTGTGTTAAGTTTTTTTTAGTTAATTAGGTGCAACCATTATGAAAAAATGTATGGGGATTCCTCAGAAAACTTGAAATGGAACTACCATTTCATCTAGCTTTCTCACTCCTTGGTTTATACAAAAGGACATAAAATCAGAATACCTCTGCAATGCAGCCCCACCAATGTTTATGTCAGGTCAATTCACAATAGCTAAACTATGGAATCAACCTAGGTTCCCTTCAACAATTGATCGATAAAGAAGATATAGCAAATATATGCAATGCAATATTACTCAGCATTGGAGAAGAATGAAATTATGGCATTTTCTTGAAAATGGATGGAGCTGAACAATATCATGGTAAGCAAAATAAGGAAATTCTTTTTGATAATGTTAATTCTTTCTGTCCAAGAGCAAGATAGATATTTCTGTATCTTCTATGATTTCTTTCTTTAGGGTTCTGTAGTTTTCATTGTATACGTCTTTTACTTTTTTCTTTGATTCCCAATCATCTTATTTTATTTTGAAGTTTATACAAATAGGGTAGTTTTCCTCATTTCAATCTCAGAGGATTTGTCACTGGTATACAGAAGTGCCTTTGACTTATGGGTGTTGATTTTATATTCTGCTATTTTGCTGAATTCATTTACTAGTTCTAGAAGTTTTCTCGTGCAGCTTTTTGGGTCTTCTAAGTATAGGATCATATTGTCAGCTAATAGTACTAATTTAAGTTCTTTTTTTCATATACATATCCATTTTATTTCTTCCATCTGTCTAATTGCTCTGCCCAGTGTTTCAAGAACTATGTTGAAATAGAAGAACAAAAGCCAAATGTTTTCTCTGATAAGTGGATGCTGATCTCTTAAGAGGGAGTGGGAGGAAAGAATGAAGTAACTTTGGATTGGGCAGAGGAGAGTGGAGGGGGTGTGGAGCTGGGAAGGATGGTGGAATAAGACAGACATTATTACCTTGTAAACATTAATGATTTTGTTACTGGTGTGTCTCTGCACCAGGTATATCCAGAGGAACGAGAAGTTGTGCTCCATTTGTGCACAAAGTGTCAAAATGTATTCTCCTGTTATGTAAAACTAATTGGAACCAATTTTTAAAAATTTAATAGCATTGAAAGGCTAGCCATAGATTAGGGCTGAATCCCATGATCATTCACACATTCTGGTTTCTTGATCTCTTTCATGGACCTGTCTTTGCTTCATTTGGTGCCATTTTTCCCTCCTCCTAGGGGAGTACACTATGAAATTATCTACATCGCTGTCCCAGAATGTATCTCCACAAGGACAAACATGTACTTGCTTTTATGCTACACAAAGTTTAGTTTTGATCAGATTTAGGAGGCATGTGAGCATTTCTTCTTGGGTGTAAGAATATGGTGGTCCTTGCCCTCCCCTAAGTCCCATGTGCACACTTCTTAATTGTATGAGCTGTTGGACAAACTTGTCCTCAGACACTGAGAACTGATTTGGTCAGGTCAGCATGTGTCATGCTGTTCATGACATCCTACAGGCTCACAATCTTTTGTTTTCTCAGTCAAGGCCAACCTGTCAAAGGAGGTCCTTTTCCTGACACACTCTGTTCAAATGCAGGGAAGAGAGTGTGAGTGTCTAATGCAGAAACCAGGTTCTCTAGAGACACTGTCCATCCAGAAAACTGTGAACTATTTGCTTCATGGTTATGGATGGAAGTGATATACTTTCAATTTAAAATCAAAAAAATTATTTTTTTTTCTTTTTCTTTTGGTACTGCAGTTTGAACCCAGGGCGGTTTCACCCCTGAGCA
This sequence comes from Ictidomys tridecemlineatus, assembly GCF_052094955.1. NCBI lineage: Eukaryota > Metazoa > Chordata > Mammalia > Rodentia > Sciuridae > Ictidomys > Ictidomys tridecemlineatus. Next base: position 78,121,391 of record NC_135478.1, on the reverse strand, counting down.
ACAAATTCAGCCCTTCTTTTAATTTTTCATTTAGAAATAGGGTCTTTATAAGTCGCTTAGGGCCTGTCTAAGTTACTGAGGCTGGCTGTAAACTTGGAATCCACCTGCCTCTGTCTCCTGGTTTACTGGGGTTACAGGCATGTACCACCTCACCTGGCTTTAACAAATCCATTGGGATAACTCAATTTCCAGTCAGTATCTCCACTCTAATTCCATAGCTTGGATGTAGTGGGAAAGCAGCTGAGTGAGTGGAGACCAAGGTCATGCCCGTGGCTCAGTGAGTGGTACACAGAATAACACTGGGCAGGTGTTTCCTGTCCCACGTACCCTTCTGTGTCACCATGAGTCACTGCCAGCTGCTCCTACTGCCATGTGCTGTGGTACAGAAGTAGTCTCATCTGTGACCTGATTCCTGCTGGTGGACAGGTGGCTGGGTTTTCCATGTTGAAACCTGAAATCAGACCAAGGATAGTGTATGTCATTTGCTATCATCATAATTGACAAGTAAAGGAGCCTGGTATGGTTTCTGCTGGTACTAATGTCCATACTTATGCCCCAATTTGCCTTTAGAGCAGTGTTACTAGCTCTCTTACTGATGGCCAGATACTGAGGATGGCTGAGTCAGGTCAGAGGAGGCCAAGGTGACTCCACAGAGAGAAAAGGAGAGGTGGGATTAACATTGAGAAAGATTTCCAAAGGATTTTCTGCCTGCCTAGTCCAGACTCACTTCAAGGATGCTCTTGGCTTTCTGGTAGCCCCCCTCCCTTCAGTGTAAGTCCAGTGTCTCATGGGCTGACTGGAGGGTGGTGTCATTGATCATGTGAGCGACAGCCCCTCTCTTCTGGCAGCTGTGGCCCCTCAGACTCACAGCAACAAGTAAGCAAGTGTGGATCTAAAATCCTGAGGATCCTGCCCCCCAAAGGCAGAACCATGCTGAGCTGAGAGCCAGCTCCAGGTTGATCCCAGAACTCTGGGCTCCATGGGTCGGTCCCTTGAGGAAGAACTTGTGCAGTAATAGAGAAGCTCGAGAAGGAGGGGTGTGCAGACCAGGGTGGAGGTTCCCCTGAGTCTGCATCCTGAGGCCTCGGCTGGGCTGGCTTTTCACGTCTTCTCTTGTTCCAATCTAAGAGATTTCTGTCCATCATGCAAATTATCCTTAGCTGCAGGCTGATTCTGGAGGAGATTTTTGATAAGCAGCACTTATCCACAGGGGACATGGAGAGGAGGGACAGCCCTTCACACTCACCCTCAGCCCCTAGGATGATTCTTCATGGTGTGGTCTCCTAGCTTCTGTTGACAAATGCTGCCCAGACTGTGACTTTTTAGATGGACACTGTGCTCAGGAGGGCCTTGAGGTCATAGGGATTATCAGGAGATTGAAGCACATGCAGGTAGGAAGACACCTGCATGACCAAGGTGCTCTTTGTTCCAGTGCAACAAACTCTTATAAGAAATATTCATGATCGTTTTTGTATAACAGTATTCTGAAACAGAGGTCATATAAATGTGTATTACCATCTGAAGCAAGGTAGATACATTTTTATAAAGAATACTTCTGAGTAGTTATCCTGGGGTCTGATCTTCAGAGAACAGTGGGTGAGATCAGCATCTTTTTGGCTAGGAGAATGGCAACCAGCATGTTTTTTTCTCTTGGTTGATATTTTTCTATCTCTTCTTCCCTGCCCCACCCCCTGCAATTCATCTATACTCCCCTCTTCTTCACTATGTAATATAATAGTAATGTTGCAATCTTTAGTAATTAATTTCTCAACAACTTCCAGATCATTACTATGATTTTATACTTGGGAACTGTGAAAAAACAGTTTTAACTAGTTTTTGTTTCTCATAAGGTTGATTAGTATATGGTTTGTTCTGAAGTGCTTGTATAAACAGGGTTTAATGTTTATACCACTCTCTCATGTGGTGCTGATGGTGAGAAGAGAAGAGGACACACATTGAGTGTAGTAAGTATGAACAAATGAATATTCTCCCAACCAGATTCTCTTAAGAGAAAGAAGCTCATGAAATAGTTCCTTGTATAAAAGTAGAAGCAATAATCATCCCAGAAGATGAACAGACATATAAGTGAAAAAGTAAAGTATCAAACAATCTCCAAATAGCTCACAACACTGATCAACAACTGATCCCATTGACATCACAGTTAAGGAAATGATGAAGAAATAATTTAGAAAGTTTGTACTTAAAATGTTCAGTGACTTAAAAGATTTAAAGAATGAACTAGAGATGAAATACAGGAAGTGAATGATCATTTCAATAAAAAGAGAGATTCTTAAAAAGGACCAAATGGAAATCCTGGAAATTGAAGACTCAATAAATCATTTTTGAAGGCAGAATGTCAGGCTTTGAAGATAAAGTATATAATACTGAACATAGAGTCAAAAATAAAGAAAAGATATTAAGTAACCCTGACCAGAATATTGAAGAAATCTGAGATAACATTAAGAGACCAAATCTAAGAATCTTTGGTGTTTTCAAAAAACAAACTAAAGGAGTGCACAATTTTTTCAATAAAATGCTCAGAAAATTTCCCAAACCTTAGGAACAAGGAGAAAATTCAGACTTCAGTCACCCAAAAGGAGCTAGGGGAGGACTGGGGGCCCATAAAACTCGTGGTAAAGTGGTGGCAATGTCCAGGAGCACGTGGCACCAGCAATGGGGCCTTGCTCAGAGCAGAGTGCCCTGGGTGTTAGCCTGCCCTTGGTTCCCTGGAAGAGGACCAGTGATCAGGTTGAGAATGGCAAAAGCAACAGAAGCAGATGCTCAAATGCTTCTCTGTATTTTTTAGCCTAAGCCAGGGGCGGCCAGGCCATGTGGCCCAAGTAGCTGGATGGGGTCAACTGCACAAGATGGGAATTCTCTAAACCAGGATATGGAGGCTATTCACTAAGCAGGATAACAAAATTATCACTGTAGGTTTGGACAATGCGGGGGAAACTAGCATCTATAAAAACTTTCTTTTTTTATTTTCAAAATTATAGGTTCTCCTTAAACTTTTTAAAGAAGAAAATTATACTACATTAAAAAAGATACTTAACTCTTACAATATTAATGTAAACCATAGTTTCTTGAAACATTTGAAAACATCATAGAACATAAGCTCTTACTGACAAAAGGATGTTAGTTTTTCAATATTTTTATAATTTCTTTAGCTTTGCTCCATGTCAAGAGGAAGTCTTTTTTTGTGTGTGATTAAAGATGTGGAGGAAAAATATCTAATCAATTTCCTTCAAATAAATATTTTTTAGTTTATATGATAAATTTGGAAGACAAAGGCCAGTTTTCAATCTTCATTTTCTATTGTCTGAGCTTCCATTTCACTTATTCTCTTTTTGGCTGTGGTGTCAAAATATGGTTACAGGAGAAGTTAGATTTAAAATGGTCACACTGCATAAGAAGTATAATAGTCACTTGGTCTCTTGCATAAGAAAAAGACCACAGAAGCCATAAGTGTGATTTAACAATGTTTGACACATTTTAACTCAAAAAGAGTAGAAAAAGGAAACAAGAATCGGTACAACTCAAGTAAGTGTTTGCCATTTTTTTAAATTTAACATTCAAAGTTTGCTCAAATATCATCTTTTCAGCGTGGTATTCAGTGACTTCTTGATTTTTAATTGCTAATTCTCATCTATTTCCTGGGGAAATATCTGGTAGAATAACTGAAAAAAAAAATAAAGCAGACTTTTAAAAATAGTAAAAATAGTGGAAAGTAAGGGTTTACATTGATATGAAGGGGGAAAGCATACTTCAATAGTGAGATCCACCTTTAATAATTTTATATGAATAAAATAGTACATATATACTCTACAGAAGGCAGTAAGGTAGAAGAGATAGTGATTAATGATGTACATTTCCTAATGTCGGATATTGGTGGCCAAGAATCTCTTTATTCTTCCTGTAATACTTATACCAACACTGACTTCATAATAGAATTAATGAAAGTGTAAAACTACCAAAGATCAATGAGATTTTTGGTCCTTTTAGAAGATAAGACTGATAGACTCTTAGCCAAATTAACTAAAAGAAATAGAAAGAGTCAAATCAACACAATCATAGATGAAAAAGGAGATATCACCACAGACAATTCTGAAATTCAGAGGATCATTAGAAACTGTTGTGAAAACTTATATCAATAAATTAGAAAATCTAGAATATATTGCCAAATGCTGAGACACATATGACTGACCCAAAATGAATCATGAGTATCTGGAAAATTTGAACAGACCAAGATGAAGCAATATAATTGAAGCAGCAATTAAAGCTTTCTAACAAAGAAAACCTAGGACCAGGTGGATTCTCAGCTGAGTTCTGTGAGACTTTTAAAAAAGAACTAATGCCATTTCTCATCAAAATTTTCGATGAAATAGAAAAGGAAGGAACACTATCAAATGTCACTCTATAAGCCAATGTCTCCCTGAAACCAAAACCAGACAAAGACATATCAGACCAATATACCTGATGAAAATTGACGTGAAAATCCAAAATAACAAATTGACATGCCACATTTAAAATCACTTAGAAAGATAGTACAACATGATCAAGTGTATTTTATCCCAGGAATGTAAGGGTAATTCAACTTATGCAAATCAATAAATGCCATTCACCACATGAATTATGTGATTATTAAGTATAAGAATCATGTGATTATCCCAAGTGATGCGAGAAAACTATACAAAAAAGTCCATCACCCATTCATGTTGAAAATACTGGAGAAGCAGACCCACAAGGAAAAGGACCCCTCTGCGCCCACCCGGCCTGTCCCCCCCGCACTGTGGACCGGAGTCTCGGGCCAACGCCCACACCACCCTCACGGGCCTGGAGCTGCTCACAGCTCAGCTGGACCCTGGCCGCCTCCGCTGGAAGGTGAGTCGGACAGATGCAGGGATTTGGCTGGAGTGCTGCGAGCACCGAGGAGCAGGGGCCGGTGTGGTGGAGCACCCGGTGTGGGGTCGGGCAGCCCTGCAGGTGACCAGCCTGCGCTATGGATAGGGCCACACCCTTCCGGCAGGGCCAGAGGGCTTGTTCACTGATCGCGGCGGCCAAGGCCAGCGAGACCAGCTCTCTGCGGCACTCGGACGCTGCCATGGGAGCTGGCGGTGTCCTGTGTCAAAGGAGTCCAGAGGGAAAACCGGAAAGCACATGCCACAGGGCCAAGCAGGTCTGGACACTGCCCCTTTGTGGGACATGGAGTGGGCAAATGGACCAAAACTGGGGACCCTTGGTGGAAGGGATGCTGTATTTATAGGTCCTCTCAGTCCAGGCATATCAACAGATGGGCAGTGACAGGTGTCCAGCATATTTCAAAGGAGGCAGCAGGTGTGTGGACCAGGCCTGGAGAAGGTGGCCAGGGTGTGTGTTTGCCTGATCAGATGGGGAAGGAGGACTTTCCAGGGCCCAGGGTGCCAGAGATGGACAGTGAACAGGGCAGTGTTTATGGTAGCCCTGGGACATGCCACCATGTGTCGCAGTTCAGATGGGAAGAGGACACAGACCACATCCCTCAGGACCCCAGGGACAAGTTGCAGGATGCTACCAGGTCACCCATGGAGCCTGGAACTCAGTGGGCTAGGGAGGCTCCCATGTCCCATGGTGGCTGGTACTGCCATCTTAGCACCAGCCCCACTCCATTCTGGTGGATATGGCCGTGTGTAAGAAAAGAGTGTCTGCAAGAAAAGAGCTCTTTGTTCAAAGTCTTGCCTGCCCAGGGACAGAGCCAGGAGACCTGGTTTATAACTAGTGTATGTCCTCCAGTTATAAGACCCATAGGTCTGTGAAATCCCTCACTGGGTACCCGGTGCCATCTCTTAGCATGTGGGGAAGAATCCCCACAGGAACCAAACCCAAAGCATTCCATATACTTTCCAAAAGGATAAGACAAAGTTCAAAAGTAGTAGTAACTTAAGAAGAAGATATACAAGTAACCAACAAAAATATAAAAAAGTGTTCAACATCTTTAGTAATTAGAAAAATGCAAATCAAAACTACTGTAGGATTTCATCTCACCCCAGTCAGAATGGCAGTTATCAAGAATACAAGCAATAACAAGTTTTGGAGAAGATTTTGGGGAAAAGCTGCACCATATATTCCTATATTCCTGGTGGGATTGAAACTTGGTTCAACCACTTCGGAAAACAATGTGGATATACCAAAAAAACTTGAAATGGAACCTCCTTTTGATCTGGCTCTCTCCTTCCTTGGTCTATACTCAAAGGACTTACAAATCAGCATACTATAGTTATAGCCACACCAATGTTTATAGCAGCTGAATTCACAACAGCTAAACTGTGGAACCAACCTAGATGCCCACCAATAGATACATGGATAAAGAAAATGTTATTTATATACAGAATGAAATATTACTCAGCATAAAAGAAAATAAAATCATGGCATTTGCAGGTAAATGGATGGAATTAGAAAATATCATGTTAAGCAAAATAAGACAACCCTAAAAATCTAAAGGCAAAAATGTTTTCTCTGATTAGTGGATGACAATCTATGATAGAGGGGCATGGGAAGAATGGAGGAACTCTGGATTGGGCAAAGGGGAGGGTTTATGGGGGTAGGAAAGATGGTGGAATGAGGTGGACATCATTACCCAAGGTACATGTATGATTGCATGAATAGTGTATTTCAAATCATGAATTGAAATGTTGCACTCCATTTTGTGTATGATGAATTGAAAGACACTCTGTTGTCATGTACAACTAGAGAGAACAAGTAAAAAAAGAATAAGATTGGGAAAAAAATAAAAACATTTGGAAGTGTTTCTTCCCTTTCAATTTCATAGAGTAATTTGAGGAGGGTTGATCGTAGTTATTCTTTGAAAGTGTGATAGAACTCAGCTGAGACTGCATCTGGTCCTTGGCTTATCTTTGCTAAAAGTTTTCTTATTATTTCTTCAGTATTTTTATTTTTAATTATTTTTATTTATATTGTTCTTTTAAATATACATGACAGTATAGTGTATTTATATATATATATGAAGGCTAACTTCAATCTTGTCATTTTATATTTGCTGCTTAGGTTTTCTATATCCTCTTAGTTCAAGTTAGGTAGGTAGAAATTTGTTGTTATTGTATAGATTATTCAGTTCACTAAAATAAAAGTTTTCAAATTAGCCTTTACTGATCAAAAATATCTCTCTGTGTGTGTGTGTATGTGTGTGTGTGTGTATATATATATATATATCTCCCTCAAACTTTGTAAGATTGAGTCTTCTTTCTCTTTTTCTTGAGAGTTATTTTGGTTAGGGTGGAGTTCAAATATTTTTATTTTTCAAAGAAACAACTCCTTGAATCATTAATTCTTTGTTTTATAATTTTATATTCACTAATTTTAGTACCTATATTCATTATTTTCTGTCTTCTGTTGATTTTGGAATTAGCTTGCTCTTGCTCTCTCAAAGCCTTCAAATGTAAAATTACTATTTTGCTGGGAGTTTTTTTTTAAACATATAAGCACTAAATGCTATAAACTTTCCAGTAGAACTGCCTTTCTAGTGTCCCAGAGATTCTGATATGTGTATATTTATCTCATTTGTTCTGAGAATTATTTTATTTCTCCCAATTTCTTCTAAGATCTATTTTTTATTCAAAATTATATTATTCAACCTCTGATTTAAAGTGATTTCTGCTTTTTTCTTGTTATTGATTTCATTTAAAAATATTTTCAAGTTTTAATGATATAAAGAAGCACTTAAGACATGAAGTTAGGAATAAAACTCTTTCTACTGTTATTTTGAAACTTAAAAGAAAATTGTTCTAATTTATTATACATGATGATAAAATGCATTTTGACACATCATATAATTTTACTTCATTGAGATATTATTTGAAATACTTTCAGGAATTGTTTGATTCTTTTGTTTTTGCTAAAATTTGCTCTTTGTCCTAAAATATTCTGAAATTTGGAGAATGTTTCAATGAAATGGGGGAAAAGTGAATTTCATTTTTGGTGGGGGATAAAATGTTACATATATATTGGGAAGGTCTATTTATTTAGCAGTATTTTTAAGTCTGAATAGTCATTACCTCATTTATGTTTGAATGATCTATTGATACGAGAATTTTCTGATAGATCAGTGGAAAACATTTTATATTGTGAGTTAGCAGACCCTATGAGGGAATACAGTTTTGTGTGCCCTTCTGAAGAAAAACTCCATGAATCCAAACTTGACAAATCTGGTGTGGATTTCCCTCAAGTAAATTTCAGAATCTGTGGAGACCATCCCACACTAGTTTTCTATAGGATGGCCCTTTGTAAGAACTCTTTGTGGGGTTTACTGTTATGTATGTGATGTCATTATTTGCTGTCAGAATTCCCCCCATGAAATGCCTTCTATGAACCTGTACATTTGAGTAAAATTTGTGTGTATTTGAAAAAAAAAAAGAAAATACTGGAGAAACCCTAGTGTTTAAAACACTAGGAATGGAAGGAAATTATTACAATACTGTAAAGGCTATATATGACAAATTCAAGGCCTACATCATACTTAGGGATAAAAACTGAAGACATTTCCTCTAAAATCAATAACAAGACCGGGTATCCACTTTCATCATTACTATACACTATAATCCTTGAAACTATCACCAGAATAATTCATCAAAAGAAAGAAATTAAAGGGATACAAATAGGAAAACAAGTCAAGTTATCTCTGTTTGCTGTTGACACGATCCTATATTTAGAAGTCCCAAAAAACTCCACCAGAAAACGTCTAAAGTTGATAAACAAATTCAACAAAGTAGCAGGATAAAAGGTCAGCTTACATAAATTAATTGCTTTCCTCTTCTCCAGTAATGCATCTGCAGAGAGAGAAATAAGGAAAAGTATCTCATTCACAATAGCCTCACAAATACTTGGGAATAGAAACTGGGGTGGTGGAGCACTAACCTAGCATGCATGAGGCACTGGGTTCGATCCTCAGCACCAAATACAAATACATAAAATATATTCATTTACAACAAAAACTATTTTAAAAATACTTGGGAATAAATCTTATTCCAGCTAGCCAACCAACTTATACTGCAGACCTGCCAATTTACATATATCTCTGATGCCCAGGTACAAGCAGTGTCAGAGAATAGATAATTTGGTAAGACATTGACATCAAACTTCATATACTACAAAGATAACACTCAATATTAGCTTGACAATTTGCAAGAATTTTTTGTCTTACATTCATGCAAATTTGTAAATTATATCATGAAAATATACATTAAAGCACTTTATTGTTAATCTATATACTTGAAAGCAACTACAATCACTCCTTGAAGGCCATACAAGCTCAGTAGCTGAAAACCAGTCAGACCCCAGTGTGTTTGGAACCCTGAGATTGGTGGGGGCGGGGTGGGCAGCCTGTTCCTGGCATGTCTGCAACGAGCGCCATCTGGAGGAAACCAGCCGCCACAGCGCTTTCAGTAGCTAGGAGCAGCAAGGCTGAGATGCCTAGGGCCAGCAGGCAATCCAGCAACACTGTTGCCTCCCACTGACCCTTTCTCAGCTGCACAAGGGCTGCAGGGGAGGCTTGGGCAAACTCCGTGAGAGTAAGAAAAATGTAAGTGCAGTTCTCTGCGTGGCTTTTGAGCTAATCATTAAAGAAATTTTGAGTTTTTCTAAGACAGATGGGATCCTACTAAAGAACTTATTCTGATACCTGTTGTTGAACTAGGAAATCTGGACTGGGAATTAGCTGTGTTAGGTGATCCTTGTCAAGGATAGGAATTAAGTGTTTTTGATGTTGTTGTTGTTATTTTAGGCTCTTTTATCTCAACCTTGTTCTGAACAGATGTTCTAAAATTAATAAACATACACTTTATTTCTGGATCTACCTGTTTAGCAATAATGGGAGATCAGAAGATCAGATGCCACCCATTTTTTCTCTGATGTTGACCCCCACAGTCTTCCTCCTGGTTCTAAATTTTGTTTGACAGCAGAAGATTTTCAGGAGATTTATTCATAATGCGGTAGGTGGCACTATATTGCCACCTGTTTCTGTATAGGCACAGCTCACAATGTAATTGACTATATTGATACAATATGAAACACATTCAAGCCAGGTGAATTTTGATAAATCTTGGTTCTCTGCTGTACCACTTTGAAAATTTGGCAAAGAATTTTCCATAGAATTGAGCTATGAGGATATAAACAATGTTGTTCTGCAAAATAGATTCCAGGTACAGGTGGACAAAGAATTCGTATTGTCAACATAGACTGTGAAGGATTTCTCTATGATGAAATACTATTATGAATTTGTCTTATTTGTAGTTCATAAGCCACAATAATGGTTTTAGGTTATATCACTCAGAAAAGTTTAATAAGAACAAATGCTGAGATAAACAACTCAAAATCAACTATCAGTGATTACAAGACATCAAATCAGTGGTGCCTTCTTATTTCTAATAGTATGTAGAAATAGTGTCTATTCACTTTAAGTTACCACTTCTTTTGTTCCTAAATAAAGTATGCAATGCATATTTCCATTGCACAAGTAAAAATGGAGGAAATAACCTTCATATATACTTTTTCACTGAAGCCCACAATTGTCTTTCAGTTGGAAAAAACTAATCTCCAGTGTCTTCATGAAACTGTCACAAGTCTGCCATTGTAATGACTGATTGTATTGAAGTCTATAATAATCACCTTTGTATTGTTTTATATGCATTTCATATGCTATTTTTGGAAGTTTAAGATTCCATTACATTCAACATGTGGAATTGTCATTTTATTTGCTTTCTTCCAGAGCAATCTATATATAAAATATAAATTTATTCATTTTTCTTCCAAATTAATTGATTGTATTTTTTCTGGTTCACCTGAATTTAGAGAAGAATCAGCTATTTAATTTGTATGAAATATTAAAGTTAATCAGTAAAATATAATTGAGTAATTAAGTCTTTTATGCACATTAAATAGAACACTTTATGAAAGCAAACTCATCATGGATCACTTTGAAAGGATCTCAACATTCTAAGTAAGGCACAAAAGTCTTTTTAAAAGTAGCACTACAAGAATGGAAAATAAACATCTGCCCATTCGAAATGTATGATTTCAAACTAAAAGGGAATACACTTTGTCCAGTGTGATGTTTACAATAATGTATTTTTTAAAATTTTTGGATTACCAGGATCATAAAAAGAAGCACTTTTTAAGTTAATCATGTACTACTAAAAACTCTCATAATGTTATTAATGTGGAAAATCTTGACTATTAAATTCAGGGATAAATTATCTCCTGTGGTGTGTCCTTAAGAAGAAGGCATTCATGTCATTTCATATTAACACAATTTTGTTACTTGATAGATGGAGCTTAAAAATTACATATGCTGCCATAAATTACTACCTTTAGCAGATCTTTATTAGGTGGAGTTTTTCTTTCTCTCTCTCATTCTTCCTTCCTTTCTTCTTTTTTTATTTTAATGTTTGTAATTCTGTTTTCAATCTCTTGGAGAGTAAAGGTGAATAATGTTTTAACCTTTTCTTAGAGAAAAGAAAGAACTTTTATTGAATATATTTATAGACGAGTATGATTGCTTTAAATTATCTCTTTGGCAGTTGGATTAGAGGGACTTAATGTGCTGGTAACATAAGTGTCATGTTTTTTATAAGAAAATTAATTGTGTATCATTAGATATGAGGGTGGGTTCTGCATAGAGTGAGGGAGCACTTTGATCTTTATTCCTGGTATGCAGGGTAGGGTTCCAAGAAGTTAATTTGACTTGTAAATTTAGAAAAATCTGAAACCTGAGGTTTTTCAAAACAAAATAAAACTATGATATTTTTATGTCCCTCAGTACTTGGCAGGCATATATTTGGTAGAAATTCTTATCACTTATTTGAAAAAAAACTTGAAATTAACTGCAAAATGGGAAAAAACAAACTTATTTTTAAGAAAAAAATAAGAAGCATATATATTTAAAAACATCCCTTGAATAGCAAGGAATGCATGCTAGTTTTGAATAATTTTAAAAATGCCTTTTATTCACTCACTAGTGTTTTCTCAACTTGTATCAAACCAAAAGATCTTCTTCTCACAAAGTCAAAAACAGATCAAAACTGATGGATTGTTTTTGTTACCTAATTCTTTTTACTATTAGGTTTTATTCTTTAATAATGTTACCTACATTTTCAAATTATAGAATAAATATTAGTTAACTCCAAAGTTAGATATTTTATTTGTTTTAATTTCTCACTCATGAGTGTTGATTTTAAATGTTCTATAAATATTTGCATCACTTTTTTCTTGTAGCTTTTCAGTTAAGACTGAAAATGTGGTATCAATGAATAATAGAAGAGTCATTGGAGGACTTATTTAATTCTGTATTTCTTAAGTTTAGTCCTAGCTGCTAAACTATGTAAGCCTTAACATTTCTTTCTTAAATTAGTTTTAACCACAAATGAATAATTTTCAAAATTATGAGGTGTTGATTTATGGGTGACAGGACCATTCTGTCTTGGTATTTTCTAGGCTGGGGCATAGGCACAAAAGACAACCTGACCAAAAGGAAAATCAGGGGCAGACATCTGTTCAATGATCATGATCCTGGATTCTAAGGGTGGTGATTCTCCACCCCTTTGCCCAAGTGAATAGGTCAGAGGACATAACTTATTAAGGCTGTGTTAACTATGTTTATACTTACTGCATAGGTAAGTTCCTCCTCCCAGAATCTGGATGTCACAGCAGCATCAAGTCTAGTGAGGCAACTAGAGAAATTACACACTCATCACAGAGTGGACAAGACAAAGAAGTTGGCTATAGGTCTTCTTGTACACATCCTGGGGATGGCTCTAGAACTAGGACCAGGTCCCTGTAATATAAAACCATCTACTCACGACATAGGGACCCTCTTCTAGCCTATGCACATAATAAAACCATCACTGCCCTTGTGTGCATCTGAGTGTGTGCATATATGTATATGTGTGCATCATTATAAAGTGTGTGCCCAGCTGTGCCTCCCATCCTGGCCTCATGCCCTCCCCTGACCCTAGATGACCTGTAAAAATCCTGCTACAACAAAAGCAATACCTATGTTTAGCATAATTTTCTTAGTTTGAAAGAAATGTCCTCAGTTATCCTGTCAATAGAGTCTCCTTGGGCCTCAACTATATCTACATGTTTGGCTTTTTAATTTTTTTTTCAAATTAAATGATATAATAACAGAAAGGGTCTCATTAATTGAAAAAAGTCTACCCTAGATCTCATTGAGTGAGATGATTCTTGGAGTCTTGACCTTCCTCTAGAGAAATTTGAAAAATGGGATCAACAAATAGTTGTTTTTATGTGTGATGGGAGAACACTTCCCCCATAGAGATGGGAAGGAAGTCCCCAGTTTGAAGAAAGGACACACTGAGTTGATGGGAAAGTCCTCCACTATGCACTGCAAATGTGTATGGTGGAGTAAAAATAGTTGTAGCAGAGGTGATAATGAGGAGGAGGAAGAAGATGGTGATGGTGATGGTGATGGTGATATACACACAGTTGGCCTGCTGTGCCAGAGCAACACCTGTTCTGATGACATTGCTACTACTGCTATTGGAGCAGAGGAAAGCATCAGTCTTGATTCCTGCATAAAATGTGAAGGTGGTAAATGCACCAAAATGTGTCACAAAAATTTCTGTAGCCCTGGATACACTAAAGAATAGCTATAGTTTATTCAATAGGCTCCACTTTCTATTAAACACAAGGCTGAGAGACACATTTTCATACTAAGACTCAGTTACAGGAAATACACTAGTGTCCCTCCATGCATGGGACAGAAGCTATCTCTCTGTGCTGTGCAGGACAGGGTGCAGCTGGCACAGTGAGGCAGCACTCCTGTCCACATTATTGCAGGTGACAAGAGGCTTTTGGTGTCATCTAGAGGGAAAGGCAAGCTCTTGGTCTCCTCCATCAACAGATAGCAGCAGAGGTACTACTCCAGTTCAGAGGATAGAGCTGCCCAGGAGAGACAAAGAGGAGGCCAGGGTGGGGATTTAGAACAGAAGATTAAGAGTCAGGCATTGAACTGGAAGTCAGGACAGTCCATCCTATGCCCTGGACTATAACCTGAGTCTGAGAGCCGAATCTCTGGGTCTCTCCAGGACATAGAACAAGACTCACCTAAGAAAGGCATTGGAGGAACCTGGCCTCAGGTATCAGCCTGAGAAGATTTTGTAGGGCTGAAAATCACACAAGACACAAAGCTCAGGTGCAGGTACCTTAGAAGGGATCTCTGGAAGGTAGGTGTATAAATATCCCTTAAGCAAATAGGATCCTTTCACTTAAACAAGTTCAGGCCCATGATCATACCTGAGGCCCTGAGGCAAATAAGATTGTAGAGCACTCTTCAGAGTCTCCTCAAGGAGACTGTGCATGCTTCATCCAGGGAAGGGGCCCAACTCTCCCCTTCTCCACCTGTTACTGAACATGATCAAAGAGCCTTAAGGGATGATGTGAGTGGCCATGGAAGGAGAGGCCAGGGATGAAGGGGAAGGCATCTCTGCCAGTTCAGCAGCAGGCTTCCTGAATGTGCCTTCAGAGCCAAAAACATCTGGATCTCCTGCTCTATGCTGTCATAATGGTCCACAAAGCTGCTGTTCCCATTAGATAGGAAGGCATATTGGAGGAGCAGAAGAGTGTGCTCACAGATGCAGGTCCATTGCTGCCCTCCACGGGTGGTCTTGGAAATACCCTGGATTGCTTCAGTGCACATCTGCTCAGCAGAAGTGTCTGCCCTGCCAAGGTCACTTCCATAGGCTCCCTCCTGGTGGTGGTGTTTCCTGGAGGTGCAGCAGCTGTGGCATCCTTTGGTGGCTTGGAGAGGTGGTAAGAGTCCAAGCTCCTTGGGATGAGGTCTGTGTCCCTGGGGACAGCTGAGTTCCTCTTGCTGGGTGTTCTCCTGGGAGCTTCAGGGAAGGCACTTTTCAGTGAGGTGCCCAGGCTTCTAGCAACTTTCAGCCCCTTCTTGCTGAGCTGGGCTCTTTGTGGCTTTTCTGCTGGCCTCCTTCCTGGTTTTCTCCAACTGACACAGCTGGATGGCCTCTTGGATGCCATCATCGCTGCTGGAGTTAGAGACCTTGTGCTAGGGGTCCAGGGTCCTGGAGCTGCTGCCCCTCCCATCAGCCCCGCAGTTCCTATTGCCTGTGCCCCTATTCTGTGCTGCCTGGGATTTGGGGACAGCAGGCCTTGTGCTGCCTGGGTTCTCAGCTCTGTGGTAACCTTAGGCCTGAGGCTGCTGGGTGCTGTGCTCATCTTTGCTCACTGGAAAGTTCATTGAAGACGAACTCCTAACAGGCTCTATCAGACTGTGGCAGGCAGCACATGACAGGGGGCTCCTGGGTGGATTTCAGTGTGGATTGGGCAGAATTTTCATTGGAGTCTGCTTTCTTATCTACAGACCTGTCACACTTTGGGTTTTCATGTTGTATTTTCTCATTCAGAAATGGTTCTATTTCTGCCAGGATGCTCTGCTCAAAGAAGTCCTCGCTGCTCACCCTGACTGGGGAGGCTGAGCCCTGTTTCCCACCAGCCTCCGTGGGGCTGCCTGGAACGTTGCATGATGCCGGGGTAAGTTTGGGGGACACAGGGTGGGCAGGGTGCCACTGTGTGGAGGGTCTGTTTTGCCTCTGCTGTCCTCCCTGCAGCCCTGCCAGGCTGGGCCCCAGTGGGCATGGGCTATTGTTCTATGGAGAGCAAGAACCAGAATCCTTGTACATAGCCCTGCACAAATAAACACTAATATGATGTTTTTATTTAACAGATGTGTCCTGGTAAATATGATTTTTGTAGCTTTTTGTAAATTAGTTATACTGCTGTATAAAATATTTTTCGAAAATGTTGTCTTTTGATTTTGGAGGGTGTTCCTAACTGCAGCTTTCTGTGATCCACTCAGGAGTCATTGCTAGACATGCAGTTTGATTCTTAACCTCACAGTGAGGGTCACCCTGGCTGGAACTCTGGTCAGTTGGTAGTTCAGATGCTCAAGGCTGAGGAGGCAGTGGCCGCCTTCTAGGAAGCACTAAAATGCCCTAGTGTCTGTCAGAAGCTCCCAGAACAATGCTTTTAATAAAAGACACGATGGTCCCTGGCAGCCAGAGCAGTTCCTCTTAAAATTGTAATCACAGCCTTGGATTAGTAAAATGTTTCTAAGCACAGTGACTAGAAAGCAAACTGACCAGCCAGTGTGTGCCTCTTGAGACCCCATTGAGACAGTGGCTCTCTCTGCAGCCCAGTCCTTCTGTGTCCAGTCTCCTGCAGTCACTAGGTGATTCTAACATCTACAAAAACCTCTTTTTGTAGGAGAGCTGCTGTTCTCCTCTTTTGATCATGATTCTAAGAGATCACACCGCATGTGCATTTTAACTGTCCTTTTCTTGATTTGTGCACAGAAGTGAATAAGTACAGCAATTGGGTGGTTTGTTCTACAGACAACTTGACCAGAGCTCAGTGCTCATTTGCCTTGCATATCCCCACACCTGCCATCCAGGAGCTGCAGCCCAGTCAAGGCTCTGACCGTTGACAGAGCCAGTGCTGTCAATGCCTCCTGAAGCCCACCTCCTGGGACAGAAAGGTCCTGGTTGTAGGCCGTGGCCTCTGGTCCCCTGAGTCAAGGCCAGGTGTTGCTGCCTTGGTTTTCTTACCTTCTGCCCTGTGGTACTAAGTTATCCATGGTCACTGAGGGAACAGGGTACACTGGCCACTGATGTCCTCCAGTCACCTCATGTTCTGCAACTCTGATTCAGCTGTGAGTCAGAGTCTACCATGTATCCAGAGGATGTTGTTGGTATTCTAATGTGGATGTGAGTCTTGTACACCTCCTGCACCCCTGGGTATAAACAGAAACCCAATTCTGTACCCAAGTGCAGACCCCCACCCACAGTGAGCATCAGCTGGGTTAAGCTGCAGTCCTGAGTATCCCAATGTGCCTGTGTTCCTTGTGGTGCATTCACTCATTTAAGTGCTTATGAGAAAAAAATGTAATCCATGTTCTTTTATTTAATTTTTTGAAGAGTACTTTTAACTCTTAGAAACAAAAATCTGCTTGTTTTTCCATAAGCGCTTTTTAAAAAGATGAATAAATCAAACATCACACACACAAAAAGGATCACAAACAGGCTACTTTTATTGATTAAAATCTGGAGTATTTCTGCTGCTAGACTCTAAGTAGCCAAAGGGCACAGATCTTGCCACCCTCCCAGGCCCTGAGCCACCCAGGATTTACTTGGGCCAGTGCCCCCACAGGCCGTAGGATGAACTGGCTGAGTATTCACCATATATACACCCTTGCTGAGCCCACATGTGTTTCCTTGTTTAGTCAAAGTGATTATTGTCAGACATGGATCTCATCTACTTCTCGTTAATGCTGTGATTGTAAGGCTTCTCTGGTTTCATGACATTATTTCTCTGATTAGAGGGATGCCTTACTACCCTCTAGAGCTTAGCTCTGTGCAACCTCAATGCTGACATAATTCCCAGAAACCATGGGGACTCAGTGCATTCCTTAGGCAAGTCTGGTTTTTGGTACTTGGACTGTTATGTACAACACTGAAGCAATGGGAGGGGAAAATAAGAAATTCCCAGTGACAGTTGACAGTCTACTGTGGTAAGGAGGCTCCCAAAGAGAGGAACAGACACCACCTATGAAGTTACACTAGATAATGTGAAGAATCAACAAAAGCAGGAGATTGCTTAATAAAGATAATGCCAGTTATTAACTCATTTCAAAAACAGAATGAAATTTAGCAGTGTCACATTGCAACAAAATCGCAATCAGTGGACACAAGTTAATGGGGTGACCCAGAGTGTAGAAGGACAAGGTGGGTTTTCTTCTGAGTAAGATTTTATCAGTGGTCTCAGCTGCCCAGCTCTATCCTGGATAGGCTTCAGGAAGGTCAACAGCCTTACTGAGCTGGGCCTAGGGCATATGAGAGCCCAGTAGGGTCAGCCCAGTAGTCATGGGTCAATTCCTGGAAGGAACCTCTGACCTGGGTTCCTGAAGACTAAGACTGATTCTATGCCCAAAACAGCAGATGGAAGAAGTTGAGGCTCCAACACTCCCCCTTTGCCTTCTCTTGAACCCCAATGCTCACAAGAAGGCTCCCCAGTAGTCGCGAATCAGCTGCTCCATGAGAGGAAAAAGTTGGCATTATCACCAAGTGCTAGTTGCTCCCAGAATCATGAGAGAGCATAAGATGATTTGAGGGGACCAAGTGTGCTTTGGACATCAGGTATTTGAGCTCTGGGAAATTTCCAACTTGGCCTGGCTCCCCATCCTACTTCCATCATTCTCTGCACAGATGACATGGTCAGTCCTGTCCCTAGTCTCACCCTTTACAGGACCCTAAATAGAACCCACCCCATACCCTGACTTAGCCCAGGCAGAGCCTCAGGATGGAATGTTGGAATGGGACCTTTATCCTCAGGCACCCTCTTGTCTTCTCTCTTACAGGCTCTGTGTCTGTCTTTGAGCTGACACAGCTGGCCTTGGTGTCAGTTGCTCTCGGACAGATGAATACCATAGTCAGCTCTGGAGACAGCCTTGCCAATGAATATGCTGGGCACTGGTACCCGCAGAAGCAGAAGCCAGGTCTGAGTCCTATGTGGATCATCCAGCCCTTGGTGTCCACAGCTTCTTTGGTGTAAGCAGAGGCAGCACTGCCCATGGGGCCCAGGTCCCTGTGTTGTAGAGCTAATTCTCCTGGTGGTAGCGCCAGTGTTTGTCAGCCTTGCCTTCAGAGTTCAGCTTCTTCTCCCAGGTAGCAACCAGTAGGTTCCAACACCTCCTGCTCCATGCTAGGCCTGCAGAACAAGGAGGGCACCAACAGACACAAAAGGAGTGCACAGGGGTGAGTAGACCTGTCACTGCCACCTGTTCCTCCAGAGAATGCCCCCTAGAGGCTCAAACAACAGAACCCAGAAGAGCTTAAGTCCCCAGTTCTCTGTGATCATGTCTTGAACTGAATTCTTCCACCACACTCTTCTGCCATGATGTTCACGTTTTTCCTCAAGACCTAAGGAATGGAGTCAGTTGTTTATGGATTGTGATGTGGGAGACCTTTGAGAATCCAAATAAATTTTTTATCTTCTAAATATTGGCGTCTTTTTCTTTTTTTAAAGAGAGAGAGAGAGAGAGAGAGAGAGAGAGAGAGAGAGAGAGAGAGAGAGAGAGAGAGAGAGAGAGAGAGAGAGAGAATTTTTAATATGTATTTATTTATTTAGTTAGTTAGTTAGTTTTCAGCGGACACAACACCTTTGTTTGTATGTGGTGCTGAGGATGGAACCTGGGCCGCACTCATGCCAGGTGAGCGCGCTACCGCTTGAGCCACATCCCCAGCCCTGGGTCTTTTTCTTTATTCTTTCTTTCTTTTCTTTTTTTTTTAACAATAGAATGCATTTTGACAGATTGTACACAAATTGAGCACCACTTCTTCCTCTGGCACTACATGTGGCAGAGTCCCTCCAGTAGTGTAACATACATGTATACAGGGTAATAATGTCTGTCTCATTCTACTGCCCTTCCCATCCCCACAGCCCCACTTCTCCCCTCAGTTCCCTCAACAAAAACCAAAGTGCCTTTCTGATTCTACCTGATCCTCCCAGCCCCATTACAGATCAGCAATAGCTTATCAGAGAAAACTTTCAGCTTTTGGATTTGGGGGATTGGCTTATTTCACTTAGCATGATATTCTCTAGTTCCATCTATTTACCTGCAAATGCCATAAGTTCATTCTTCTTTTAGGTTGAATAATATTCTATAGTGCATATGTACCACATTTTCTTTCTCCATTTATCTGTTGAAGGGCATCTAGGTTGGTTCCACAGTTTAGCTACTGTGAAATGAGCCACTCTAAGCATTGATGTGGCTGCAACACTCTGGTATGCTGATTTTAAGTCCATTGGGTATAAACTGAGGAGTGGGATAGCTGGGTGCTTCTAATTCATGTTTTCTGAGGTATCTTCATACTGCTTCACATAGTGGCTGGAACAATTTGCAGTCTCACCAGCAATATATGAATGTAAATTTTTTCCCACATCCTTCATGACACTTGTTATTGACTATATTTTTGATACATTGCCAATCTGGAGTGAGATGACATCTTATAGTAGTTTTGATTTGCATTTCTTTCATTGTTAGAGATGATGAACATTTTTTCCAATGTGTGTGGATTGGTTCTATTTCTTCTTCCATGAAGTGTCTATTCAGTTCCTTAGCCCATTTATTGATAGTGTTATTTGGCTTTTGGTGTTCAGGTTTTTAAGTTCTTCATATATCCTAGAGATTAGTGCTCTATCTGAGGTTTGTGTGGTAAAGGCTTTTTCCCATTCTGTAGAATCTCTCATCACGTTATTGGTTGTTTCCTTTGCTGAGAAGTTTTTTGTGTCTGTCCATCCCATTATTGATTCTTGATTTTACCTCTTGCACTTAGAAGTCTTGTTCAGGAAGTCAGGTCCTGAGCCAATGTGATGAAGATTTGAGCGAACATTTTCTTCTATTGGATGCATGGTCTCTGTTCTACTGTCAGTCTTTGATCCACTTTCAGTTGATTTTTGTGCAGGTGAAAGATAGTGGTTGAATGTCATTTTGCTACATATGTATTTCCAGTTCTCCCAGCATTATATATTGAAGAGGTTATGTTTTCTCCAATGTATATTTTTGGCACCATTGTCTACTATGAGGTAAGTATATCTATGTGGGTTCATCTCTGTGTCTTGTATTTTTGTGTTATTGTTCCACATGTGTCCTTTGGTACCAACACCATGCTGTTTTTGTTACTGTTGCTCCATAGTATAGTTTAAGTTCTGGTATTGTGATGCCTTCTGCTTCATTCTTCTTGCTGAGGATTGCTTTGTCTATTCTAGGCCTCTTAATTTTCTAAATGAACTTTGTGGTTTCTTTTTCTAGTTATATGAAGACTGTCATTCATTGGTAGAGATATAATGCAAATCAAAAGTACTCTAAGATTCTCACTCCCATCAGAATGGCAGCCATCAAGATTACAAACAACAATAAAAGTTGGCCAGAATGTAGGGGAAAAGGCACACTCATACATTGCTTGTGGGACTGTAATTTGGTGTAGCCAATCTAGAAGTAAGTATGGAGATTTCATGGAAACTTGCAACATAACCACCATTTGACCATGCTATCCCACTCTTTGGCTTAGAAGAAAAACAGCTTACTACAGGAACACAGACACATCAATGTTTATAGCAGCACAATTTATAATAGCTAAATTGTGGAACCAAACCAGATACCCTTCAGTAGATGAATACACAGAGAAACTTTTATTTATATACACAATGGAATATTACTCAGAACTAAAAGAGAATAAAATAATAGAATTTACAAATAAATGGGTGGAGCAGGAGAATATAATTCTAAGTGAAGTAAGCCAATCCAAAAATACCAAAGGCCAAATGCTTTCTTTGATATGAGGATTCTGACTCATAATGATGGTAGCAGGGCATGGGAGGAATGGAAGAACTTTAGATAGGGCAAAGGGAAAGGAGGGGAATGGAGAGGGCATGGGGGTACAAATGATGGTGGAATGAGTTAGACATCATTACCCTAAGTACATATATGAAGACATGAATGGTGTGGAAATACTTTTTGTACAACAAGAGACTTGAAAAATGGTGCTCTCTACGTCTAATATGAAAGGAATTGCATTCTGCCATCATATATAACAAATTAAAATAAATAAATATTTTAATAGAAAAGTGAATAAATAAACAGGGGGAGGCCATCCACCTTGAAATTAAGAAATAAAGCCCACAGCAGCCATGGCAGTGGAATTTGGCGACCATGCCAGTGGCTTTCTCCCCAAGGAGGTGGTCCGATTCATTAACAATGAAGCTCTCCTGAACAGTGGTGGCCCAGAGTTCTCCATGGCCTTTCGCTCTCATCCCTGGAACAAGGTAGAGGAGCGGCTTCACACTGTGGTGGTGGACTCTCAGGTGCCTCGAGACCTCAGAGGGAATGCACCTGAAGTTCCCTTGCCCTGGGCGTGCAAGCGGTGGCCAGGCATCAGGAGCAGCAGTGGCGTCCTGCCTTTCTGCTGCAGGATCAACTGGAGGAAGGTGAGGTGTCTTGCTGGGCTTTGGTGTCTGAGCTGCAGTGGCTGTATGAGGACCGTGATGATGCTACTACTCAGCTTCACTTCACTCAGGTTGTCTTGCAACAGGCAATGGATGAGTGTGAAGTGCTATGAGAGAGGCTACTTCAAGCTGAGAGGTCAGTCTTGGCAAATCCATTGCCCTCAAAGGTTGTACCTGTTATGGGAGCCCAACAGCATGGTGCTGTGGCATGGTCCCTGGAAGAAGAGGAGCAGGCAGAGGTGGTAGTGCCTGGAGCAAAGGGCATGCCACATTTGGAGGCCCAGATGCCAGCCCCAGCACCTTTGCTTTATGTGCAAGGACACCCATGTCCTTGGCTCCAGGCAATGCAACCCCATGTGAAAATGTATGTGCCCCATCCAGTGCCAATCCCAGTGGGATGCCCATACTCAACATCTCTACAAGCCCCTGTAGTAATGGAATCAGAATCAGCAGGAGCAACAGCCCCAGCAGTGGCAGCAGTTGCACCCCAGGTGCCTAGTCTAGTGACCTATCCACACAGCTTGTGGGTTCCAGTGGAGTGCCGGGAGGGAATGGCTCTTCAATGTGTCTAGAGTTACCGGTGTGTCCAGAGTTCCCAGAGTTGCCTTGTCCAGAGTTGCCTGAGTTGCTGGGGCCAGGCAGAATATCCTGAGAACCACCCAGGCATATGCAACCTGGGAGATAGAAAAAGCCCCAAGCAAAAAGAAGGTCCTGAAGGTCCACAGGGAAAGACTTCCCTGAGGGAAAGCATAAACCAAAGCCAAAAAGAGGGTCAGGAGAGACCCCAGGGAAAAGACCCATGTAGGAGAGCATTAGCCTTTGCCTGGTGCTTTTAATTAAAAAAAAAGAATGTCGTTGGGATTTTAATAGGAATTGCATTAAATCTTTGTAAAAGTTTTGGTAGTATGGCCATTTTGGCTATATTAATTCTGCCTATCCAAGAGCATGAGAAATCTTTCCATCTTCTAAGATCTTTTTCAATTTTTTTCCTTAGTGTTCTATAGTTTTCATTGTAGAGGTCTTGTACTTCTTTTGTTAGATTGATTCCCAAGTATTCCACTTATTTGAGTCTAGAGTCAATGGGGAAGTTTTCCTACTTTCTCTTGCTGTGGATAAATCGCTTATATATAGAAATGCATTTGATTCATGGGTATTAATTTTATATCCTAATTTGCTGAATGTATTTATTGGTTCTAGAAGCTTTCTGGAGGAATTTTTTGGATCTTCTAAATATAGAAGTATGTCATCAGCAAATAGTGATGATTTGAGTTCTTATTTTATGCAAATCACTTTAATTACATTCATCTGTCTGATTGCTCTGACTAGAGTTTCAAAGAGGGCATCCCTGTCTTTTTTCTGTCCTTAGAGGGAATGTTTTCTCTTTTTCTCATTTAGTAATAATATGGGCCTTGGATTTAGCATA
This sequence comes from Ictidomys tridecemlineatus, assembly GCF_052094955.1. NCBI lineage: Eukaryota > Metazoa > Chordata > Mammalia > Rodentia > Sciuridae > Ictidomys > Ictidomys tridecemlineatus. The sequence goes on along the minus strand of NC_135478.1, from coordinate 78,097,879 downwards.
GATAGCTTTTACAATGCGAAGGCATTGCATATATTGTTTGTATAGACCTCACCATGTGCATGTTCAACCATGAGTTTTTGTGGTATGAGATGACAGGATAGGATGAGAAGCAAAAGAAAGAATTCCACAGCAGGAGTCATGGAAGAGGAAGATTAATTCAAATGACTGGATTAAATCCCAATAAATAGAAAATAGTTTTGTTTTCAAATTTAAAATAAGGGGGATGTGATCTTAAAATTTCTCCTTCCTGAAAATTTCTTCAACTCTTAAAGGATAATACTTTGTATATATTTTCATTCTGAATCAAAAAGACGTTTTAATTTTTTCTATTTACAAATGTTTGGAGGTTCAGAAAGATTGAGACATGTGTAGGTTTAGAGTTAAAAACCAAGAATGGAATCTTCTTTGATTCTCAAAACCATAGCTATGCGTCCCTTTCATCCCATGATTTTTTGATCAATGAAATAATTTTGGGAGTAAATCATTTTTTCCTAATTTAACTTATTTTCATAAACAAGAAATATTAATATGTGGGACTAGGTTTCAGTTTTTGAAGCAATTCACAAACTATTCAACAACACACTTGGACATGAAAATACACTTACTATGAGAACAGTAGCAGCTCAGAATATAGCATGTGCTCACAATGAAAGTTCCATGTTGTCCAGTTACTGTGGTAATGTGGGATGCACATATTACTTTCCATTTCCACTCAGTTGGTGTGGTGAGCGAGGTGCTGTCAGTGAAGGTTGGAGAAGACTAGGGAGGTTTTGAGTTCTTGGTCGACCATGGGAAATCTAAACTGCTGCGGGGAAGGTATGTTGTCAGTGATATTTTCAAGGCTGTTTCTTCAAAGGGCAGTTAATGTTTACTGAATATATTTTCCTCTTGATTTTTTCATCTTCAACACTGAATCTTCTCTCCTGAGATTGAAGTATTTGGTGATATTGTTTTATCACTCAATTCATATATTTGCTTGTTCTATTGACCTGGTTACTGAAAATGTTTTTCTAAATTTAGAAAATGAACCATTCCTAATGCCAATAACATGTGTGCTCTTAAAGTGAATTACAGGAGGAGGACACCCACCTTGCTTTCATGAGATGAAGAAATAAAGTGAGAGAGAGTATATGGATGCTAACTAAGGCAATATATATCCCATGACAGGGCAATTAGAAACCAAACCCATCTCAATGTATATGAACATCTAAAAATAATGTTAGAGATGTCTAAATCAAGACTTTTGTAAAAGAAAAGAGGACTGAGATTTCAGGAAAAGTTTCCAATTGGTTGATGACTACAGGATCCCAGGTGTTTGGGGACTACTGGGAAGGAGGCAAAAAGGACAGTACCTTGAGGTAGGTCAGTGGAGTGGATGTCTGATAATGGAGGAAATGAGGGCCTCAGTGGTCTACAGGGGGAGGATCCATTGGTGGAGGTTCACAGGTTAGAGTTAGTGGTGGTTCCATCTAGGCAGATAAGTCTCTGGCCCCTGGCCCTGCAGGATCTAGGAAAAGGCTTTGAAAGCCAGGAGCAGGAATATGCCTGATCAGAGCTGGTGCATCTGGAGAAATGACATTTCAACCAGGCGTTGTCTGACTGCTCAGATGATGGCTCAGAATATTAGACTGCAGACATGGGGAAGGCCAGCTTCTGACATGGAAACAACAAAGCATCAGCCCAGAGTATTCGGTTCCCTGATTAATCCCCACTAACAGGCCATCCAGGTGGGAAAAGCACAAGGAAACTTCATTCTGGGCACAGCCATCAAGTGGCAGTTGGTTTAGAATGTCCTAAGTTCTCAAAACAGTTGGTGCGCCCCAGAGAACTCTGATGATTTAGATGGTCAACTGCTCATCAGGAAGGCTCACTGGGAGGCAGCTGGCAGTGAGACGACCCTGGGGGAGGATGGCTACAAGTGTGGACTCTACCATTGACCTTCAGATAGGCTTCATTTGCATGAAATCATCATTTTAAAGTCAGTAATTGTAATGAAGAGACAGGAGCCCGGGTTATAACTTGAACATTTTTCATGGTGTCTGCCACTGATACCACATGCCAAAGAGGCCTGAAGGAAGGAGTATTTGAAAAGAACTGAGAAGAGTTCTGGCTTCCTGGTTCTAGGATATATGCTAGAGGATTCAATTGCTCAGAGATTACTGGTCCCAGGTAAATAGCTACATTCCTGTCCCACATCCACTGCTCATCATTCTTGTGAATCTGGTCAAGTCACCTAAAATCTCTAAATTACAAACACCTAAACTCAAAATTGTGGTGGACAGACTCTGCTTCACCCATCTCTTTAGGCTGATATGGAGTCACAGGAGGTCACAGATATTCTCCATCAGCTTTACAGATATCCATCTGTAAAGAATTAGGAATAGACTTTCTTTACCCATTGCCCTGGAGGATGACCTCTGTTTGTCACCTCTCTGTTCAAACACTGTCAACGACTGAACTTTTTTTTCCACACATTTAATGAGGTGTCCTATTTAATGACAGGACACATTAGCAGCCATATGAAGCACCAGTCCTCTTAAGGATGCATGGATGTGATCATTGTCAGCCTTATACCATTACGTGGATCAGATGCACACTTTTTGCAAACAATTGGGAAGGGGTTTATTTAACTGCACAGGTATTTAATTTTTGAGGTAGGATTTGAACAAAAGCCACATACATAACCACAGCCTCTGCTGATGGTCACTGTTTCCTCTGCCTTTCTATGATTCCCCCTTAGTAATTCTTTTTGACCACACAATATTGTGTTGGGTTGTAGACCTCACACATTGCAATGTTATCCTAAAGCTCAATCTGACTCAGGTGCTTTGCTGCCCCAATGGTGAAAAATGAACTCAGTAGTGTGAAATCTAATAACATTCAAATCCCTCCTTCAAAATTTATTAAACATAATATTTGTTATTTTTAAAATTTTTTATTAGTTATTCGTGGACCTTTATTTATTTATTTATTTAAATGTGGTGCTCGGAATCAAACTCCATGCCTCACACATGCAAGGCAAGCACTCCCCAAATGAGCCACAACCTGAGACTCAGATTTTATTATTTTTAACTCTGTTAACAGACTGCAAAAAAAAATACATCAGAAATCTTTTTTCTAATATTCAACTGTAACATTGTCTCCCCTGCTCTGCTAATACTCTACTCTCACCTTCTATGATCAATTTTTCAGTTTCCACAAAAGATTGATATTATACAGCATTTATCTTTGTGTCCCAGATCTATTTCTGATAACATAATTATCACCTCTTGTTGTTGAAAATGACAGAGCAAAAAAATACAAGAAATATTTAAGTTTCTGGGCATGCTATTAGTGTATAAATATATACTTGAATTCAAAGCTCAAATTATACCCCCAGATATTTACTATGATCAGTTATCAATTAAAACTGGTTGAACTGTTATTTGAATTATTATTGATGACCCTGTGTTTTCTTGCTAGAATCTGGTCAAAAGCTCTGTTTTATCACATTTCCCAGGCTGTTGCCTCCCATGTTGGAAGAAACCCCCAAAGGCAGAAGACTTACGCAGGCCTTGGTCCAGAGGAGTCCGCCTCTGGCCACCAAACAGTGTTGTGCCAAATGAAAAGTCCAACAAAGGTACTGTGGAAATCTTGAAATTGTGTCCATTCTGCAATAATGATTCTAGTTGATTCAGAGTTCCAATTCTTCTTTTATTTAACATGTACAAATTTACATGCTTTGAGTCTTTCAGCAGTGCTATAGCTCCAGAAGTAAAGATCTAGTTACCTTTTAATTTTGTGCACTTGTGGTTATCTACCATGATCCTGAAATAGCTGTCTTTTGGGTGGTTTGCATTTATGTGAATGAGCATGGGGTGGTATCTCTGAGCATGTCCATGTGTAATAATTGTGTATGTGTTTGTGAGGCTATGAGACCTTCTTCAGAAATTCTCTTCTAACATGCCCAGAACAAGCATCCATTTTCTAAAAATAAAAACCCACACTAATGCATGATTTGTTTGATATAATTTCTTTCCACTTCATGACACCCAAATGTAAAGTTGTGGTTTCTAGGCCCTCTCTCTAGATAGAGATGTTGCTGAGCCAAAAGTACAGGTTCTTCACTCTGTAAGTGAAAGAAGCTTTAAGAATTCAGGAAATTATCCTGATGGTGATGCTTTCTAATAGGGAACTGTATACATCACTTAGTGATATAACACATTGCAGGTGATTACAATATATTAGTAATAACTAATCTCCTACAGAGATGTGAAATATTTTGCATACTTTTAAAGTGTCCTCAGTTGTCACCTCTAGAGACAAACATACCTCTAAAAGTACAAAATAAGAAACACACATATCACACCTGGTTCCAATCTACTAGAAACCCAAAGGCTGTGCTTCTCATTCACTCTTCTTCTTATCTTTGCTGTATATTTTCACTGATGTCCATATCAAGAAATGCCCTGAACTATTAATAAGCAATAAATCAGTGCACTAATCATTATTCTGCATCCTCCTATTTCCCCCAAATGACATGGTGGAGTTCATTCCTGAAGAAAGCATGAGTCGAGAGACCCCATCAAAAGCCATGGTAAGGTTGCTTATCTTCCTCTGAAATCCAAGTGTTGCTCTTTAGTTTCTCTTTCTCTTGTAATATGATATGGTTTCCTTGAGATGATATACACAATTTCCTGAGTGTGCAGATTCTCACCGGGGTGTCTGTTGCCAAATGAGACCTCACTGAAGGCAACATTAACAAGAAACAGTATCAACTGCACACTGTATGATATCAAGCTTTGTGCCTGGCTGTGGTTTTCCCTCCTGGCCATCAAATTCCTTAATTATTACCTAATATAGACCTGTGACACAAATCTCCTAGAAAAGCTTGTGTCATTAGGTGAGAGTGCATTTGCTATGTGTTCCCTTGATTTGCCCACATTCTCAGTGGATTTTTTAATGTCACCAAGTAAACAAAAGATTTGAGCACACGGGACAGAGCATGGCTTGATCTTCATAGTGACTCCTTTTCATATTTACAGGAGGATTCAAGAGGATCCATAGTTGGTATGTATCCTGGCCTCACTCTCTTTCTGTTGCAAAATGTAGATGATGTCAAGAGTTGGAGAGTCTTTTTTCCTTTTGAGTGGAGAATCTCAAGTCATTCCACTTCCTCCTTGAGAATGAGAAGTGAGGGGGTTGCAGTCCAAATTAATTTAAAAAAAATCTATGGCATTCTGCATATTTCCATGAAGCACCTGAGTGAATTTAGCAAAGTGGTTTGGTCAATGAGAGTTTTATACATGTGTCTCTGTGTGCATTCATGCAACATTATTCTGAGTGTGACTTTGTGTTCATTTTTGCACATTTGTTGTTTCTCTAGATATATACATGCCAAGATGCCAATGTCCACATGTTTAAACAAAAAAAGGCATCTCCATTAGATCATGATTTTGTATATGTGTAAATAGATCAAACTGTAAATTTTCCATGTGTGCAGTTCGTTCCATACCAATACCTCAATTAACATGCAAAACATATCCCATCAAAACCCAGAAAATTTTCACAACACTATAAGGAAAAACCTTGGGTTCATTCCTGTCACTGCACCAGTAGCAACTTCGTTTAATAGCAAACCTCACCTGTCAGTAGGCCCTGTATTTAGTCAGTGCATGTGATTGTTCACAACACTTCACTCATGAAAAATTTTCAAGTTCATATACATTTTCTGTGAGAGGTGTCAGAATTCATCTTCCAATCCCCATTCTAGGCACAAGTTTCTGGACAGGGCCAATCCTTAACAGGGACCCTCAGGTCCACCAATACACTATGCTCACTTATGGTGGGTATCTGAGACAGACAAGATACACAGGCCAGAGGTTACTGTAGCCAAGGAAGGGCTTACTTTGCATGTTCCAACTGACACTGAAAGCTACCTTATTGGGTCTTTTTGTAGACATTTCTTTGTAGAAACATGTTTTAACTGGATGGATTTTCATGGGGCCTGATCAGCACAACTGCAGCTCATCTAGTTACAGAGCAAAAGGTGGGCTCTAATGAAGGTCCAGCTCAGCAGAGCAGTGATGTTCGATACCTAGTTTAGATCTGTGCTGCTCCCTGTGTGGCCTGCAGGATATCACATTGACAGTATATATGATAGGTCTTCATACTGTCAGTCTCAAATGCTGTCTAGGTCCTTCTATTCATACATACATGGATACTGACACTGACTGGTCACTGTGAGGATAGAACTACTGTGGTCATCATTCCTTCTCATCCCTGAACTCCTCCCTGGGCAGAGTGTCTTCATCTTAGTCCATGTCTTCATTCATAAATGCAACTCTATGCTAAGATCTCCCTTGTCAAGCATGTGGGGCTCTACAATAAACCAGGTATCCACCTGGGATCTGACCAGGACCAGCCAGAAGCAGTAGGTAAGTTAAGAAGATAGAATTGTGTCCAAGCTTTTCACACACATATCTCATGAGCTCTAGGTGGGACGTGCTTGACCTTGTGCAGAGCCATCTGGATCTTAATGTTGACTTTATTTATGTAGATTCCTCAGGCCCTCAGAGAGTTCCTGGCACTTTTCACTTTTGTATGACTCCACAGTCTACTTATAAATGAGGAGTATGAGGAGTAAGAACATGCTCCCAAAGTGCTGCCCAAGAAAACCCAGGGGAAGGAAATTATTGCCTGCTTCATCTTTGAACTTCAGGTCTTGGCCATCCAAAATAACAGTATTTTAAATTTGGAAAAGAGCTCTTGGGATGCTAGATCTATTTCTCATTGCAGAATTTAGGTGATGGAGGCCAGCAGACAGGAACACAGACAAGAGGAAGAATGGAGAGCTCTGACTGTGGGTTCTAGAACACCAGGAAAAAGAGCAACTCAAGTTCTCACCTTGACTTTAACTCTTCTTTTTCTTTTTCTAAGGCCACATCATCACCATCAAGGCCATGGTTTACAGAGAAAATATAGAAAGTGATTCAGAGGATGAGGAGGAGGAATAAAGGACCAGAAATCTGCAAGTAATTGATTTTCTATTGGTTTCTCTTAATTATTCTTTCTTATGTAAAGGCTGTAGATTTTCCATGTTTCATCTTTCCCACATTTTTGACTTTTCTAAAGGTGCTTTCTTCATCCAGATCTTTGAGGTCCTTGGACCTTCAATGTCTGTTAAATCTCTCTGCACTAAGATTCTTAGTCATTCCCTGTTTTTTTTTTTTTTTTCACCACAGGCAACACCACTGAATCATGCTGAGCAATACTGCATCCCCATACACTGAGTTTGAGTTGTAGGGAGCATCAGAAACACTGAGTTGTTGCCTGATGCATGAGACACAAACAATATGGGTCTGATTTACTGACCACTAAATAGCTGGGTTCTCCTGCCTTTGCTGGCTCTGAGCATGCACGAATTTACCCTTCCTTTACTAGGTTAAGATTACACAATTCGAATGTAGGTCCCCTAACATGAATTGTTTCCAGGGGCCCTCTTCTGATTTAATATGTGGGCTCAATGCAGCAAAAGTGACAAAGCAGTTTAGGAAAAGGAAATGTGAGTCTGGAAAGAATGGGAAGGATAGAAGAGGTCAAATCAGTCCACATATTCTCCATTGCTTTCTTAAGTTTCTTTGTTGCACTTTATGCAATCCATCAGAATCAATTAGTGCACTGAAGGTTCCATAGTTGCATGTGACCATGGCTATGCAAGGAAGGTACAATTTGGTTTAAATCAGTGCAGGAAGCTCTCTGAGTAAAGGCGCTACAGAGGGTAGGGCTGGAGGAGCCAGGGTCCTTGCTCCACCCTGTGTCATCACAGGTGCTGCTTCTCAGGGTCCCAGGTGTGTGCTACTTAGCCTTTACACCCAAATGTCCTAGAGAACCCTTCCCATTTCCTCATGTTCACTCTCTAGGGAAGCACTCAGAAGGTTCTGAAGGTGAATGTCCATGGGAATTTTCTCCTGAGGACATTCATAGGCACTCTTCCCACAGACAACACTCTCAGCTGAGGGCAGCATACCAGCCTCAGTGCTCCCTGCCCAGACCCCAGGAGAGATCAGGGCCCAAGTTCATGTTGCATATCCTGAGGACAATTGTGATCCTGGCCACTCTCTGTGGCCAGCAACTCATCCCAAGTGGCCTTTTTACCTTGCTCTATTTTATAGACCCCATAAGACACCTGGGAGAGCAGAGATCTTGGCCCTGGGATACGGGAGAGATGATACCTGCAGTGCACAGAAGCTGCGATTAACCTGTAAGACTCGAAGCAGGAGCTTGTTTTTCAGTTCAAAAGACATAACTGTCTATATTGTATAGAATTTGCACATTTATATGTTCTTTGTTTAATAATTTTAATATTAGTACTTCATGTTAAATTTTTATATTAAATTATATTTACTTAGTAACAGTTGCTTTTTAAATTCATTCTGTAAAATAAAACACACTAGGGAAGAGAGGTAAGAGGGAAAGGGAGGGAGAAGGGGAATTTCATGGAAGATGGACAAGGAGACCTTAATCATTATACAGAATACATGTATGTTGATGTTAGGAGAAAAAAAACAAGTGTGTCACATTAGATTGGGTAGAGAGAAGTGATGGAAGGGGAGGTGAAGGGGAGGGGGTAAAGGAAGGTCAGCAGAATAAAATAGACATTAGTATTACTGTATGTATATACATGACTGCATGACCAATGTGATTCTGCAACCTGTACACTCAGAAAAATGAGAAATTATACCCCATCTTATTCAAAAATATGATATGTCAAGATCATTGTACTGTCATGTTTAACTAATTAAAACAAATTTTAAAAACACACACACTAAATGAGGAATATGTTCCTGAGGCAGATCTTGATGAATTACAAAGCTTTTACCTGGTGACTTCCATCACCATCACTCCTCTCCTCCCATACCCCTCAGTTTGCTTCTTTGGTTGTTTTTTAGATTGGTATTATAACATTCACTAAATTATTGATGTGGGTGAATAGATGCAATAAAGAATCAAATCATTAAATTACAAGCTAAGTTAAATCCCAACTAAATTTCATAAGTGTTTAATTAATTTATCCATTCATTATCTAACTGAATCTCAAGTCAAAACACCCAATATAAGAAAGGCTGGGAAAGAATTAAAAATATTCATTTATGAAAAATTGTGGTTTTACATTTTATATCCTTTTTTCAATCAAGAACAATATTTTTGTAATATCACATACATATAAACAAGTTGGAAAACTACATTACAAACTTGTAATGATGGATTTAAATACATTAACTGGCATGTTTCTCATTGGAAATAGGTTGGTTGCTGTATATATAGTGTATGAAAACTACTAATATAATAAAGTGTAGACAAAATATAAATGTCTGCTCTATGGTAACATATGAGCATCACTCTAATCTAACCATGCTAAAAGTTACATAATACTGTAAAAAAGTCTTAAAACTATATACTTTAATAAGAAATAAATTCAATAAAGAATGATAATACAGGGATTTGGGTTGTGGCTAAGTAGTAGAGTACTTACCTCACACATGTGAGGCCATGGGTTCGATCCTAAGCACCACATAGAATAAACGAAATATATAAAGGCATTGAGTCCATCTACAACTAAAAATATTTTTTAAAAAAGAATGATGGGGTGGGGTTGTAGCACAATGGTAGAGCACTCCTAGCATATGTGAGGCACTGGGTTTGATTCTCAGCACCACCTATAAATAAATAAAGGTCCATTGATAACTAAAAAAGTATATATAAGAAAAAAGAATGATAATACTGAGAATCAATGCATTCAGATTTCAAATTTTATGCTTCTTTTCAGGTGATCCAATATTTTGTCAACTAAGTTTTCAAAATTTGTTCAAAGCCAACATTACTCATATATGTTACACATCTATTATTTCATAAATTTACTTTCCTCATAAAAGACCTTTGATAAACATCCAAAATATTCAGGTTAAATATATTCTAAATGAAGCTGAAAGAAATACTGGTATCGTTTTTCACTGTCACTTCAAGTGTTTAAGTATTACAAGTTATTCAACCAACACAACAAAGTTAAAATTATAATGGCACAGCCTGTATTGTAATTAAATCAACACAACAGAATGTGTAACACAAAGACAGAGCAGTGGCACATTAAATGAAAACTAGCTGAATACAAACAATTGACTACTGCAGAGCATAATATTAAAACAGTTCAAGTGAGACAAAGTGATGGAGAGGTCACCATGAAGGTGCCAACTGATGATTCTGCTGACCACTGTTGTCCAGAATGGAAATTAAAAATTATATTTGTAAAGACTTTGATTGGTATACAATTATCTCCAGTATTAAAAAAAAAATAAAAGATTTCCAATGCATCTGCCTTCTCTGAATAGAATAAAGCTCTAAGTTTATCTGTCAACAGGTGTTTCCATCACACAAAATTTTTACCTCTGAATTTTTTGGGTTGACATTGATGACTGTAACAACCAAAATTAGTCCATGATGACATGTTTTTAAAAACTTTTTTAAAACTTATTACTCAGCTATTACAACAGTTATCAATTTTTTTACAGTATCAAATTTGCCAAATTTGCATTGCAGTCATGTGGCACACATCATATAATTCAAAGACTCAACTCATTTGTCCCTGTGATATCTTCTTTCAGACACACACACACACACACACACACACACACACACACACAAACACATTTCTTCATCAGCAGTCTTGTATAGTAAAAGTGTCTAGCTTTTCTTCATTTTTTTATGCAATACACTTCTATCTACAATTTCATTACATGCATACAGCAAAAAGGAAATTATGGGTTTTACATCCTTCATGATAATTTCATATACAGGGAGGTTTAAAACAGTACTTCAACATTTTGCCTAGTAATGTGACACAGAATGATTGTATCTTGTTCTCAAAATTTTAATAAGGAGGTATAAAATACAGGTTCAATAATTTTAAATCAAATATCCATCTTTTAAAAAATAGTGTTGCAGCATTGTTCTTTGCATTACTTTGAAAACTTTTTAAGTTTTTCTCTCATGGCACAATCTTCTAATACTTCATATGAGAGGCAATTGTTTAAAAAATTGCAACTTCTGCTCTTGGAAGGGCTCTGTAGTGACTGAATGGCATATGAATTTTATATTGATTTTATATATTTATATATATGACAGTGGAATGTATTCCAATTCTTATTATGCATGTAGAGCACAATTTTTCATACCTTTGTATATTAAGTATGTTCACACCAATTCATGCCTTAACACAATTACTTTCTGGGTTTTTTTTGCATTACAATTCTTATCCCGCATATATACCACAATTTTTTCATATCTCAGGTTGCATATAAAGTATGTTGACCCCCAATTCAAATCTTTATACATGTACTTTGAATAATGATGCCCATTACATTCCACCATCCTTTGTAATCCCCTGCTCCTCCCTTTACCTCCCACTCCTCTTTCCTATCTAGAATTCATCTAATCCTCTCATGCTCCCCCTCCCTACCCCACTATGAGTCAGCCTCCTTATATCAGAGAAAACATTTGGCATTTATTTATTTATTTGTGGATTGGCTAATTTCACTTAGCATTATCTTCTCCAACGGCATTCATTTACCTGCAAATGCCATGATTTTATTCTCTCTCATTGCTGAATAAAATTCTATTGTGTATATGTGCCACATTGTTTAATCCATTCATCCACTGAAGGGCATCTAGGTCGGCTCCACTGTTTAGCTATTGTGAATTGTGCTGCTATAAACATTGATGTGGCTGTGTCCCTGTTGTATGCTGTTTTTAATTCCTTTGGGAATAGTCCAAGGAGAAGGGTACCTGAGTCAAATGCTGGTTCCATTCCCAGATTTCCAAAGAATCTCCATACTGCTTTCCACATTGGCTGCACCAATTCGCAGTCCAACCAGGAATGTATGAGTGTAGATTTTTCTCCACATCCTCACCAACATTGTTATTGTTTGTCTTCATAATAGCTTCCATTCTGACTGGAGTGAGATAATAACTTAGAGTAGTTTTTTTTTTGAGAGAGAGAGAGAAAGAAAATTTTAATATTTTTTTTCCAGTGGACATAACATCTTTGTTTGTATGTGGTGCTGAGGATCAAACCCAGGCCGCATGCATGCCAGACGAGCGAGCTACCGCTTGAGACACATCCCCAGCCCAAATTTAGAGTACTTTTGATTTGCATTTCTCTAATTGCTATAGATGATAAGCATTTTTCAAATATATTTGTTGATTGATTTTATTTCCTCTTCTGAGAAGTGTTTTTTCAAGTCCTTGGCCCATGTGTTGATTGGGTTATTTGAGTTTGTTTTTGTTTTGTTTTGGTCCTTAGCTTCTTGAGTTCTGTATATATCCTAGAGATTAGTGCTCCACCTGATGTGTGAGGGGTAAAAATTTGCTCCCAGGAAGTAGGTTCTCTGCTCACCTCACAAATTGATTCTTTTGCTGACAAGAAACTTTTTAGTTTGATTCTACCCTATATATCGATTCTTGCTTTTAATTTTTGTGCTATAGAAGTCTTATTATGGAAGTTGGGGCCTAATCCCACATGATGAAGATTAGGGCCTACTTTTTTTTCTATTAGGCACAGAGTTTCAGGTTTCACTCCTAGGTTCTTGATCCATTTTGAGTTTAGTCTTGTGTAGGTAAAAGATAAGGGTTTATTTTCATATTGTTGCATATGGGTTTCCAGATTTCCTAGTACCATTTTTTGAAGATGCTCTATTTTCTCCAGAGCATGTTTTTTGGCACCTTTTTAAATATAAGATAATTGTAATTTGGGGGGTTATTCCCTGTGTCCTCTATTCTCTATCACTGGTCTACAAGACTGATTTGGTGTGAATAGCATGCTGTTTTTGATACTATTACTCTGCAGTGTAGTTTTAAGGTCTGGTATAGTGATGCCACCTGCTTCACTTATCCTGCTAAGGATTGCTTTACCTATTCTGAGTCTCTTATTTTTCCCTATGAATTTCATGATTGCTTTTTATATTTCTATGAGGAATGTCATTGGAATTTTGATGAGAAATGCATTAAACCTGTATAGTGCTTTTGGTAGTATAGTCATTTTGATAATATAAATTCTGCCTAACCAAGAACAAGGTAGATCTTTCCATTTTCTAAGGTCTTCTTTGATTTCTCTCTTTAGGCTTCTGTAGTTTTTATTATACAGATCTTTCATCTCTTTTGTTAAGTTGATTTCCAATTATCTTATTTTTTTAGGTTATTGTGAATGGGGTAGTTTTCCTCATTTCCTTCTCAGAGGATTCTCACTGATATACAGAAATGCCTTTGATTTATGGGTTTTGATTTTATATACTGCTACTTTGATGAATTCAATTACTAGTTCTAGAAATTTTCTGGTGGAGTTTTTGGGGTTTTCTACGTATAGAATCATATTGTCAGCAAATAGTGCTAATTTAAGTTCTTCTTTTCCTATGTGTATCCCTTTAATTTCTTTCATCAGTCTAATTGCTCTGGACAATGTTTCAAGAACTATGTTGAATAGAAGTGGTGAGAGAGGGCATTCCTGTCTTGTTCCAGATTTTAGAGGAAATGCGTTCAATTTTTGTCTGTTTAGAATGATGTTGGCCTGAGGATTAGCATAGATAGCCTTTAAAACGCTGAGACATGTTCCTGTTATCCCTAGTTTTTCTAGTGTTTTGAACTTAACTGGATATTGTATTTTGTCAAATGCTTTTTCTGTGTCTATTGTGGTGACCATATGATTTTTACCTTTAAGCCTATTGATGTGGTGAGTTATATTTTTTGATTTCCGTATGTTGAACCAAACTTGCATCCCTGGAATAAATCCCATTTGATCATGGTGCACAAACTTTTTGATATGTTTTTGTATTCGATTTGCCAGAATTTTATTGAGAAATTTGCATCTATGTTCATTAGACATATTGGTCTAAAGTTTTCTTTTTTGATTTGTCTTTGCCTTGTTTGGAGATCAGGGTGATATTGGCGTCATAGAATGAGTTTGGAATGGCTGCCTATTCTACTATATCCTGAAATAAATTGAAGAGTGTTGGTATTAGTTCTTCTTTAAAGGACTTGTAGAACTCGCTTGTGTAAACATCCGGTCCTGAGCTTTTCGTGGTTGGTAAGATTCTGATGGCATCTTCTATTTCCTCACTTGATATTGGTCTGTTTAAATTGTTTATATTTTCCTGACTCAATCTGGCAGATCATATGACTTAAGAAATCTGTTAATTCCTTCAATGCCTTCAATTTTATTGGAGTTTAAGATTTTAAAATAATTTCTAATTATCCTCTGTATTTCTGTAGTGTCAGTTGTGATATTACCTTTTTCATCATGTATGCTGGTAATTTGAGCTCTCTCTTCTCTTCATTAGCGTGGCTATGGGCCTATCAATTTTATTTATTTTTTCAAAGAACCAACTTTTGTTTTGACAATTTTTTCAATTGTTCCTTTTGTTTTGATTTCATTGATTCCAGCTCTAATTTTAATTATTTCTTGTCTTCTTCTGCTTTTGCTACTGATTTATTCTTCTTTTCCTAAGGCTTTGAGATGTAGTGTGAAGTCATTTATTTTTTGACATTTTTTTTAAGAAATAAACTTCATGCAATGAATTTTCCTTTTAGTACTGCTTTCATAGTGTCCCAGAGATTTTGATATGTTGTGTCTATGTTCTCAGTTACTTCTAAGAATTTTTTAATCTCCTCCTTGATGTCTTCTGGAACCCATTGTTCATTAAGTAGCATATTGTTTAGGCTCCAAGTGATTGAGAAAATTTTGTTTTTTATTTTGTTGTTGATTTCCAATTTCATTCCATTATGATCCAATAAAATGCATGGTAGTATCTCTAACTTTTTGCATTTGCTAAGAGTTGCTTTGTGGCACATTATATGGTCTATTTTAGAGAAGGATCCATGGGCTGCTGAGAAGAAAGTGTATGCACTTGGTGCAGGTTGAAATATTCTATATATGTCAGTTAAGTCTAAGTTATTGATTGTGTTATTGAGTTCTATAGTTTCTTTATTCAACTTATGTTTGAAAGATCTATCCAGTGATGAGAGAGGTCTGTTAAAGTCAACCAAGATTATTGTGTTGTAGTCAATTTGGCTCTTGAACTTGAAAAGAGTTTGTTTGATGATCATAGCTGCATCAATGTTTGGGGCATATATATTTATGATTGTTATGGTTTATTGGTGTAGGGTTCCTTGAGCAGTGTGTAATGTCCATCTTTATCCCTTTTGATTAAATTTGACTTGAAGTTCTAGTTTATTTGATATGAATATAAAAACCCCTGCTTGCTTACACAGTCCATGTGAGTGGTATGATTTTTTCAAAACTTTTACCTTCAGTTTGTATATGTCTTTTCATATCAGATGAGTTACCCAGAGGCAGCATATTGTTGGGTCTTTTATTTTGTCCAATCTACAAGCCCATGTCTTTTTTTTATTGGTGAGTATAAGCCATTAACATTTAGGGGGTTACTATTGAGACATGGTTTGTATTTCCAGCTATATTTATTTTTGTTATTTAAGTTGACTTGGTTTTCCTCTTTGATTAGTTTTTACCTTTACTGCATACCTCCCTCTGTTGATTTTCATTGCTGTTTTTCATTTCCTGTTCATGAAATATTTTGCCAAAGATGTTTTTGTAGCACCAGTTGTCTAGTTATATATACTTTTAACTTTTGATTATCTTGGAAGGTTTTTATTTCATTTTCAAATCTAAAGCTTAATTTTGCTGGATACAAAATTCTTGATTGGCACCAATTATCTTACAGAGCTTGATATATGTTGTTCCAGGATCTTCTGGCTTTCAGGGTCTGGGTTGAAAAATCTGCCATTATCCCAATTGTTTTCCCCCTATATGTAATCTTATTCCTTTTTCTCGTGGCTTTTAAAATTCTCTCCTTATTCTGTATGTTGGGCATTTTCATTGTATTGTGCCTTGATGTGGATCTGTTGTGATTTTGTACATTTGGCATCCTGTAGGCTTCTTGAATTTGGATTTCCAATTTATTCTTCATGTTTGGAAAGATTCTGGTATTATTTCATTGAATAGATTGTACATTCCTGTGATTTGGTACTCTATGCCTTCTTCTATCCCAATAACTCTTAAATTTCAGCTCTTAAATAACTCTGAAATTTAAAAATCGTTTTTTGGACTTTTCTTCTTTGCATTACTTTTAAAACATCTTCTTAAGTTTTTCTCTCATGTATACTTCAGATATGAGAGGAAATGTATTTTTAAAAATGCCTTCTGCCCTTGGAGGGCACTATAGTGACTGAACAGTACATGAAATTGTAATACTTTTCAAATCACTTCACCAATGACTTGCCTGACGGAGTTCATGAATGTTGCATCAGCACACAGTTCATCAGAGAGAGTATGACTTTTCTATGAGAAGAAAAGTTTCCTAGAAGTCTTTCACTGTAACTCCCTCTGTCACTGTGTAGTCAAGGGCCATATGTCTCCCATGGAAGCCTTCTTACCAGTCTCTTGGGGTAGACATTGAAAGATGATCAGTGCTTGGAATGATTTGGTCCCTAATACTTTACGATTATTCAGTACAGCTTCTAGAACCACTTTCATCCACACAGGGATGAAGTTGGTGGACAAAAAGCTGAGCTGGAAGACAATGTTTTATTTGTATTTTGTTTGCCTAGATGGTAAGACAAATGAACAAAGTAGTCCCTCATCTTGCTGCACTGACCACAGGCAAGCAAAGGCAATGATCACTTAAGTGATCAGCAGGCAGGATGGTCAAGTCATTATTGGGCAAAGAGTTCAGAGATAGAAGTTCATAGGTTAGTTGCCTATGAACTCCATCTTCGGTCACAACCCTTTGGAAAGGATGGAGACACACATTGTGCCTTCAAACTTTAGTAGACACTGCACCTCACTCAACATTCAGTTCAAAAGGGAACTCAAGGACTGAAGTGGCTGGTGCCAACGTGTAAGGTATTTGTAGGGTGTGTAGATCAACCCAGCCTCTGGCCCTGGAGTGACAATCACAGCAGTAGTGTGAGGAGTTCCTTTTGGCATGACAGAGGTCTGTATTTGTCTGATCAAAGGAATTATGGTAGGGTTAGCTGGAGATGATTACTCAGGGTCACTGGTGAGAGAAAATGTGCAGCCCCAGGTATGATCCTAGGAGCAGCCTGGGCTGTTGCCACAAGAGAAAATGCAAGGGCTGGTGATTTAACGTTGGCATCTCTGTAGGTGTCATTCAGAATCAGAACCTCATAACTGCTGTCTTTGGTTTTACTTTGCTCTATTCTGAGCATCTTCTACATTGATTAGTACATCTGAATCTTCATGTATATGTCCCCGATTCAGTTTGTTCTATTTCCTCCTCCTTTGATTTACCTTTTACTGACCCTTTGCCTCATGCCATTGTTTTACATCCATTTTTCTGTCTCAAGCTATTTAGCTGTAAATCCTCTGGGGCCAAAGTTCCTACCAAGAAAATTAAAATCTAGATATTTAAATTTTTTGAATTTTTTTACACAAATAGAGCACATCTTTTCATTTCTCTGGTTGTACATGATGCAGAGTCACTCCATTTGTTAAATAATACCATACAAAGGGTACTAATGCCTTTCTCATTCCACCACCTCACCCCCACACACCCTCCCCTCAACCTGCTCTCCTCTGCTCAATCCAAAATTTCTCCTTCTTTCCTTGAGTCTCCCCCAGATATTATGGACCTGATCCACTTATCAGAGAATATATTTGGAACTTATTTTGTTCCATGATAGTCTCCAACTCTGTCCATTTACCTGCCAATGCTATAATTTCATTCTTCTTTAAGGCTCAGTAATATTCCACTCTGCATATGTACAAGTTTGTTTATACATTCAACTGTTGAAGGGCATCTAGGTTGTTTCCATGAATTACCTACTGTGAATTCAGCTGCTATGATCACTGATGTCACTGCATTACTATGGTGTGCTGATTTTAAGTCTTTTGCATATACACCTAGGAGTGGGAAAGCTGGGTCAAATGGAGGTTCCCTCAAATTTTTCTAAGGAATCTCCAATCTGCTTTCCAAAATGGTCACACCATTTTTTTAGTGGCAAAAATCTGAATATTCTTTTACAGACACATTCAGTTTCTGTCATAACTGAACAATAGTTCCCACATAATCAGGCAATTTTGCACTCTTTTTCTTTTTTGTACTGCCATTTAATATGTGTACATGTCTTTAGGTACTCTGCTAGTTTCTTCCTCTGTCAACTGCTAGAAGTGGCTGAAGATCCTGCAGAATTTGGACAGGCTGCCCAAGAGCTTCTTGTCCTTCACCAACTGCATCAGGTTATCTGGGATTACCACTTCCCCTGACCATATTCCAGACTCCACAGATCACTTCACCCAATGCCATGACACCAGCACCAGACAGGAGGAATGTTCAGGGGCAACCCCTGGGCACTGTCTGCTGAGGACTCAGTGTGCCTCTCTGCACTGGCCCCTGCTCTGG
This sequence comes from Ictidomys tridecemlineatus, assembly GCF_052094955.1. Lineage (NCBI taxonomy): Eukaryota > Metazoa > Chordata > Mammalia > Rodentia > Sciuridae > Ictidomys > Ictidomys tridecemlineatus. The sequence continues at coordinate 78,079,412 of NC_135478.1, read as the reverse complement.
GTCCAGAGCTGAGCCCCATGGAGGCTTGTCTATGAACTACAGTGAAAGTTGAGGAATGTGTATATATTACACTATAAGGAGATACAGTGACATATGCCACAATGGTTCTGGTGGCCCAGCTGTATGGACAATCTTATGCTCTAGATGTATGCTAATAGAGGAATTGGTGATACGAGACAAAATCTGCTGTTTAGGGAAAGCCCCACAGAACAATCCTAATGTATGGGAGTTTTGGAACAGTCATGTCACCTGATATAGAGAATTACACACCTTTTGAATTACAGCTCATGGTGCAAAGCCTGGTAGGTTCAAAACAACACCAGTCATCACTTGAACATGAGTCCATAACTGTGTGATTTGCCAGTCAGGAGGTCAAGGAGGCTCAGCATAGTGGATAATTTGCATCTGGGAAGTAGCAAGAGCAGGGCTTGCTCCCAGTACTCTGCATGGGCACATGGTAAAGGCCCCATATCTCCAAGTTTCCAGTACCAGAAACTCTCCCAGGAGTCTCATGTATGTCCCATGGGTGGAGATGAGGCTTTGGGTACAAGGTGAGTGTGACACTACTGCTACCTGAGGGCTCTAGTTCCACAATGTCTAATAATAATACAGTGAAATCTGATTATGCAACGTCTCCTAACCACATTAAAATTAAAAAGGCATGCATAATTATTTTAATAATGCTATATAACCCACTATATCAAAGAAATATCATTTCCACAAAGATTGAATGAACATTATTTATGATATAATTTACATTCTTTTTCTCATGTCGTTTCTTTGAAATATGTTACATGTTAATTTGGACAGTGAAATTTTCTCAGAAATATCTGACTTGTTTTCTATTTTCTCATTTACATTTGTTAAGGTAGATTTACTTAACCAAATAACCAAAGCATGATTGGTAATTTTCTAACCTCTGAGTTGTTAACAGAAATAACATTTACCCTTTGATATTTCAAGCACATAATATAAATATGATTCATGATTTTTAGAATCAATTCAACTTTGTAGGAAAATGATGTTTGTTTCAAAACTACAGTTTGACCAACTGTCTTATGAAAGTCCATAATTTAAGTAATATAATAACACAACATTTCTAAATCTACATAGTATAATTGCTTAAGTTTTTATTTCTTATTTTTAGATATACATGACAGTAGAGTTGTTTGGGATATATATATAAATGGAATATAATTGATCATTCTTGTCATTATACATGATGCAGAGTTACACTAGTTGTATATTCATATATAAAAATAGAAGTTATATAAATAATCTAATTTGGGGGTATAAAAAAGCAGTCTTTTCACTGTTCACTGTTACAAGCTCCTGCCATTGTTATGTTTGTGTTCATAGAAATGCAATGTTGATTTTAAGTGACTTTTTTGATCATCAAGCTTTTAGAGTAAAAAAAATAAACTCTGTGTTTGCAATGTCAAAAAAAGCATGAAGGTATTTTGGTGCCAGGTCATATTCAACAAAGAGTGACTTGAGAAGAAAATAATCCTGATGATGAGGTGGATCTTAATTCAATTGGTGTATCTCAGATGGCTTCTATACCTAGACACAAATATGTTTTCCCATTCAAGTCATGAACACAATGCCCATGCTTTCATGAAGAGAGATTATTCATGTGGTCATGAAAACAGATTTCCACTCACAGAGGTGACCTGCCTACAGCCAGGTGGCAACAGCCAAATCCAACCCTGAGTTCTAATATGAGGTTATTTCCTATGGGAAGCAGCCAGGTACCTCAGAGCAGATTGATGACACTAGACCTTTCATCATGGCAGATTGACATTAGTTCTCAGTGAAACATGCATTTACCCTTGAGGGAGCTTGTTTTCCTTGCCTGCAGTGCTTCTGCCAAAACTGTAATCCATGGACTTAGTGAACACCTTAACCACCATCGTGGTATTCAACATGGGGCTTCTGAGCACAATGCTAATGTCACAGTCAATAAATGGGAAGCAATCAAGCCATATTCCTGCCATTACTACTCTTACATTTCCCCAACATCCTAAAACACCAGGTCTGACAAAAAGGTTGACTGGATTTTGAGGAGTCAAAGATGAATTTTGGTGACTGGTTTCACCCATATTCAATACATGATGATGTTTGTGGTATAGGCAGGATTCCTGGAGCTGGAATGAGGGCCTGGGACTGGGAGTGACTCCACACACTAGTGACCCACTAGCACAATGTTTGCTTCCCAGTTCAGTAATTCAACCCTATATTGGTCTGGTGCAGAGGACTTAGCTCCACACATGACACAAGAATGACTGCTCTAACCTGAGTCCAAGCCTCCCTTTTGCTACTCATGACAAGGAATCATTAGACCAAGTTGGGGCTATTGGGACATGATTGGTTTGACAATCAGGGGAATTAGGTTGCCACTGCTGACTCAAAATAAGGAGGCAATGCATGGAAAGAAGCATGTTCTCTATTCCTTCATTAGACTGCAGTTAAGGTCAGAAAACCAACACAATGCACTTCAGCAGGGCTATTGGTGCACCTATGTTGTCTGCAGTGATGATTTGGGCCATTCCACCTGGCACTACTAGCTAGAGATCAACACTAGCCAAAGCACTTTTTGGTGGTCAAGGGACTTAGAAATGGGGAGTGAAGAAAGTATCAATGATAAACACAGGAATTAGAATTGTATGAGAAAATATTTATTTTAATGTGAATGTAATTGAATATGATTTCCTTCCTCTGTCTGATCCTAGTATCATCTAACATAGGTGTGTTAAAAATAGGTAACTTTAGCTGAGCATGGTGACACATGCCTGAAATTCCAGCTGCTCAGGAGACTGAGGCAAGAGAATCATGAGATCAAAGCCAGCATGAACAAAAGCAAGGCACTAAGCTATTCAGTGAGACCTCATTTTTAAATAAAATATAAGGCAATGCTGGGGACGAGCTCAATGCTCTAGTGATCCTGAGTTAAATCCCTGGTACCAAAAAAAAAAATAGTTAACTTTATATTTCAATATTTAACTTACAGGATATCAAAATAAAGGGAAATGAACATACTTGAGGTCAAAAAGTATATTTTATTATCTTATTGGGAAAAGATGAGCATTTTTGGTTTGCGTGGTTTGTTGGATAATTTTATCTTAGTGGATGTGGCCTGGATATCATATGGATATAGGAATGAGTTTCTGGTTATCCCAGGTGAGATATGGTGCCTTTTTTTTCTTTTATTTATTTATTTATTTTTTTATTGGTTGTTCACAACATTACAAAGTTCTTGACATATCATATTTCATACATTAGATTGAAGTGGGTTATGAACTCCCAATTTTACCCCAAATGCAGATTGCAGAATCATATCGGTTACACATCCACAGTTTTACATAATGCCCAATTAGTAATTGTTGTATTCTGCTACCTTTCCTATCCCCTACTATCCCCCCTCCCCTCCCCTCCCATCTTCTCTCTCTACCCCATCTACTGTAATTCATTACTCTCCTTGTTTATTTTCCCATTCCCCTCACAACCTCTTATATAAAATTTTGTATAGCAATGAGGGTCTCCCTTAATTTCCATGCAATTTCCCTTTTCTCTCCCTTTCCCTCCCATCTCATGTCTCTGTTTAATGTTAGTCTTTTCTTCCTGCTCTTCCTCCCTGCTCTGTTCATAGTTGCTCTCATTATATCAAAAAAGACATTTGGTATTTGTTTTTTAGGGATTGACTAGCTTCACTAAGCATAATATGCTCTAGTGCCATCCATTTCCCTGCAAATTCTATGATTTTGTCATTTTTTATTGCTGCATAGTACTCCATTGTGTTTAGATGCCACATTTTTTTTATCCATTCATCTATTGAAGGGCATCTGGGTTGGTTCCACAGTCTAGCTTTTGTGAATTCTGCTGCTGTGAACATCGATATGGCAGCATCCCTGTAGCATGCTCTTTTAAGGTCTTCAGGGAATAGTCCGAGAAGGGAAATAGCAGTGTCAAATGGTGGTTCCATTCCCAGCTTTCCCAGGAATCTCCAAACTGCTTTCCAAATTGGCCACACTAATTTGCAGTCCCACCAGCAATGTACAAGAGTACCCTTTTCCCCACATCCTCACCAGCACTTGTTGTTGTTTGACTTCAGAATGGCTGCCAATCTTACTGGAGTGAGATGGTATCTTAGGGTGGTTTTGATTTGCATTTCTCTGACTGCTAGAGATGGTGAGCATTTTTTCATGTACTTGTTGATTGATTGTATATCCTCCTCTGAGAAGTGTCTGTTCAGGTCCTTGGCCCATTTGTTGATTGGGTTATTTGTTATCTTATTGTTTAATTTTTTGAGTTCTTTGTATACTCTGGATATTAGGGCTCTATCTGAAGTGTGAGAAGTAAAGATTTGTTCCCAGGATGTAGGCTCCCTATTTACCTCTCTTATTGTTTCTTTTGCTGAGAAAAAACTTTTTAGTTTAAGTAAGTCCCATTTGTTGATTCTTGTTATTAACTCTTGTGCTATGGGTGTCCTATTAAGGAATTTGGAGCCCAACCCCATAATATGTAGATCGGAGCCAACTTTTTCTTCTATCAGATGCAGAGTCTCTGATTTGATATCAAGCTCCTTGATCCATTTAGAGTTAACTTTTGTGTATGGCAAGAGGAAGGGATTCAGTTTCATTTTGTTGCATATGGATTTTCAGTTTTCCCAACACCATTTGTTGAAGATGCTATCCTTCCTCCATTGCATGCTTTTAGCCCCTTTATCAAATATAAGATAGTTGTAACTTTGTGGATTAGTCTCTGTGTCCTCTATTCTATACCATTGGTCCACCTGCCTGTTTTGGTAGCAGTACCATGCTGTTTTTGTCACTATTGCTCTGTAATATAGTTTGAAATCTGGTATCGCTATACCGCCTGATTCACACTTCCTGCTTAGAGTTGCTTTTGCTATTCTGGGTCTTTTATTTTCCCATATGAATTTCATGATTGCTTTATCTATTTCTACAAGAAATGCAATTGGGATTTTGATTATCATTGCATTAAACCTATAGAGAACTTTTGGTAATATCGCCATTTTGATAATGTTAGTTCTGCCTATCCATGAACAGGGTATATTTTTCCATCTTCTAAGATCTTCTTCTACTTCTCTCTTTAGGGTTCTGTAGTTTTCATTGTATAACTCTTTCACCTCTTTTGTTAGGTTGATTCCCAAGTATTTTTTTTTTGGAGGATATTTTGAATGGAGTGTTTTTCCTCATTTCCATTTCAGAAGTTTTGTCGCTGATATACAGAAATGCCTTTGATTTATGCGTGTTGATTTTATATCCTGCCACTTTGCTGAATTCATTTATTAGTTCTAGTAGTTTCTCTGTAGACCCTTTTGGGTCTTCTAAGTATAAAATCATGTCATCTACAAATAGTGATAATTTTTATGCCTTTAGTTTCTTTTGTCTGTCTAATTGCTCTGGCCAGTGTTTCGAGAACTATATTGAATAGAAGTGGTGATAGAGGGCATCCCTGTCTTGTTCCAGATTTTAGAGGGAATGCCTTCAACTTTTGTTCATTCAGAATGATGCTAGCCTGAGGCTTAGGATAGATAGCTTTTACAATGTCAAGGTAAGATTCTGTTATCCCTAGTTTTTCAAGTGTTTTGAACATAAAGGGATGCTGTACTTTGTCGAATGCTTTCTCTGCATCTATTTAGATGATCATATGGTTCTTATCTTTAAGTCTATTGATGTGGTGAATAACATTTATTGATTTCTGTATATTGAATCATCCTTGCATCCCAGGGATGAATCCTACTTGATCATGGTGCACAATTTTTTTGATGTGTTTTTGCATTCGATTCGCCAGAATTTTATTGAGGATTTTTGCATCTAGGTTCATTAGAGATATTGGTCTGTAGTTTTCTTTATTTGAGGTATCATTGTCTGGTTTCGGAATCAGGGTGATGTTGGCCTAATAGAATTAATTTGGCAGAGCTCCCTCTTTATCTATTTCCTGAAATAACTTGAAAAGTATTGGTATTAATTCTTCTTTAAAGGTTTTGTAAAACTCCACTGTATACCCATCCGGTCCTGGGCTTTTTTTGGTTGGTAGTCTTTTGATGGCTTCTTCAATTTCATCCATTGATATTGGTCTGTTCAAATTGTGTGTATCCTCCTGACTCAGTCTGGGCAAATCATATGACTTAAGAAACTTATCGATGTCTTCACTATCTTCTATTTAATTGGAATACAGGTTTTCAAAATAATTTCTAATTGTATTCTGTATTTCTATAGTATCTGTTGTGATATTGCCTTTTTCATCCCATAGGTTAGTAATTTGAGTTCTCTCTCTTCTTCTCTTCGTTAGCATGGCTAAAGGTCTGTCGATCTTATTTATTTTTTCGAAGAACCAACTTTTAGTTTTGTTAATTTTTTCAGTAGTTTCTTTTGTTTCAATTTCATTGATTTCCGCTCTGATTGTAATTATTTCTTGCCTTCTGCTACATTTGCTGTTGTTTTGCTCTTCCTTTTCTAGGGCTTTGAGATGAAGTGTGAGCTCATTTATTTGTTGTTTTTTTTCTTTTTTTGAGGAATGACCACCAGGCAATGAATTTTTCTCTTAAAACTGCTTTCATTGTGTCCCATAGATTCCGATATGTTGTGTCTGTATTTTCATTTATCTCTAAGAATTTTTTTATTTCCTCCTTTATGTCTTCTGTAACCCATTGATCTTTCAGTAACACATTGTTCATTTTCCATGTGATGTAGGATTTTTCCTTCCTTCTTTTATCATTGATTTCCAGTTTCATTTCATTATGATCAGTTAAAATGCATGGTATTATCTCCACCCCTTTATATTTACTGAGATTTGCCCTATGGCATACTATATGGTCTATCTTTGAGAAGGATCCATGTGCTGCTGAGAAAAAAATATATCCATTTGATGATGGTTGATATATTCTATATATGTAAGTTAAGTCTAGGTTATTGATTGTGGTATTGAGTTCTATAGTTTCTTTATTCAACTTTTGCTTGGAGGATCTGTCCAATGGTGAGAGAGGTGTGTTGAAGTCACCAGTAATTATTGTGTTGTGGTCTATTTGATTCTTGAACTTGAGGAGAATTTGTTTATGAATGTCGCAGCGCCATTATTTGGTGCATAAATATTGATAATTGTTATGTCTTGTTGGTGAATGGTTCTTTTAACAGTATATAATGTCCTTCTTTATCCCTTTTGATTAACTTAGTCTTGAAGTCGATTTTATTCGATATGAGGATGGCCACCCATGCTTGCTTACGAGGACCGTGTGCGTGGTATATTTTTTCCCATCCTTTCACCTTCAGCCTGTGTATGTCTTTTCCAATCAGATGTGTCTCCTGGAGGCAGCATATTGTTGGATTTGTTTTTTTAATCCATGATACCATCCTATGTCACTTTATTTGAGAGTTTAAGCCATTAACATTCAGAGTTACTATTGATATATGGTTTGTACTTCCATCCATGTTTGATTATTTATCCTTTTTTTTAAAAAAATTTACTTTGTTTTTCCATGATTATCTTTCCCCTCTCCCTCTGTCTTTACCGAGGCACTTCCCTCTGATGGTTTTGGTTATTGTTTTTCATTTCTTCCTCGTGTAGTGTTTTGCTCAAAATGCTTTGCAATGCTGGTTTTCTGGCTGCAAATTCTTTTAACTTTTGTTTATCATTAAAGATTTTTATTTCGTTGTCGTACCTGAAGCTTAATTTGGCTGGATACAGAATTTTTGGTTGGCATCCATTGTCTTTCAGTGTTTGAAATACATTGTTCCTTGACCTTCTTGCTTTCAGTGTCTGTGATGAAAAATCCATTGTTAACCTTATTGGTTTACCACTGAATGTAATCTATCTCCATTCTCTTGTAGCTTTTAATATTTTCTCTTTGTTCTGTATATTGGATATCTTCATAACAATGTGTCTTGGCGTTGGTCTACTGTGATTTTGTGTGCTCGGTGTCCTGTATGCATCTTCAATTTGTATATCTGTTTCCTTTTTTATTTCTGCAAAGTTTTCTGTAATTATTTCATTCAGCAGGTTACTCATTCCCTTGGTTTGAATCTCTGTACCTTCTTCTATCTCAATGACTCATAAGTTTGGTTTTTTATGTTATCCCATAACTCTTGGATATTTTTCTCGTGATTTTTTACCAGCCTTTCTGAGTTGGCTAGACTCTTTTCAAGATGATATATTTTGTCTTCATTCTCTGACGTTCTGGCTTCTACTTACTCCACTCTGTTAGTGATACTCTATATTGAGTTTTTAATTTGGTGTATCATTTCCTTCATTTCTAGAATTATTGTTTGATTATTTTTTATAATCTCTATCTCCTGATAAAGATGCTTAACTTCTTCTTTTATCTGTTTATGTAATTCATTCTCAATGTGTTCTTTTGCTGCTTGAATTTGCTGTCTTGTATCCTCTTTAAGGTTCCATTCCATCTGTCTAAGGTGTTCCTTGAGTTCTTTATATGACCATTTTTCTGATGACTCTAGGTCCTCCTGAATATTTAGGCTGTCCTGCATTGTTTGTACTCCTTTTCTTCCTTGCTTTTTGAAGCTGCTCATGTTACTTCTTGTTCTGTTTGACTGCTGAGCTACTGTTTACTCCTATAAATTTATTTGATGCTTGGGAGGAAAGGTATTAGAAGGGAAGGGAGGAAGTCACTAAAGAGAATGAGAGTAAGCAGGTAGAATTCAAGGAAGGGGGGATAAGATAATTGAAAAGAAATGAAAAGACAAAAGAAGAAAAAAATAGGAAATAAAAAAAGAAAAAAATTTTTTAAAAAAAATAAAAAATAAATAAAAATTAAAATTGGAAGAAAAAAATTGTAAAAATATTGTAAAAAAAATTTAAAAAACAAGAAAGAAAAATGAAAATAAAAGAGAATCCCAAGTCAAAATTAACAAAAAAAAAAAAAAACTAATAAATGCAGTCTTAGAGTTCGACTAACTTCTCTTCCAGTAGGTGGCACTGTGCCCACCAGGCCAAGTTTCTCCTATCATTTTGTGGGAACCAATCTCTGTGCAGCAGCTCCTCCTCCCAGACTGGGCAAGTCTCCAATCCTGAGTGCCTAGGGCCTCCTCTTGTGTCTAGTCACTTCCCCACTTTTCCTCTAGCCAGGCCCCTCTCATGGGTGCCGCTCACCACAATACTGGCTACACGCCAGGTCTGCTGCTCCCGGGAGCCCTGTTGTCATGAATGACTGGGCACACTCTTCCAGTTTGCCATTCCCTCAGACCCTAAGTTTGTAGAGCTTGGGGCTGAGAATCCTCAGCGAATTTTACTGCCCCTCCGGTAGCCACACCCCCAGTAGCTGGTGCAAGAGACCTCAGCTTTCAGCACTGGTGGGAGTGGTAGTTCTGCGCCACGGGTCCCGTGCCACCTCGATTTCCCTCGGTCTGGCTACCGTGCTCACGGGAGAGCTGGGAGGGGCCCTTACGGGAGAGCTGGGATTGGCCCTTAAGGTTTCCCCGATATGTGGAGAGGGAAGGCTAGGGAATTACACACCTGTAGCCGCAGGTTTCAATGAAGTTATCTCCTCCACAGCAGTCTGATGACGTCAGTTCTCTGCCATGGTGGTATCTCTTGCAAATGGCAACAGTTTGTTTCCCTTTGCCGGTTGACCAATGCAACGGATGGGTCCTTACTGTCTCTCCCAAGCCCCGTTTCAAACCTGTGGCCACTACCTATGAAGGCTCGGTTGGCATTTACCTCTGTAGGATCAGAAGGGCTGACCGGTTGTTTCAGCTGGATGGATTAGTGCTGAGGCACCGCTGTTTGTCTGCGGGAAGCAGGCTAACGGGAGCTTGAATTCAGTCGATCCAGGTTCAGTGTGTGTTCTGAGAGGCCCAGACTGCTCGCCCCAAATCCACGTCAACTCAGCATTGCCTAGTGATCCTGAGCAAACAGATTTAGGCTGTTTACGACTCCCTGTGCGTGCAAAGCTGAAGAGGTCAGAGACTTGATCTCTCCGCGCCCACCGTCATGTTGGAATCTCGATATGGTACCTTTTTTAGTTACAAATTTCATAGCTTCAGTTTATTTCTCAAAATTGATTATATGTGTATTTCTGGTAGTAGGAAGAATGCTTTCTGTTATACTAGCCATGGAGAATAAAAGTGAAGCCCTGCAATCCTGTGACTTATGCCTGCATATGTGTATCTTTTGAGCCACTACATAGAGAGGAGAGCTCAGGTTGTTCACATGTCCTTGGATTCACCTCCAGCATGGTTCTGATACTTCAATTCTTTCATAATTCACGGTAACTAGAACATCTGACTCTATGTTCATTTTATCTAATGCAAAGAATGAGTAGTACTAGATGGGGCATCTGGATATTTACCACAGAATTTAGCAGTATAGAGCAGCTTCCTGAGTATAGAATGGCCTTCCTGGTCCATGATTAGTCAGATATGTCTGTTGCTGATGTGATGAGAACCCAACAACAACAATTTAGAGAAGGAATTTTTCCCCCTCATGCTTTTAGAAGTGTCAGTCCATATAGGGCCATCTCCATTGCTCTGGGCCCAAAGTGAGGTATAATATCATGGCCAGATGACATGGAAAAGAAAAGCAACTTGAGTCATGACCATCAGAAAGCAGAGAGACCTCAGCTCACCAAGAACAAAATATAAACTGCAATGTCCCATCCCCAGTGATAACCTCATTCAGCCATAGTCTACCTGCATATAGTTACCACCTATATCATTGGATTAACCATGGATTAATTTACACCTCACAATCTCTTCATTTTTCTTCTCAAGATTCTTGCATTGTCTCACACATGAGCTTTTGTGGGACATCTATATCCAAACCATAAGAGTCCCTGAATGCCCATGTGGGAGATCTCTCTTCATTGATTTCTGTCCTCAAATGCACATCACAGCTGGGCTCTCTGAGACTCCTCTCATTCATCTATAGATTTTTAGAGTAACTGTGTATTTGGTCACCATGCAAATTATGAATCTTCTGGGCATAATACTAATAGGAAGACACTCGAATCAACTGTGGGGTCAAAAGAAGATTCTGAGGAGTTGGAGGTTCAGCATTCAACCTTCTTCAAGCTTCTTTGAGCAAAGTATCATCCTTGACTTCCCTGAACAATGGTTATAGTCAATTTCCAGTTGTTCACACTTTTGCCATTCTTCCAATTCTTCTGAGCTGTTTTTTTTTTTTAATCTGGGTCTAGTTCAGACAGTCTGTTGCCCTTCCATGTTCCTGTCCATGGGCAGGGTATTCCCTGCTGAGAGACCACTGATGACAAGTGACTCAGCATAAGGACACCATGGACCCTCACATTCCTCATAGTTCTCTCAGTAGCTCCCAGATGGAATTTAGTTTCCTCTTTGGCATTTCATTTAATGTTCCTTTTGTTGTTGACATGCTTTTGAGCATTTCACATGTTATACATTGTTTACTTATTCAACTTATTCATTACTTTTTCATTTACTTATTCATTGTTTACTTATACTTTTGTGGATTTACTACCAATTTTAGCCTCAAACATTGTGTTTGACACATCTCATTCTGCAATGTACCATTAATAGCCACGTTTTTAATCATCCATGTTTTATGTGGCATGTCTAAAAGCACCATAATTCAGCCCTGATGGACAAAACAACTTTAGGTCCTTTATTGTCTGTGAAGCTCATCAGTGTCATAGTTTCTAGGGCTGAGCTCTTAAAGATAATTTCTCAAGAATTCCTCAAGCAGAGATGATCCTGCCTCTGAGCCAAGGTGTATTCCAGGTTTAGGGCTATAAATTGAGGCTAATGAGAGTCAGTGTCACTTTGAGAGTCTCTTCAAGGAGCCTGTCCATACTCCATGCAGGGAGAAGTGAACAAGTGTCCCTTTCGCTCATGCAAGACCACATAGAAAATTCTTCCTGAGTTAAGAATTTGGCTAGAGGTGGGAGGAAATTCTAGAGAAGACTGTGCAGGCATCTTTGGAAGAACCTAGGATAGAGAAGCCTTCCCAGCGTTGACTTCTGAACAGTGGTAAATAGTTCCCTGAGATTAACAGGATGCACATGCAGTCATGCTGGGAGAAGAAAATAGACCCTAGGAGCCCCATCTTCTCACAGTGTGCTCCCTCATCTGAACCTCAACGTGTTCTCCATAAGGAAATTCAACCAGCATGGTCTTCCATGCTTACACATACAATCAGCCTCCTTCAGTGCATTTCCCAGGTGAGGTCCTCTGTGCCTTGGCTCTTGCCTGTGTCCTGGGGGTGACCCTGTGTTAGACTGACCCTCAGAATGTGGTCACTGCAGCCCCATATACAGTTTAAACTCTCCTGATGCCCACTCAGGGACTTAAGTTGGACTCCTCCTATTCACCCCCAGGGCTGGCCTCACTCTTGAACTCTGCCTATGTAGCCCCAGCTTCTCTCTTGGCTTCCTCTGAATGACCTTCCACTAACACATGCTGGTTGAGGATTAACAGACTAGCAGCCCTCCTCCAGAGGACCCCAAATCTTCTGTCACTGGAGAGCCTGTTGTCAGGATGCCCACCCTCATTCTGTGCCAGTTGTGCCAAAACATACCCTGTCCTATGTCTCAGATTGGTGGCATTCACAATGCACTCGAAATCATGGCAGGTCAAGTTCCTGTTACCAGGGGCTTTCTTTCTGTTAGAAGACAATCTGTCAAACTCAAGCCTATCTCCCCACATGCAAGATTTTAGAGAAATTTTGTTTAACCTTGTGCAGATGCTGGCTTCTTAGGTACTGAGAAACCAAGACTCATGTGTTCCATCTAATGTCATCCCAGATAATGACAGATTTCTGCCAATGTGCTGATTTTTACATGTGTTTTACCTTTTCTTAAGTTCCTTACTTATTCACTACCATCTCTCATTGTGATTAGTTTATTTTTTCCCCATCATACCAATTTGGTTACCTTTCATAGCCTTTTATCTACATTTTAAATTTATTTTCATAATGGTTTCTTCATGCTTTACACCAACTACTTTAAATCAATACCAACATAGTTTGCAATGATGCTACCTGAGTTCTATTACCATGTTCCCTCTCCTCCTCCCCTCATCTATTCTTGCATATGATGCTGTTGTCACAAGTATGATGTGCATACTAACATTTTTGTGCTCATTTCCATTCTTGATTCAAACTATGAGCACTTCTCCTGTCTTTTAATTCATATGGTAAAATGGTCATTATTTCAGGTGTTTGTTAGAATGATGGAAAGCTAACACAACAAGAATGCAGAACCACAGTCTAATCCCTGCATCCCCTCTCTTGTTGCTGCCCCTGCAGCCTTCCACTGGATACCAGGCCTCCTCCCTGCAGAAGAGCTTCAACTCTTTCTGGTCCTCAGTTCCCGGCTGGTCTCTGCTGCCCCCTATTGAACTCTCTCTGTCAGGGAGCATTCTAAGCAGTTGGATGGAGAGTTTGAAGTTAAAGAATTGAAATTGCCCTAAACACTACTATTGGGTTTCAGGCTGACTCCATCCCAAGTATAAAATGCCTGGTTCTCTTAGGTCTCTGCCTTGTACTGGTCAAGTGCCAGGACACAGACTTTACACAAACATGCTCTGTGTCTTAACATGAGAAACCTCCCTTTCTGTAACCCCACTAACTCATCAATATAAGAAACTAGAAGATCCTTGCCAGGATGGTAAGTCTGGTACCTGAAGGAGAGCTATGAAAGGGTCTACCCATATCACCAAAAATCACCACAGGTGCCAGGGTTCTTAGGTTCTCAGAAGCCACTCCAAGGGGACTTGGATCTAGAGAGCTAGACCCTAACTGAGAATTGTGAGACTCAGAACCATTGTTATGCCCCCACACAAATACTCAGTCATCCTCTGCCTCAGAATCTGCAATTCTCTACTCTGCAGTGGGACAATCACATGACATGAGAAGAACCATTGGGGATATAATGGAGCAGGAAGCTGAAGACACCTGGGCCTAGGAAAGATGCATGTCCTATAGCCACATGCAGAGTCTCTGAGGCCTGTGAGTAGAAATCAGGCAGCAGGAGGCTAGAGCAAGTCCTTCTGAGAGGGGAGGATCTAGAAGGGCATACCTATCCCTTTTCCCCAGGAGAGACAAGCCAGGTTCCACTGAGAAAAGGGCAAGCTAAACCAAGACTCCTCTGTCACTGCCAGAATTCAGCTCTCAGTGTATGTCAGTCTGGAGCAGGGGAAGGCATGGGCATCCAGAGCTGCACCTCCAACAGCTGGGGAGATCCCCTGCCCAGTCCCCTGAGAATTTCCCAGGACCCAGCCAGTCCCGGATTTCCAAATTTGAGTGTGGCCACCATGTGAGAATGTGCTCTATGGTGAGACATCTGCTGCAGATGCAGGAGCTAGAGGTGGATAGGGGACTTGTGGCTGGGTGATGGTATAGCTGGGGATGCTATGTTTAGGGACAGTCCCTTCTTTCTCCCTGAGACCTAGGACAGTCCCTGGGGGAAACCACAGCTTCTGGGTCCTGAGTAGTGAGAGAGTCTTGCCCATATGGGGAGTGCTCTGGAAGGTCTGTGCAGCCCAGACTCCTAGGATGAAACCTGCAACTAGTCCCCAGGATGTGAGGTGTCCAAGGACAGAGGCAGGAGTGAGACATACACCCTAACAGGAGAGAAGCTGAGCTGGCTCAGGGAACTCCCAGGGGTTGTCCCCTGAGCCCTGCATAACATCTTTTATGCCACCTTGTTTATCTACAAGGTCAGTGATATGTGGGGTTTATTAGCATCACTCCTGGCCCTCAGAAAAGGAGAAAACAACATTGTGCAATGGAAAGATCCAGCCTGGAGATCCCTGAAATCTGATCTGATGAGTTAAGCAAAATCATTCAGTCATGATTACCATCCTTCACTTTATCTCTTTCTTCCTTCTCTTCATGATCATCATTAATAATTGTGAAGCTTCTGAGACTTTACCATATTTTCAAACTAAAATGCTAGCCAGCCACAGTTTCACAGATGCTGCAGAACACAAAAGACTCCTAGATCAGAAACAAAGAACATATTGCCACCCACAGCAATAGCAGGTGCCCAAACAGCAGCATTTTCTTGCACTATTTCCACAAAGCCATGCAAAGAATGTCAGGTGGCATTTGTGCACATGAGTTGAGCACCTCAAACCGTTTATTTAGTACATCAAGAATAGCTGTTCTCTGCTCCAAAGGGAAACACACTCTCTACCTTCCAAGGTTGCTCACTCTCAAACATCCTTGGTAATACAGTCCAGAATGAAGGTTTTCAACACTATGGCTCAAGAGAAATGAAGAAATGCAGAGCCCCATTAACATTTTTCCTGACTACCATGATCTATACCAACAATTAGAAATACCATTTTCACTACCACACCCCATGGATATGGCTAGACTGATTTTGACCAAACATAGCAGGTATTTTGTTTAGTTTTTAACTCAAAGCACGGACCAAGCAACTCCTCAAAGAAGTCTTTCAGAAAATTTACCTTGGTTGGTCCTAGGAGGCCCCTTTAATAATTGCTAAAACAAAACAAGACAAATTCCCACAGGGCTGCAGTTCTGAAATTCAAGGGATGCATTTAAGATCTTATGGTATAACAAGGTAATTATGGTTGACAACAATTCATTGAATACTTCAAAGTAGCTAATAGAGAGGATTTTAAAAGTTCCTCACACAAGAAATTATAAATGTTTGAGACAATGCATTTGCCAATGACCCTGATCCAGTCATTTTAAATATATGTATAAATATGAATACACATACATAAAGATTACACTATAACCCATAAATGTGTACAGATATTATGTATAAATTAACATTAAATGTGTTTCAATAAATTTCCTGGCAGAAAAAGCAGCAGGAAAACAAAAGAACAGATCCACACTGCAGTCCTAAGAGCAGCACAGCAGAGATTTTTCTCATCAGGATCTAAAGTCCAAAGTCCTAAGGAACTCAGACATCTGTATACTAGTCTTCAGGGCATCAGAATGCAGAGAGGTGAAGGAGCCCAAATGGCACAAGTGCACAAGTAAGGCAGAAGAAAACTCTATTCAATCATGTTCAGGTTGGGCCCATGTTGAACTGAGCAGCTATCATAGGCCTGACTCTGAAATTTGAGTTTTCCATGAACTGAGCAGCCTGACACCATCTGGAGAACAGTGTCATCATCAACAAAGAATGTCCTGGTGCCATTCAAACACCAGGCTTCAAAATACAACCTTTTCTTTAGTACATCAAGACTAGCTGTTCTCTGCTCCAAAGGGAAACACTCTCTCTACCTTCCAAGGTTGCTCACTCTACAAACATCCTTGGTCTTGGCCTTATGGCATCACAAAAGTAGGGAAACTGCCTGAACATCAACTTCTTCATCTTCAAATAGGGGAGGGTTAAAGTGTGTAAAGCACTCAGCCAGTGCTAAAGCATCACTATTAACCATTAAATCGTGAATAATATACCTTTCCCACAATGCACCCCAACTCTAAGCCTGTGCCCATCCCCCTTCTCCTCCTCCATCACTGTCTAACAGAAATCAAACTTTGGCTCCACAGGGAACCAGGCACAAGTCTTCCAGGTGGACCAAGGACTAGAAATGCAAGGAAGAAGTTCATTCCTAGTTTCTAGCGCATCCTGCACCTCACATACTGAACAAACTTGGACCCTACATTCATCTTCTCTGGCTCTTAGTTTTCTCATCTGTAAAACAGGGACACTTGCCCCAAGGGTACCCCAAGAGTTGTTCTGAAACCCAAAGTGAGACAGCAAACAAGGAAACTAGCGTTCATCAGACACCTGCTGCTCTCACAAACCCTCATAACCTCCCTGATGCAGAAAAACATTCTCCTCATTTTACAGGCAAGAAAACTGAAGCCCAGAAGTGACCTATGCCTGAAGGGACTCAACATCTTGATTTCACCACCTGCTTGTCTGGGGGGTACAGAATCATGCCCTGCAGGGAGGATCCTTTTCTGATTCAAGAGAGAGCCAGACAGGAGCAGGCCAGGCTTGGCCAACCAGCCAAGGTAGGGTTGGTCTAAACTGGTCAGAGTGCAAAGAGTAGGAGTACAGCCTGGGGCTTGATCAGAAAAGCCACAACCTTGTCCCCTCCTCCTGACATCCAGTCTTCTGGGGCTCCTGTTCCAATGAGCACTCAGCCAATTTCCACATCCTCTCTATGCCCCTGGGTGACAGTCCACAAACCCATGACACCCTTGGAGTAACTAAGAAAAGATGCAAAATGTGGTTCAGGAAGGCCCCACCCAGGGCTCCAGGGATGGGGCCAGACAGGTGGCTGCCCTGAGGAGCAGTTGGGCCCTGGATCCTTATCATAGCAGGGCAGTTGGCAGTTGTCTCTCTGCAGGAGACCCCCAGGGGTAACAGCTATGGGCCCTGGATCAGGCCAACTGAGGACAGGGACCAGAACCAGTCCAGGGTGAGGAAAGGGCCATGGGCCTCATGGAACTATATATACTGTAGCAGCCACTGCCATCAGGAGGACCAGGACTATCCCCTTTACAGACCCCATACCACAAGGGCCTCTGACCCTGAGAGCAGACAAGGCCCAGGGTAGGCCACCGGGTACTGGACCCTCCTGCTGCTGCTGGACCTGGCAGTAGATGCCCATGATAGAGGCCCCAACGGCAACAACTGGGAGCGGGCCTTGGGCCCAGTAGCCTGACCACGAAGCAGTCTGTCCAACCTGCAGAGCTCTTGGAGCAGGTAAGGAGTCTTGGGGTAACATGAGAGTCTCAGATGAAGCTGGGAATGGGTGGTAGAGGAGGAGGGCAGCAGATGTAGCAAAAGTGGTAAGAAAGGATCAGCCTGAGACACTGGCCTAAAGTGCTGATTTTTGTCCATTGTGAGTTTGTTTGAATTAATTTTCAACATTCTATTGAAGTATTATTTATCTTGGTTCCTCAGTCTTTTTGCACTAAGGATAGTGCCTCACTCACTCCCCCTAGTCCATTATTAGTATCTCCCATTTGCACAGGGTTCAGCCTTTCCACTCCTCCTCCCTGCTTCCTCTTGGCTGTACTCTACACCCTTATGGTTTGGCTGAACCACTGAAGGTGGGAATCAGGGATCCAGTCATCAGACCCTTAGCCTAGGATTCTCAACCAGGGCTGAATTTGGGGGTTGCTTCCTCCACAGAGCTGTAGATGCATGATCATGTCTTGTATTTTGTGACAAAAAAGGGAGGTGCTGGGGAGTGCGCCCAGTGATTGGCCCATGATAAGCACATCTGCCACAGAGCTACATCCCCAGCTCTGTCCTATGATGTTCTAAGAGAAGGGGTGTTCTGCAGAGCCCTCTCCTGAGAATGAAGTATGAACTTCACTTGATCTCCTTCAAGCATGTGCCCTCACTGCCTTGTTCATTAACATTTCCTGCATACCAGGCCTGGAGACAACAGAGAGGACTGGCCTGCACCAAGGAAACTGTTTAGTTATGAGAGACAGACTCATGGTCCTTTCTAGAAGCCATAGAGGTAGAGAAGAGGTGCTCCCTCTGTGGGTTGAAGCCCAATCTGGTCTCACAGATGAATGGGTGCTGGCTAGTGATGCTACAGCCCAGCAGAGACACTAGAGTTCCATGGTGAGGGAAGCAGGTGGGCACCAAGAAAAGCAGGGAGCTTCTGGGATGAAGCAGGTGGAACACCTAGGTCTGGTGCCCCAGACTAGGATCTGCTGTCTGGGTGCAGGCTCTGGGGGATTTAAGTCCGAGTCAAACTTGTGTTTTGGAAAAACCAGCTCAGGTCTGGAGTCTGTGTGAGGCCAGAATTGAGTCCAGGGACAGAGACAGAAGACAGAGATGGGGCAGCAGCAGGGGATCTGGAAGGTGGTGAACTGGGACCACAGACTGCTCCTGGGCATGGGGAGAATGCACCAGTCCACAAGCCAAAATTGCTATGAAATTAATAAATGAATTCAGAGCAATGATACCTGGGAGGAATGGGCACTTTCATGGACTATTTATCAGGGTTTCAATGTACAACAAATTCAGGAATAGGCAGCAAGTCATGAAAGAAACTGGGTTTATCTAAAGTGTGTAATTACATTTCTCAAAATTTTTCTGAAGGGGTAAAATAAAGCCATAACCAAAGATTTATAACAAGGCCGTCTATCTACCTCAATGTTATTGATAATGGGAAAAATTGGAGATAACCCAAATAACCATGAGAAAAGGTGTGACATAGCAGTGTGGCACATCATACTAAAGCATCTTTCACAAACTTCAAAACTATATTTGAAAGATTGAAACTGGCAACAAGTCACTGCTTAATAATGTTATTTTAATAATATCATGAGAAAGGAATCAATTTCATAAAAACTGTTTCTGAAGCATCTTTAGTAATAAGAAAACTCATTTTTAAATGATAATTTGGTAACTTATAGAATGTTACTAATGATGTTCTTAATATATGTGTGCATTTTGAAAAGCCAGAGAAAGGAATCAATTTCATAAAAACTGTTTCTGAAGCATCTTTAGTAATAAGAAAACTCATTTTTAAATGATAATTTGGTAACTTATAGAATGTTACTAATGATGTTCTTAATATATGTGTGCATTTTGAAAAGCCAGTCTTTTAAATTTGAAGAAGTTTTTTTTTTAATTTTTTAAAAAATTTTCATAATTTGTCTCCAGCTGGTGTAGTTTCAATTCATTTAAATTTTAGTTTTTAGTTTTCTGATGTTATGAAAATGTTCTCAAGGGGAAATATTTCATTTTTTCTAAGATAATTCTAATAAAATAGTAACAGTTTTTGTAAATATATTAGTACTTTCCTTTTAAAAAAGTAGGGGCTGGATTGTGGCTAAGTGGTAGAGCACTTGCCTACCACATGTGAGTCACTGGGTGCAATCCTCAGAACCACATAAAAATAAATAAATAAATAAAATGAAGGTATATGTGCACGTAAAACTCAAAAATATATAAAAAGAAAAGAAAGAAGTATATTATATACAGAAGTATAAAAATAAACAGCAGACATTTTCTGTTACCCTCTCTCTTCTAACATTTTTCCCTGAAAACCTATTCCACTTTCCATGGACACTGTCTTGTTTTTCTGTATAGTTCAACTCTTTCACTGTATGTGCATTCTTGAACACACACACACACACACACACACACACACACACACACACACACATGCTCAGTGGAAGAGAGTTGGTGTTGATATTTTATTTTTTGAAAATAAAGCCACACTCTTTATATTACCTTGCAGTTACCTTTCTAAGCTATCTAAGATTGATTTTTCTAGGTTAGTTCCTATGTATCTATGGTATTCGTATAAATAGCTATCTAGGGAAAGTTTAAGTGTACCAGAATTTTGTAATAATTCCCCTTTTAAAGATCATGTAGATTGTTTCCACTAGAAAATACGCAAGTGATGATGCATTGAAAATTTGGGTTTTGAAGGTGACCTTAGTGTACTTATGTATCTCTAAAGATTAAATGCCTAAAAGTGGAAATTCTGGATCTCAGAAGAACTGTTTTGAAATTTTTCAGGTAGTTCCAAACTACTTCCAAAAGACTGTTCCAATTTATACTCACTACAGTGAATTAGAGTGCCCTTTCTCCTACCTCCTTGCCAATAATGTGCTATTGTTGATTTTTCTTTACTTTACCCTTGTGTAGAGAATAAAGGGAACTTGTTTGATTTATTATTTATTTACTTTATTGGTTAAATGTTTATCTTTTCTTATTTTTTACTTAGTGTATTCCTCCTGTGAATTAAGAAGTCATAAAGTTGCCTGCTTTTTTACTCCATTGCTTGTATCTGCTTATATTATCTATAGAAACTTAACCTTTGTTTAGAAAATGTGTTCTAAATATTTTTCCCTTGGTCTATTTTAGAACTTTGGTTTATGAGGTCTTCCACCATAAAGTGGTTGATAATCTTATTGTGTCACATTGGTTTAGCATTATGTTGATGGTTTCTTGATCCATGTCAAATTTAGGAAGGTGATTTTTATTTGGATATGATAAAATCACTCTTCTATTTTGATCTATTACTTTTGTTGTTTTGGTGCATGTGTGTTTAACTTTATCTGGAGTTCATGCTATAGGCATATAACTTTGTTTATTTGCTAAATGTAAAGACATCTGTGAATATAAATGAGACTTTTATCAAATGATAAGTAACGACTTATCACATCCTTTATGTGCTTCTCTTGAAGTGTGGTGAGCCGTTCCTGCAGACTGTGGTCGCCATTACATGATGGCGCTGGCTCCGCTGTGGTCTGTGAAGGACAACTCTGTATCAGAGAGAGTTGGCGTGTTATCAACTCCTTATCAAAGAGAGTTGGCGTGTTGTTTTCTAGCACCCTGTGAGAAGGGTCCACGTGGCAGCTTCGCATTGGGGTTCGCGGTGCTTTATTAAGGCTGGGAGGGCATCCAAGGATTATTCCAAGGATTATTAGAAAAATATCAAGGGCCTGAATAACCTGCTGAAAGAAGATTCCTGAGTCGCGTCTTCCTTGCGGGCAAGGGGGTCGTGACATTGAAGTATTGGTTTATTCCTGTATCCTTCTATTTTGTTTTGATTATTTTAGTTTTATAGTATGTTTTTGTACCTTCTAGGGGAAACAACCCATCATAATTACTGTTTTGCAAAATATCCACACATACTCTCGATCTTTCTTCCTGTTGAACGTTGGAGTCAATTCACTAATTCTCAAAAATCATTCTTTTGGTGTTATGTTTGAAATTTCTAGGAATATATGGTTGACTTGAGGTGAACTGATACCTTTATAAAGCTCAGCACTTTCATCCAGAAACATGACACACTTTCCATTCATTCACTTTTATATTCACTACTCAAGTAGTCTTGTATTTAATTCATTGAAAATCTACAGTTATTAATTTATAAATCTTAGTTATTTATTTGAAAGATAGGTTCAGGAGTCAAATACATGTTTTAATTGAAAATTTCCCAAAATTTTATATTCTAAAGTGTTACTGCTTATGCAGCAAAGAAACCTGATCATTTTTACATGTCACTCTTATGCTCAGCCTCTTTAAATCTTGTATGGATTCTAACAGTTCAAATAATTATCTTAAGTAGGTTGGTCTGCTTTTTTAGCAGACAAGCACATCATGTTCAGAAAACATTTTCACTCTCTTTTCTTAATACTTATAACTTTTCCCCTTCATCTCATTACATTGTGTAGAATCTGTTGAATATTGAAAATTGTGGGTGAGGGGCTGGGTTTGTAGCTCGGTGGTAGAGTGCTTGTCTAGAATGCACAAGGCACTGGGTTTGATTCTCAGCACCACATAAATGTAAAATAAAGATATCATGTCCACCTAAACTTTTAGAATAAACATTGAATTTTTTTTTTAAAAAGAAAAGTTTGAGTGGGCAACTTTCCTAGTTTCTCCCACAAATGTCTTTTTTTTCCCCATTATGTATGAATGTTGTAAGTTTTGGAAGACATCATTTAATAAGTTGAGGAAATTTCCTTGAATAAGTTTTTGCAAGGATAAATGTTTCCTTTCTTATTTAGAAACAAGAGTTGGATTCATATTAATATTACACTAAATTCTGAGTTGCCAAAGATAGGAGGGTATAGGGACAGTTTGAGCAAAGTCACTTACCTAGAATGGCGAGCTGGGTCCCAGCACCAAAGATATACAACAGTGATTGAGGTATGACTTGTACACAAATTCTACAATAAATTCATTAGGTGCATGTCTTTAATACATCCATTGTCAAATAGTCCTGATGCTAAGGTTAAAATCATGGTGATCCCAATGCAATGCATAATCTTCCAATGTACTTTATTTTTAAAGATGAAATCACATTTGGCAAAGACACCGTCAATTCTTAGAGTATAACTTCTGTAATTTTCTTTTTATTTTTCTTTTGACAATTTTAATGGTCTATTGTGTTGTGGTATAAGGTCTAGGAGACACAAGGTGATTGAATCAGGGAAAGCATTCTAAGATGACTCCAGGCCTCTGACTTGGAGACAAATTGCTGAAATGAGGACATTGCAGGGGATCAGATTTTCAAGGAAATGTATTTAGTTGAAAGCTGTTGATTTCCAGGTGCCTGCCATACATTCAAGCAAAGATAGGTTAAGGAATCAAAATAAATGTAGATCTGGATCTGAGAAGAAATTTCAGAGAAAGAAATAGAGATCTGAGACCCCTGGGCAATTGTGGAGTGCATCATAAGAGTCAAATCAAAGACAGTGGGAAGAATACAGAGGAAAACCATGTGATCATGGTTTAGGGTCATCAGCTATGCATGGGTCAGAAAGAAAAGAAAGCTATAGCAACAAGAGAGTGGACCATCTCCATAACCAAGGAGAAAGGAATGTCCAGAAAAAGGGAATTCCTGCAGAGACCCCAGGTTACTGGGAAAGACCTACAGATTGAGACAATGGCCTATTAGACCAGGACTTGAGAAGTTTCAGGAAAATACGAGGGTGAGAGCCAAGGGAATCCTACCATGCTCTAGAATGCAAAACAGTTCCTGGTGTATCTGGGTGTTTCATAGACATTTTGGATGGATTAATGGATGGATGGATGGATGGATGGATGGATGGATGGATGGATGGATGAATAGATGGATACATGGATTAATAAATGGAAGTATGAATGAATACAAAGAGTGGTCTGAGAGATCAGGGAAGATTTCATGAATGTGGCAGGACTGCACTATGTCTCCACGGAGAGAAATGCAAGTAGAAGAGTCTCCATATGGAAGTTCCTTAAGTCAGGCATGATCCAGTGTCTGTGGGTCCAGCGAAGAAACTTTCAGGATTGGAGGACTGGGTATTTGTCTAAAGGAGATTAAGAAGTTCTAAAATGAGGCCAGGAAAGGTTGAACAGGTCCAAGCCAGCTCAGGATTCTCTCCCACATCACATAGCCACTTCAGAATACGTTCCACTATGGGATTCTTGGCAGTAACTATGCTTAGCTTTTCTGTCAGCACTGAGAACCTCAGAGATAGGGGACACACAAAGGATATCTTCAAAGCCATGTGCAATGCATGCCTGGGACAGGGCGATGAGTGTCTGGAGAACAGTCAAAAACCTGCAGTACGCCAAGGACACAACCCCACCCATCACACCCAATAGTTTCCACTCTTGCCCAGCCCCTAGGGGCCAGACCCCAGGTGCTGATGCTGTGGGTTTTAGTCCAAGCCTTAATCACTGTGATATGGCTTCGGTAGTGGGACCCGGCTCACTGTTCTAGGTAAGTGGCTCTTCTGACTTTTCTCACTCTGTAATATACCCCTCCTGTCTTGGGAAAGTCGATTTTCTCTCCTTAAGGGCTTCTTCCCTTCTTCCCTACCCTGTCTTAAGGAAAGACCACTTACCTTTCTCCATGGGGTATAGGGGAGGTTGGTGGTCATGTGGTAGCCAACAGGAAGGATTGATCAACAGAAGAAGCCACCTTCAGATTCCAACAGTTGGATATGGCTTTGTCCTGGAAGCTTGGGCTGAAAACAGGGAGAGGGGTCCCTTTCCCTCCTCTGAGGCTGAAGACCAAGTGGGGATCAGGGACTAGGTCTAATTAGGGAGCACTAGGCCATAGTGAGAGTTCACAGGACCTCAGAATCTAGGCTGAGGGCTGAATGTTCATCCAGTTTTGGAAGGCTTCACATAATACTCAGTGACAAGACTGGAGTAGAAACCCTAGCCCCTGGGCACTCAAGAGGTTATCCCAAATAGACACCAACACAAGACAGATAGAGAGAGATCTGGCTCACTCTAGGGTGCACCTATCTGGTCCTCTAATGGGCCAAGTGGGCAGAGGGATTCAGAGCCAGATTAGACTAAGCAAGATGACCAGAGTCCAGCCCTGGGAGGGTGGTCCTCAGAAAGAAGCAAAGACTCCTCTGTCCTTGGAGCCCCTTTACCACAGGGAATAACACCTTGATTATTCTTGCATCAGACTCCTGCCTTCCTCAAAGCACAAGTTAAATTCAGGAGATGATAAATGAGAAAGCAATTGGAAGTCTCAGAGATCTATTTGGCTTCTAGGTGAATTCAAGGGTCATCAGGGACTGTGAGGGTAGGTGAGGGCTTCTGTGCCCCCATAGTCTGGGGCAAGGAGTGGTCCCAAGAACACAGCAGAGGCAATGGACTTATAATGAGGAGATGGCAGACTTGAAGGAGCCTCCTCTTGTCTAGGTACAGCACAACTCCTTGTCAAAGAGCTGAGAGGAACAGGCTGGAGCAGAACCTGATGCAGAGGAGGACAAGAATTTCAGGAATCCTGTGAACTGAGAACAGGCTCAAAACTTCCCCACACCCACCAGAACCATCCTTCCATCCTGGATGGACGAAGTTCACAGAGAAGGTTCTGGGCACTAGAAGGAAAGAGAGGTGGAAATATGGACTGTGGAGAGGGCTCTAGAAGTCAGGGCCAAAGTCCAAACTCAGACTTGAGACCAGGGGAGAGGGTGCACAACATACTCTGGTGATATCTGGTAAACTACGGTTACAAAGGGGAGGGACACAGATTATCTGGGAGAGATAACTTGGAAAGGGCTGTCTGTTCTCCAGGTGGCTTAAGTTCACAAGAAAGGAAAGAAGAGGGAAGGAGAGTCCCCGAGGGGAGAAGAAAACCACAATAAAAATGGTTACAGAAACTTTGGGGGTTATCCCCAACAGCCTGGCTGTCCTCTGCTCACCCATATCACTTCTCTATCCACACAGGTCATCCCAAGGCTTCCCCCTTGATAACTATATTTCCATCCTTCTCTGAGGAACCACAGACCAACAAGGCCACACTGGTGTGTCTGATCAATGACTTCTACCTGGTGCTGTAACTGTGGCCTGGAAGCAAGATAGTACCACAATCACCCAGGGTGTGGGGACTACCCAGGCCTCTAAATGGACCAGCAACAAGTACATGGCCAGCAGCTACCTGACTGTTACACCTGACAAGTGAAAATATCACAAAAACTTTAGCTGCCAGGTCACACATAAAGGAAACACTGTGGATAAGAGTGTGTCCCCTGCAGGATGTTCTTAACCTTTTTTCCCACACCCCACTCTAATGATCCTGGAAGTGAAGGACCCTGGTGAGGGACTCCTCTTTTTCCTAGTCTTCCCACTAAGACTTTATCTCTGAACCCACTGACTGCTCAATAAAATATCCCATTGTGAATCAGAAAACTTGCTCTGTCCCATTTGTTCTTATCTTTAGTTTAGTTGCAGTGGTCTCAGAGTTCTCAGTGTAGTGTGAAGGGAATCCTGGCTCCCAGTAGGAAAATTAGGGCCTTTTGGATCATCTCTTGGGGAATAACCCCAGGAGGTACCTTCTTCAATCATATACTCATTTCCCCAACTCTCTACTGTATTCCTGAGCCCCCAACACCTAAGTTCACACCATGTATATCTCACATGTTCCTCATTCCTAAATCTCATCAATAAAGACCTGATAATCATGCATCATTTCATATTTCTAATGTGACACTGGTAACTCATTGTATCTCTAAGCAGAAAGGTCACTGCTTAGGGGCCTGGATCCCCTGAACCCTGGGGCTTTGGGCGTTACTTATTCACGCATCAGACTCCTGCCTTCTTCAAAGGGAATGCATGTGTGCTAAACTCAGGAGATGAGATATGAGAAAGCAAATGGAAGGTTCAGAGAACAAGATGGCTGCTAGTTGAAATTAAGGGTCATCAAGGACTGGGCTGTAGTTCAGGGTCAGAGTACTTGCCTTGCATGCATGAAGCACTAGATTTAATCTTCAGCACCACATAAATATCAATAAGTAAAATAAAGGCCTGCTGTACATCTACAACTGCATTGTTTTTAAAGAGTCATCAGAGACTGTGAGAGTGGGTAAGGGCTGCTGTGCCTCACAGTTTGGGGGTGAGGGGGACTCCCAAGAACACAGCAGAGCCAAAGGCTCACGAGATGCCATCTCCTGCTCATTCAATCCATCAAACCCACCATAGACTTGGTGAGTTCCCTATGCTGATCAGGACTGTAAGCAGAAATTTTATCCCTACAGAATGGCTTTGCCTATCTGGAAGGGACAGAGGCCTGTTAGAACAATGGCATTGGCCATAATGAGGAATTAGGGAGAATTAAAGGGAATCCTGATGCTCAGCTACAAGCTAGAGGTAGAAACATGAAGATAAAGAAGAACCTTGAGCCAAAGTCATGAACTTTCCATATCCTATGAGGAACCATTTTGGAAGACTATTAACCAAGTGAGTTCTCCATAGTTTGTCATCATCACCAGGAATCCCATGGAAAGGTTTGGAAAATGAAACCTAGATGTGCATTCCTAAGGCTTTCACATTGCATGTTAACTAAGTAAAGCTACAAACATCTGCAGTAGGAAAAAAAGCTGATATAATGAAACAGTATTTTCCACACTGTGTTCACCTGCTTCTTCACTCTTGGGAGTCCTATAATACTCTCAAAAAGACTCATATTTCATGGAGATAGTTAGGGGAACATAGGGTAAAGCAAAAGCATACAGGAATGATCACTGTATGATCCAATGAATGTGAAATCGAGATTAAGTTTGACAATATCATGGGGTTGGAAAGAAACCCTGAAAGTTTGGACCACAAGCTTCCAGGATGAAGGTTTATGGTTGGTTGATGGCTAGAATTGTGTGATGGTCAGCCTGTTAAAGGAGGAAATTGAAACAGTTGGAAAAGATATGAAAGAAATTAGGCAAGTGAGAAAAGTCACCAAACTGAGCACAGAACCAGCATTCATTGATTGTCCCTAGGAAGATGTGTCAGAGACCATTTAAAGACAAGAACTGGGTAAAGTTAGAGTAAATCATGGGAGGCTGAATACATCAAAATAGCTACAAGTAAAGTCTACTTTCCATGGGGACTCAGAGCTCCCAGATTCTCCATCCCACAAGGCCCACACCCTTCCTCTCTCATATGGCTCAATCATGTGCACCTCCAGCCCAAAGTCAGAGACACACTCTCAGGGGCCATGACAATAGGTTAGATACCTAAATATGCATCCCTGCTGTCTCTATTACTCCTCTGTGCCCAAAGTGCTCACAGAACCCACTTTCTGAGAGTCCACCTCATCAAGAACCTGGCAGATGTCCTCACCAGAGCTGCCAAAACAAGGACAGCAGTTGCAAAGATAGGAAGTTCTGGTGTCACAATGGGACAGAAAAGAAGTCCTCCTTGACCTTGATTATGGACACACCTGATCACAAACCTCATCTTTAATATGCCTCAGCACTAAACTGACTCCAAGGTATGGATATAGAAGCTGAGACTATCCAACACCCTATCAATGGCCTCAGTGAATATAATGCCAGGGTCCACCCCATCCCGAAACACTGCCCCAAGAATAATCTCCTCTTCATTTTAAAAATTGTTGTTTATGGTGAGAATTTTCAACATAAAGAGAAAACAGGAATAACAATGACCCCCATGGTCTCATCAACCACCTATCA
This sequence comes from Ictidomys tridecemlineatus, assembly GCF_052094955.1. Classification (NCBI taxonomy): domain Eukaryota; kingdom Metazoa; phylum Chordata; class Mammalia; order Rodentia; family Sciuridae; genus Ictidomys; species Ictidomys tridecemlineatus. Next base: position 78,051,056 of record NC_135478.1, on the reverse strand, counting down.
AAATGATCAATTCACAGATGATTTTGATCCACCCACAACAGAATAACATCACGCTTACGTGATATTTTCACATAAATGCCAGACATCTTGTCTTTTCATCTGCAAATACTCCACTTCTGTTCTGGAAAGTTCAGACATAACTAAAATATGTTTATCCAACCTAAGCCAAAATTATCAGTGATATGTGAATATCAAAAGACAATGAGGGACTCATAAAATCCCTCCCAAATGTCAGATGTATTTACTTTGTTCTGAGTATAGTGCTGTGGTTATTTGTGGTTGTTTTCTGTGTGTAAGAAGCTGAAACAAGAGTTGAAATGGTGCTTTCAGCATGGGGTTCTTGACCTCTCATCATCTGGCATAGTCCAACATTCCTCTGGTGACTCCAGGCCAGGCAGGAGGTAAGAGAAGCTGAGCTCTTGGTCCTGGTACTTTCCCCAATTGCCACCCAGCCCATGGTCTCCAGAAGTTGTCACTGAGTACTTTTGTTTCTTCCTTTCCCAAAAAGTGGTTCTTCCATGGAGAACATGAAAAGGTATAGTTGACATTTTGGTTGACATTTTCGGGTTTCTGGGCCTGTTCTGCCAGTGGGTCGCAGGTCCGCCTACCTTGCAGGTGCTGGGGCGGCTCTGCCCCTCCACAGGCCGCTAGGCCTGTTCTGTGGGTGGTCACAGGTCCGCCTACCTTGCAGGCACGGGGGGGGGGGGGCAGCTCTGCCCCTGGGCGGGTTTCTGGGCCTGTTCTGCTGGTGGGTCGCAGGTCCGCCTACCTTGCAGGAGCTGGGGTGGCTGTGCCCCTCTGCAGGCCACTGGGCCTGTTCTGCCGGTGGGTTGCAGGTTCACCTACCTAGCAGGCGCTGGGACAACTCTTCCCCTGCATGGGTTTCTGGGCCTGTTCTGCCAGTGAGTCTCAGATCTGCCTACCTAGCAGGGCTGAAGTGGCTCTGCCCCTGCGCGGGTTGCTGGACCTGTTCTGCCAGTGAGTCCTGAAGGAGATTTTAGAAAATGAAAAGATCTCCCATGTTCTTGGATAGGCAGAATTCGTATTGTCAAAATGGCCATACTATCAAAAATGCTTTACAGATTTAATGCAACTCCTATTAAGTTTCTGATGATATTCTTCATAGAAACAGAAGTAGCAATCATGAAATTCATTTGGAAAAATAAAAGCCCAGAATATCCAAAGCAATCCTTAGTGAGAAAAGTGAAGCAGGAAGCATCACAATACCAGACCTGAAATTATACTACAGAGCTATAGTAAACAAAAAAAAAAAAACAAAAACAAAAAAAAAAAACAAAAAAAAAACCATGGTATTGGCACCAAAACAGACATGAAGACCAAGAAAATGGAATAGAAGACACAGAGGCAAACCCACATAAATACTCTTATCTCATACTAAATAAAGGCATCATAAACATACATTGGAGAAAAGATAGCCTCCTCAACAAATAGTGCTGGGGAAACTGGAAATCCATATGTAGCAAAATGAAACTATACCCCTATCTCTCACTCTGCATAAAACTCAACTCAAAGTGAATCAGGGACCTACGCTAGAGACTCTGTGCCTACTAGAATAAAAAGTAGGCTCAACTCTCCATCATGTTAGCTTAGGAATCAAATTCATTAATAAGACTCCTAAAGTGCAGGAAGTAAAATCAAAAATCAATAAATGGGATGGTATCAAACTAAAACTTCACAGCAAAGAAAACAATTTAAAAAGTGAAGATAGAGCATATAGAATAGGAGAAAATCTTTGCCATCTGCACCTCAGAGCCTTAACCTCCAGGATATATAAAGAACTCAAAAAACTTAACACCAAAAAACCAAATAACCCAATCAATAAATGGGCAAAGGAACTGAACAGGCACTTCAAAAAAGAATAAATATGATATGGTTAACAAATATATGAAAAAAGGTTCAATATCTCTAGCAATTAGAGAAATGCAAATTAAAATTACATTGAGATCTCACTGCAGTCAGAATGACAATTATCAAGAACACAAGGAATAACAAATGTTGGTGAGGAAGTGGGGGAAAAGGTACAGTCATACATTGCTGGTGGGATTACACATTGGTGCAACCTCTCCAGAAAGCAGTATCAAGATTCCCAGAAAACTTGGAATGGAACCACCAGCTGACCCAGCTATCCCACTCCAGTTTATAACCAAAGGATTTATCATACTACAGTGATGCAGCCACACCAATGTTTATAGCAGCTCAATTCACAATAGCTAAACTATGGAACCAATCTTGATGCCCTTAACAGATGAATGGATAAAGAAAATGTGGTACATATACACAAAGGAATATTATTTAGCCTTAAAAAAATGAAATTATGGCATTAGCAGGAAAAAGGATGGAGACGGATAATACTAAGCTAAGTGAAATAAGTCAAACCCTCCAAAATCAAAGGCTAAATGTTTGTTTTGTTTTGTTTTGTTTTGACAAGCAGATGCTGATCCATAAAGGGAGGGGAATGAGGGGACTTTGGATTGTGCAGAGGGGATTGAGAGGAGGGAACAGGGTATGGGGAAGGGAAGGACAGTGGAATGAAATGGACATTATTACCCTACACACTTTTGGTGTGACTCTACACCATATTTTGTGGGAAGCCATTTCTGACACGTGATTGGGTGACTCCCGTTAAGGGTCTGACGCACTTTGGCTGTGTCGAAGCTTTCCCGGACCTTTCCTGATGAGAGAGCTCATCCGTGTGGGGGTGTGCCTGACCACTGACCCCAGGGATAAAATCAACTTCAAACCTACGTTAATCAAAAGGGATAAAGAAGGACAGTATATACTATTAAAAGGAACCATCCACCAACAAGAGATAACAATTATCAATATATATGCACCAAACAATGGTGCTGCAACATTCATAAAACAAACTCTCCTCAAGTTCAAAAATCAAATAGACCACAACACAATAATTATGGGTGAATTCAACACAACGCTCTCGCCATTGGACAGATCCTCCAGAAAAAAGCTAAACAAAGAAACTATAGAACTCAATAACACAATCAATAACCTAGACTTAACCAACATATATAGAATATATCAACCATCATCAAGTGGATACATGTTCTTCTCAGCAGCACATGGATCCTTCTCAAAGATAGACCATATATTATGCCATAGGAAAACTATTAGTAAATATAGAGGTGTGGAGATAATACCATGCAACTTATCTGATCACAATGGAATGAAACTGGAAATCAATGATAAAAGAAGGAAGGAAAAATCCTGCATCACCTGGAAAATGAATAATATGTTACTGAATGATCAATGGGTTACAGAAGACATAAAGGAGGAAATCAAAAAATTATTGGAGATGAATGAAAATACAGACAAACATATCAGAATCTATGGGACACAGTGAAAGCAGTTTTAAGAGGGAAATTCATTTCCTAGAGTTCATTCCTTAAAAAAAGAAAAACCCAACAAATAAATGAACTCACACTTCATCTCAAAACCCTAGAAAAGAAAGAGAAAAACAACAGCAAATGTAGTAGAAAGCAAGAAATAATTAAAATCAGAGCGGAAATCAATGAAATTGAAACAAAAAAAAAACATTGAAAAAAATTGATAAAACGAAAAGTTGCTTCTTTGAAAAAATAAATAAGATCAACAGACCCTTAGCCATGCTAACAAAGAACAGAAGAGAGAGAGCTCAAATTACTAACATACGGGATGAAAAAGGCAATATCACAATGGACACTACAAAAATACAGAAGATAATTAGAAATTATTTTGAAATGCTACATTCCAATAAAATAGAAGATAGCGAAGATATCAATAAATTTCTTAAATTATATGATTTGCCCAGATTCAGTCAAGAAGATTCACACAATTTAAACAGATCAATAACAAAGGAGGAAATTGAAGAAGCCATCAAAAGACTACCAATCAAGAAAAGCCCTGGACCGGGGGGGATATACAGCAGAGTTTTAGAAAACCTTTAGAAAAGAATTAATACCAATACTTTTCAAGTTATTTCAGGAAATAGATAAAGAGGGAGCTCTTCCAAATTCATTCTATAAGGCCAATATCACCCTGATTCTGAAACCAGACAAAGACACCTCAAAGAAAGAAAACTACAGACATATATCTCTAATGAACCTAGATGCAAAAATCCTCAATAAAATTCTGGCGAATTGGATACAAAGGCACATCAAAAAAAATTGTGCACCATGATCAAGTAGGATTCATCCCTAGGATGCAAGGATGGTTCAATATACAGAAATCAATAAATGTTATTCACCACATGAATAGACTTAAAGATAAGAACCATATGATCATCTCGATAGATGCAGAAAAAGCATTCGACAAAGTACAGCATCCCTTTATGTTCAAAACATTAGAAAAACTAGAAATAATAGGAACTTACCTCGACATTGTAAAAGCTATCTACGCTAAGCCTCAGGCTAGCATCATTCTGAATGGAGAAAAACTGAAGGCATTCCCTCTAAAATCTGGAACAAGACAGGGATGCCCTCTATCACCACTTCTATTCAATATAGTTCTCGAAACACTGGCCAGAGCAATTAGACAGACGAAAGAAATTAAAGGCATAAAAATAGGAAAAGAAGAACTTAAATTATTACTATTTGCAGATGATATGATTCTATACCTAGAAGACCCAAAAGGGTCTACAAAGAAACTACTAGAACAAATAAATGAATTCAGCAAAGTGGCAGGATATAAAATCAACACGAATAAATCAAAGACATTTCTGTATATCAGCGACAAAACTTCTGAAACAGAAATGAGGAAAAACACTCCATTCACAATATCCTCCAAAAAAAAAAAATACTTGGGAATCAACCTAACAAAAACGGTGAAGGATTTATACAATGAAAACTACAGAACCCTAAAGAGAGAAATAGAAGAAGATCTTAGAAGATGGAAAAATATACCCTGTTCATGGATAGGCAGAACTAACATCATCAAAATGGTGATATTACCAAAAGTTCTCTATAGGTTGAATGCAATGCCAATCAAAATCCCAACGGCATTTCTTGTAGAAATAGATAAAGAAATCATGAAATTCATATGGAAAAATAAAAGACCCAGAATAGCAAAAACAACTCTAAACAGGAAGTGTGAATCAGGTGGTACAGCGATATCAGATTTCAAACTATATTACAGAGCAATAGTAACAAAAACAGCATGGTACTGGTACCAAAACAGGCGGGTGGACCAATGGTACAGAATAGAGGATACAGAGACTAATCCACAAAGTTACAAATATCTTATATTTGATAAAGGGGCTAAAAGCATGCAATGGAGGAAGGATAGCATCTTCAACAAATGGTGTTGGGAAAACTGGAAATCCATATGCAACAAAATGAAACTGAATCCCCTCCTCTTGCCATGCACAAAAGTTAACTCAAAATGGATCAAGGAGCTTGATATCAAAGCAGAGACTCTGCATCTGATAGAAGAAAAAGTTGGCTCTGATCTACATATTGTGGGGTCGGGCTCCAAATTCCTTAACAGGACACCCATAGCACAAGAGTTAATAACAAGAATCAACAATTGGGACTTACTTAAACTAAAAAGTTTTTTCTCAGCAAGAGAAACAATAAGAGAGGTAAATAGGGAGCCTACATCATGGGAACAAATTTTTACTCCTCACACTTCAGATAGAGCCCTAATATCCAGAGTATACAAAGAACTCAAAAAATTAAACAATAAGATAACAAATAACCCAATCAACAAATGGGCCAAGGACCTGAACAGACATTTCTCAGAGGAGGATATACAATCAATCAACAAGTACATGAAAAAATGCTCACCATCTCTAGCAGTTAGAGAAATGCAAATCAAAACCACCCTAAGATACCATCTCACTCCAGTAAGATTGGCAGCCATTCTGAAGTCAAACAACAACAAGTGCTGGTGAGGATGTGGGGAAAAGGGTACTCTTGTACATTGCTGGTGAATCTGCAGATTGGTGCGGCCAATTTGGAAAGCAGTATGGAGATTTCTTGGAAACCTGGGAATGGAACCACCATTTGACCCAGCTATTGCCCTTCTCGAACTATTCCCTGAAGACCATAAAGAGTGTACTACAGGGACACTGCCACATCGATGTTCATAGCAGCACAATTCTCAATAGCTAGACTGTGGAACCAACCCAGATGCCCTTCAATAGATGAATGGATTTTTTAAAATGTGGCATTTATACACCACGGAGTATTATGCAGCACTAAAAAATGACAAAATCATGGAATTTGCAGGGAAATGGATGGCTCTAGAGCAGATTATGCTAAGTGAAGCTAGCCAATCCCTAAAAAACAAATGCCAAATATCTTCTTTGATATAATGACAGCAATTAAGAATAGAACAGGGAGGAAGAGCAGGAAGAAAAGATTAACATTAAACAGAGACATGAGATGGGAAGGAAAGGGAAAGAAAAGGGAAATTGCATAAAAATGGAAGGAGACCCTCATTGTTATACAAAATTACATAAAAGAGGTTGTGAGGGGAATGAGAAAATAAACAAGGAGAGAAATGAATTACAGTAGATGGGGTAGAGAGAGAAGATGGGAGGGGAGGGGTGGGAGGATAGTAGAGGATAGGAAAGGTAGCAGAATACAACAGTTACTCATAGGGCATTATGTAAAACTGTGGATGTGTAACCGACGTGATTCTGCTATCTGCATTTGGGGTAAAATTGGGAGTTCATAACCCACTTGAATCTAATGTATGAAATATGATATGTCAAGAGCTTTGTAATGTTGTGAACAACCAATAAAAAAAAAGAAACTGGAAAAAAAGAACAATCTGTCTCATGTGAGAGGAGATAGGGATCATAATAATCTCTTCAATAAAGCAAAGGCTCATAAGATAAACACATATACTAAATTATGTAGAGACATTAATGAACAAGGGCAAGTCATGGCAGCTGCAGTACAACAGGTTTTAGATGCCAGGCCAAAAACATGCTACAATTGTGAACAAACAGGACATTTTAAAAGGAATTGCCCCATAGGAGGAAGGTTTAACAAAACTAGGTATAAAAGGAGTAGAATATCGGGTATTTGCCCATGATGCCATAGAGGGAGTAATTGGGCTAATGAATGCCGCAGTCTGGCTGGGCACAATTCACAAGCCACTTATCAAGCAGAAATGAACTTTATTTTTAGAACACATACGCCCCACCACACAAGCTCTTCAGGAATTCCCTGAGAACCCAACTGCCACCACTGGCTTCCCACAAGCCTCTCAAACCCCCACTCCTCCTGCTCTTGAGGCCGATTGGCTGGGTCACATGGGCGGAGCCAAAAAAAGTCCCCCAATGAGCAGCTCTGTGTTCTGAAAGGGCGGGGAAACAGCCCAGTGGGCATCACTGCAGAGGAGCCAATCAGCTGGCAGCTAGAAGTTTGCTGGGGCCGCTGTGAGCCAATCATCAGCTGGCAGCTGGAAGTTTGCTGGCAGCTGGAAGTTTGCTGGGGCCCCTTCAGCTGTGGCTCTCAACACAACGCCTTATCTAGGCATACCAAAAGGAGAGTTGGGACCTTTATTTGATATCCTAAAAGGTCCATCGGATCTAAATTTACCCCTCATGTTAATGCCTGAAGCGAGAAAAATATTAAAACTCATAGAAACATATATGGAAAATATGCATCTGGATAGAATTCATATAAGTTTGCCTCTTTTATTGTATTACCTACTGAAAATATTCCCACAGGAGTATTTTGGCAAGAAGGTCCGTTATTATGGATACATTTATCTTATTCTCCTAACACTATTCTTACTAGGTATCCTGAGGCTGTGGGGCAATTAATACTCAAAGGAATAAAAGCAGCAAAGGGAGTGTTTGGAATTTCTCCCAATAAAATTATTACTCCATATACTATGAATCAAATTGATGAGTTAGCTAATGAGTTAAATACTTGGGCAATTATCAAGTGCAAATCTATTTGTTCATTTGATAACCACTTACCATCTAATCCTTTGTTGTATTTTGGGTCCTCACATCCTGTAGTTTTTTCCAAAAATGACAAGAAATACACCTATCATGAATACTCCAAATATATTCACTGATGGGTCAAATAATGGTACAGCAGCAGTAGTTACCCCTGATCAAGCTTTTACATTTTTAGTACCCAATCAACTCAAAAGGTAGAGCTTAATGCAGTATTACAAGCTTTTGTAAAATTTGGATTTATGAGGGATCAGTGCTGCGGAAAGACACATGTGTCCAAAAAATGTACATAAGCCCAAGGTACTTTGGAAGGACATTTTGACTGGACAATGGAAAGGTCCTGACCCAGTGATTGTCTGGAGCCAGGGGTCTGTTTGTGTGTTTCCACAGGGAGAACAGCAGCCGATCTGGATTCCAGAGAGACTAACTAAAGCGATTTCTACAGACCAAAAAGAAGATGATTTGGCTCAAATCCATAACAGCTGATATCCAGAACTCCAGTTTAGCTATCCTTACATCTGCAACAATGGTTCTTCCACACCTGGAGGCTAATGAATAATGAGCACCATTGAGACCTATTTCAAATGTAAAAAACCTTGAGGCTTACTTGTGGGAATACCTTCAGACCCATATGCAAGTTACAGAAAGAAGGATGAGATATCAAAAAGGTGGTAGCCAGGATGCTTTTTTCAGTACCTTTTTTTAAGTAGATTTTGCCTTATGCTCTTCCCAAAACCACACATATACTCCAAAGTTGGCACACCAAAATGGTTTTTCTGCTATTATGCCCTCTCCCATGTCATGGAGTTTTTATTTTTTGAGCTCATATAATTTATAATTTATAAAATATAAATTTTATAAATTTATATTTTATAAATTCGATCCTACAGACCTAAGTTGATGTTTTCCTGATCAGTTCTATTTTTTGATCAACTGTGAAGTTTTTAAACATTGCAATGGAGATTTCACCTGTGAAAAGCTACAAGGCCTTTACTATTGTGTTATGTGTGCACACTTGTGTTATGTGTTGTATGTCTGTATGTGCATATGTCCATATGTCATACACATGATATGAAAATTGGCAGATATATGAGGAGCACTCATGAAAAAAATGTATCCAAATATCTTTTATTCACGTGATTTAAACAGTTCAATTTAAATTGGGTAAACAGATGAAAGATGTCTTTAAAATTAAACTCACACAAGTTTTTCTAGGTGTTCAAAAAAAATAAAATGTTGATGTCTATGAAATAATTTACCTAAATTCAGAAATTTACAAGGATTGTTTTAAAATGTGAACAAAACTCCTGTTTGTTTACTTTCACCTTTCCTTTTCATTATGTCTAATAATTCTGTTCAGGATAATGTACTAAATTATTCAGAAAAATGTTTTCTTAGTGCCTGCTTGAATGCTACACAATTTTCTTTGGCCATCATTGCCAGAATTCCTACCTTCATCCCAGTGCCAGTGAAGACAAAAATAGAAGAATTTCTAGTATTACTGAAAACCAAATGAGACTTTGGAATTACAGCTCCATCATTACAGCTGTTGCTGTTTCTGCTGCTGCATCAGCTTCTGCGATAGCTATCACACAAACTGTACAAACTGCTGCATCAATAAATAATGTAACTCAACAATAGCACAAGTTTTACAAACACAAAACATTAATGATCATCCTAGAAATGGAATTCTGATGCTCAACCAAAGAGTTGATTTACTTCAAGAAGACATATTAATGGATTCCTCTGCTTTAAGCTGCTTGCAGGACTTACCTGGACTGTGTGTCACTTCTATGCATTATATTACTTCTCGAACAGCAAATCTTTCCGGACAATTAGGAGCCATGCTTAATGGCACATGGAATGTAAAGTTTCAAAATTAACTAATCTATTGAGACAATAAATTGTAACTCTTAATAGTACCAGGGTATCTTTGCTGATGGTGTCATTGGTGGTACAGTTTTTCCAGGGGTTTCTCACTTGGAGCCATCAATGGCTTGGAATTGTGGCATTTTGTATTCTCCTCCTTCTGCTTGTGGCAGGTTGTTTATGGTGTTTGTGTAAACTACACAGACAACAAAAAGAAACCACTAAGGTTGTTAAACAGGCCATTATGGCCTTAGAAACAGGGCAAGATCCACATGTATGGCTAAATATGTTGGGCCGGTAGTCAAAGACAGGTAAGATCCAATAACAATGGTACCAATCTGTGAACGTCTAGTGCGTTCGGGTCCCTGGGTAAGGGTCACGAAGTAACCGGGACACAGGGGATGCAGAGCCAAGGCAGCAATTGCAACTGCATGCTGAGGTTTATTTGCAAGTTCCTTTTATATCCTTCTTCTAACAAAGCAAGCAATTCTTTAGTGACATTTCATCTACATTGCACAAATATCATGTCTCAGCGGGTACACAGAGCTAAATTCAGATTGTTCCTGTTCATTTGATAAGTACCCTCCCAAAGTTCTTTGTAGACATTATCTAATCCCCGAATGTACTGTTCCCAGGTCCAGTATGCAGAAAGCTTCTTTCTCTAGGCCAAACCATGCAGAAGCTTGTGTCTTGTGATAAGGGGAAGAGGACTTTTCCTCCTCCTAGCGAGGCATGCCTTCAGCTGACCTATATCACAGCCACAGCTTCTTGCAAAGTGTCAGGCTGAGGGAGCTAAACTCTGCACACTTAAACCCCAACACCAATCTAAGCCAGGAGGCTGACAATTTGAGGTCAGACCATCCAGTGACAGGTAAGGACCATATGTAGTATTGGACTACCTAAGACAGGCCCGGTCCCTAAACCACATACTTGTTTAACAAAAAGGGGGAGATGTTGGAGGCCGTGATCAAGTCAAGATGGCACCTGGCAATTTGCCAGGAGGAGTGGTTCGTGAAGCAATGCCACCGAGCCATCAAGATGGTGGGGACTCCTTCCTGGCTGATTGCTGTATCTGTAGGGGAACAATGCTATGATTGGATGATGCTGATTGAGTCAAGCTGTGTGTAATCAGTTAGGTATATATACCTCTGCTGTTCTGCAATAAAGCAGTTCCCGCTTCAACCTTCAAGTTGCTTGTCACCTCCTGGTTATTTTGCCCAGCCAGACTGCAGCAAATATGATCTGTCAAAACTGAATCAAGAGGAAAAAGAAAACCTAAACAGACCAGTAACTTGTAATGAAATAGAGGCAGAAATGAAAAGCCTTCCAACAAGGAGAAACCCAGGCCTGGCTGGACTCCCAGCTGAGTTCTACCAAAAACCTTTAAAGAACTAATGCCCAGACTCCTCAAACTACTCCATGAAATAGAAATGGATGAAACACATTCCAAATTTATGAAGTCAGCATTGCACACATAGCAAAACCACATAAAAACACATCAAGGAAAAAACCTACACAGCAACATCCCCAAAGAAATTAATGCTTAAATGTGGGCTGCATGTTTATGTGAGGAGGATAAAGAAAAAGTTGGGGTGGATTTCATGGAAATAAAGGAAAAATCACTATAGAAAAGAGCCCAAGGAGTGAGAGGGGCTGGGTTGGTGTGGAGTGATGTTAGCCAAATTATATTGTTATATTCCATGTATGACTATAACAAATTCAACCTTTATGTACAACCATACTGCACCAGTACAAATTTGAGAAAAAAGAAAAATTTCCAAGAAATCTCATTTTGATCCTAACCTCAACCCTGGGAATGGGACAACTGTTAAAACTGACAGGTGTCAGAATTCACACTGAACTGCTGTTACAGGGTGTCAGTCAGCCTACCCTTTAAGACCAAAGGACAGACACAAGGTATTTGTGTGATGAACACTGAGGAGGCACTGAAAGGACACCAGCCCTAGTCTTTACAAGTGGCAGCCTTCTGGGGCAGATACGCGGCTCTCTGTGAATGGAAGTCAAGCTAAAGGAGAGCTGGAAATCCTCCAGGTGACGACCCAACAGAGAGCTGCTCCTGGCACTGCATTCCCTTTTTGGTAGCAATATGATGGTTTTACTTTTTCTCATAAAAATTATAAGATAGGTGCAGAATGAACATCTTAGTGTATTCTGCTGTGACTGAGGAGCAAGGACAGGGATTTAGAAAGCCATCTTATGTGTTCCACTGTACAACAATCACCACTCTTATAAAGCTGGTTGTAGTCTGTTTCTGCTTTGGGCAGGATGCTTTCCAGCCGTGGTTTGCAAGGTGGGTCTAGGAGGCTGTTCTTCTCAACAAGGACTTTATAGACTTTGAGATCAGGCTCGTGTTTTTCAGGTATTTTGTCCTTCTGTTCTCTTACAGCCTTTGAAGGGACTGAGGCAACCAGAAGGATGCAGCATCTTTCAGATGGTCACAAGCAGATCGTTGAAGAGAAGAGCACTGTGTTGTGGGAATTCTTTAGCATATTGTCTGTGTCAGTGATCAGATAGAAATGTGTAACTAATGTAACTGATGTTTTAATGTAACATGCCTAGGGTTCTAATGCTCATCAAGATTTTCTTTGTTTTCCACTGAAATTTGGCCAGTTTATTCCCTACTGTTTTTATACCCTGCTAGTTTCATTGCTGTTTTAATGTTTGCTTATGAGAGAACCTATTTACCTTAAGAGCCGGCATTTTGTGTTACTTCCCCAAATTTGCTCTGTTTTTCTTCCATTTGTTTCTCCTCTCCTGAACTGTGTGGAGCTCATCAATTCTTCCCTCCAGGTGATCACTTCTGCTCTGAGGCTCTGTATGTTTGGGAGCTCATTCCCTGTAATTCTCAGGGGCAGGATTTCTGGTGTGATTTGGGAACCTTAGTGGATTCTCTTGGTTCACCTTCTCTGGCAGGTTCCTCTATTGCTTCTCTGTTTTCTCAGAGTTTGTTGTGTTCACTTCAAATGGCTCTTCTGAATCCCTGGTCTCATAGATTCTCTCCTGGCCACTGCCCAGTCCATGCAGGAGTCCATGTGGGGAATGCCCCCTCCTGTGAGGACGTGTAACATCTAACCTCCATATTTGTGTTCTCACTCGAGTCTCCACTGTCCTCTTTCCACCCCTCACCAGTTCTTGCATGCCGCCTGCTTTCACTTTAGATCCAGGTCCCTGTTGGTCAGTGACTTTACTGTCCTGGCCTTACCATTGCAAGACCTCTGCCCACTGGAACATGGCTCTCAGGCTGGCTCTCTCTCTTCACACTGTGTTCTCCCTCTCCCTAGCACTGTCCCCTGTTTGTCCACTAGAGCCCTAGCATATTAACATAGCTGTTTCTTTCTCAATTGGACAAGCCTCTCCTCCCTCTGCATCTCAGGGTGGTTCTGGTTCTGGCTCTGGCTCTTCAAATGATGCCCTTTTTTTAGTGCTCTTTTTACATTTGGTGCCTATGTGGGCTTGATGTACTGGGGAAAATGTAGTGAGACCCTTAGGCCTCTAGTGTTAGTTCTTATATTTTGTTGGCTCAGAGTTGTGGTGTGATGTGTCATATTCGTGTTTGAAGGGCTTGTGACTTTGGTTCCATAGGGATTTCCCCTCATAAGGTGTGAGACTTGCAGTTCCTTCTGCTGAAACCTGCTGTTAGTATGTGGAGGTCCTAGAGGCACAGGGGGAGGTGTAGAGGGAGGAAGCCTTCTTTCCTCCTGAGACCACTCAGTGATGAGCCTGAGACCCTAGGCTGTGACTCCCTCAAGTCCTTCTCGTTCCCCTCCTCAGGTGTAACTGGAGGTAGATATTTCCCTTGTACCTGGTAAAAGGCCAGAGGGGGCTAGATGTGAAGCCTTCCCTTCCCCCAGGCCAGGGAGACTCTGTGGGAACACAAGCTGGTCAGCATCTGCTCAGATGGTTTCTCCTGAGGTCAGATGTTCCGTTCATGCAAAGGAGAATGGAGCCAGGTGCACATGGATGTCGATGCCTTGGTTTCCTCTCTTCCCACTTGGAAACATGAGGGAAGCTTTCTCTGATCTTCACCCTGAACAGCTGGTGTGGTAACTGGAGGTAATTGTGTGCAGGTGTGAGGAGCTCCAGGAGACTGGGTCTTCCCCTGGGGGCTTTTAGTTATGCAGCAGGACCACACTGCACCTCCAGCCATTCTCCAGTGACAGTGTCAGCTTTCCTACCAGCTACAGTCTCCAGCAGAGCCCCGTGCTCAATTAAGCTGATGGTACAAATTTCCAGTGACCCAAGTTCAGGATCAGTGGTTGGCCCTTGGCCCTCCATCCACTGTTGGGGCTGAGAGCTGTAGTTTGGTCTTCCCTTGAGGGCTGTGAGGATGGGCATGGTGACCACAGAGCTCCACGTACATTGGTCCATAAATTGAAAGCTATTGAATATAAAATCTGATTAAGTTTGAATGTTCACACAGAAAACACTCTACTACCATCCCAATACCGGAAAGAGGGATAGGGGGGCACTCCTCCTTTGTCAAATCAGGATGCCACCAATCTCTCAAGAATATGTTACATCCTTGAATTAATGTTTTCCTAGATGCAAAACAAACGTGAATTTTCTATTCTTGTCCCTCCTGTTCCAGGTATTTTGATGCCAAGCTTGTACTCTCTGGGTGAGATGTTCACTTCGGTGATTGGCCCAAGACTCTCAAAGAGCAAAAAGGATAAAAAAAGAAGAGGCCACCTCAGAGAGGGCACAACATGTGCAGTGGGGCTCCTGGTGGCTGTGACAGATGATAAACCCCCTCCAGGCCAAAGAGATGGCTGACAGGTGGCAGCTCCAACAGCTAGTGTGAGTTTTCCCTTTACACTTCCAGTGGGTGCACTCAATCAGAGGCCACCAACCATGCTCCAACTGAAGGAAGATTTTGACTAGGCCAGCACAGGGGATGCTTCATTTTTTAAGAATAGATCTACAGGCCAAGGCACACGGTCTCCTGTGGAGTGACAGTTGCATCCCATATCTGTTGGGGAGCCCAATCTATTCCCTATGGAGTCCCGCAGAAGTGATGTGGTGCCTCAGGACAGGAGGCGGCTCTCCCATCCATTCTGCTGCCAGTAGCTATCTGGCTCCAGAACCTACCCACTGCCTTTGTCTGGGTGATGTGGAACACTTCTCTTTCTACAATGGACATGTTTTCTCTCCTCAGCCTTGAGTTTTAACATCTGAGGACTCTCCTGGTTAGAAGAAGGAAGGAGGCATTTTCCACTGGACCTAACAGAATGCACCCTCTGAATTTGAGCCAATTAGAAAACTGCTGCTGTGAACTTAGACGGGCTGCCTGAAATTCCCCTGTTGGTCAGTGGCCAGCAGAGGGAGCTCTGCACAGTCCCAGCCATCAACCAGATGCTGGAGCCCAGCAGCTGAGGGCCCAATCCATAACTGGGTGGAAGCAAATCTGATCTGTTTTAGGGAGGGATAGAGAAGGTCAAGAGGAAGAATAATTGAACACCCAAATGGATAAGAGTTCCATCTGGGGGGGTTGTCTCCTGAAAAGATATGTGAGATTTTATAGATGGGTTGTCAGCTAACCAAGTGAATTTGGGTCCCCAGGATGAGCAGGGGAGTCATCTTCTGATGGTGTCTTTCCTCCTCAGACATGATGAATGAGGTTTAGAGATGTCTGCGCAGTTAGGAGGACATTATGAGGGCCTGTCCACTTCTCCATGAGTTGCCCTTCTGATGCCTGGTTTTTCCATGTATTAAGCAAAACTAAGTCTCCTGGTTGGAAAATATGTAAACGGTAGGAGGGGAGAATATTGTACTAGAGGAAGATGATATGGAGGTTAGAATTTCTCTCCGCTGTTGTACCAAATATTTGGTTCTCTCTTCATATTTTCAACATGGAAAATGCATCCTTCTTTGTGAGGTTTGATGGGGTCTCCCCTATGCAATCTCATAAGAGCTCAATTGCACCCCAACTCTTGGGTATCCAAGATGCGGAGCTGGGCATTTCCCACATCAGTCTAGTTTCCTGACATGTTTAGTCTACAGTCATTTTTATAACACACACCATGGAAGTGAGTGGGTTCTTTGACCTGTGACTTCAATAAATGAATTTCACAGACACAAATAGTGGAAGGATGAAGGCAAAGTGTCAGAACTTATGAAAATAATAGAAAGCAAGCAGATCTCCTTCATGGGTGGGGTCCCAAGAGGGTTGCCACAGAGTGGCTATTGTCTTGGAGTTTATATGGATCTAATAGGTCAAGTAAATCAGTCCCTGGCCCAGTCCTGAGTAAGGCATTCAGTGACAATGTCCTCTTCAAGTGCCATTTGTTCCAGTCAGGTTAAGTCACACTGTTACAGCTTGTCCTTTCCAGAGAGGCCTGGCCTCTGGGTCATAGATGTCTCATGCTCAGTTTGTTTTAAGCTCAGCCTTACATCTGTGGTCCTTCTATTCTGTTTCACATGATCACAGTCCCAGGTCCCTAACCACAACAGGAATAGCCATTATCAACACTGATTTCAAGGAATTCAGCCAGTGGCAACGGAGCCCAAGGACAGTCCCATGCTGGTGGGAGCTTCCCTTCCTATTGCAAGAGGAAGTACAAAGAGCACAGTCACAGGCCCTTCTGTGTACATAACACCACTGGATTACCAGAGGGTCCCCACTCTCTTGACAAACAGAGAACTTGGGTCCTTCACACTGTGGAACTCGATGCCCATAGTCAGTCCTCACTAGTCACAGCTAGAGATGCTCCAGGGAAAAGAGGCAATGGAATGATCTAGAGTGAAACTCAACACCACACACCCAACCACCCCCAGCCTACAGCACCAAGATCAGGCTGCTTATAAGAGTGGATCAATACAAGTGGGAGAGAGAGCGAGGCAGGGTAGTGTATGCCTTTAATCCCAGCAGATCGGAAAGCTGAGGCAGGAGGATCACAAGTTCAAAGCTACCCCCAGTAACTCAGTCATGCCCTGAGGAATTTAGTGATAGCTTGTGTTAAAATGAAAACAAGAAAAAGTGCTGGGGATGTGGCTCTGTGTTTAAGCTCCTCTGGATTCTATCCCTGGCTTTAAAAAAAAAAAAAAGGCAGAAGAGACATCCATCTTATTGACAGTTCAAATTTCAACAAAAACACAAGGTGTTTCACAAAACAAAGCAACTGGCACCTCCTACATTCTATAGTTTTCTTGGCACTGATGCCAAAGATTTCAAAGTGCCAGACAAACTATGCAAAGAACAATTTTTTAAAAACATCAATGTAACAGTTGAAAGAATGAAGGGGTTTAAGGCAGAACATGAATGAACACTTGAACCTAGAGAGAGAGATTTTGAAAAAGAGCCAATTATAAACCTTGGGAAGGAGAAGCTAAACATGTCACATTAAACCTCTGTTGAAAGACTCAATGGCAGTCCAGATCAAGCAGTAGACAGAACGTCAGTGCTTGAGGACAGCTTTGCCAAACTGGTACCTGCAGACAGCAATGAGGACAAAATAGGAAAGAACCTAGGGAACATAAGAGACCTCAAGGACACCATTAAATGGCCAAACATCTGAATACCAGGCATGTCACAGAGAAAAGCTACTGGCTGAGGGCAGAGAACACATATTTGGAGAAATTATAAAATAACATTTGTTAAACCTGGGGCAATACATGGTCATGCATGTTTGAGATGCATCAAAGACCCCAAATAACAATGAACACAAAAGAATGTCTCCACCACTGATACTTCCATTGCAGAAAGGACAAGACAAGGAATTTTAATAACAATCACTTGCTGCAGGAGAGGAGCACAGGTCACACTGAAAGGCAAAGTCATGTGCAAACAACAGATTTCTCATCAGACACTCTCAAGACCAGGAGAGCCAGGAGGGATATATTGGAAGTTATGTATGAACTATGGATTTGTTTGAGCCATTATAAGAGAGGGAGGCTGCTTTTCTGAGAAATCTGATGAAATTCCCTGGTTTGAGAAAGCCCAGATCATGGTGGCCCTCTGCCTTAGCTCACAGCCCTGGGTTCAAATGCAGCCACCCAGAGATAGATGTAACCTGCCAAGCCCCAGACAACATGCGTTTCCCATTCTTATCCTGTTTTTCTGAATAAACTCCTCATGAAACTCCCCCCCCCTTTTTTTTTTACTATAACTAAAGCACTTTTGGGCTTTTCTCTTGTTAGAATCAGACCCATTAGAGCTCTTCCACCTGTCAAAACTCTGCTTCAAATATTTTCCTGCACCTTCTGTGTTTATTTCTTAATTTTACTTTCCTAGACTTCTGTGTTTATTTCTTAATTTTACTTTCCTAGCCTTTATTTCCAGCTGGCCCACACCTCCAAATGTTACCTTCTCCCTCCCACCACGGGTCATGAACAGGAATTGGAGCCTGAAAGAGGGACCCTCCAGAGTAATTCAGAAGGAAAAACATCAGGTGGGTGTCTGGCCCTCCCAGACATGTTCATCAGTTGAGAGAGAGCGAGGAGGGAGGAATCTTTAAGATAGCTAGATATTAAGAATGGGAAATTTATAAACAGTTTGTTCTACTTGGGCTTTGTTTCTTTAAAAAGGAATTGCTGGATTTGTATATTTGGAAAAGACTTAGCAGAGTTGCATGCTGGCTGCAATTCAGCTGATATGCCCAGGTGCACAATTAAAAATGAAGAGAGGATGTGGACTTGGATACAAACTTGTTTGGATTCAGATGGAGATAGTACAATATGTTCTGCAGAAGATTGATCAGTAGCTCCAAGAGCGCAATGCAGGAAATGGTGGAAGAACTTGAATTTGGGAGGCTTGGGGAAGGAAACCTGAGCACGAATTCAGGGAAGATTTTGAGCCAAAAGAAGGTGAACTAACTAGTAATCTTTGTAGTGGCACCCCCTCCTTCACAGAAAATCTTAATTCAGCTTTTGTAGAAATCCACACCATAATTGATCTTGGGACTATCAGAATCTCTACAGAAGAGTTCACTATAGTTAAGCTTCCTACTTCCTGTTTCTCTATCTTACTTGGCAAAGGGCCTGAAAGAGACCAGCGCTCCAGATGCTGAACACCCCTTTACTAGTTTTTCACAATTTATGCATTAACTAGTATTGTAACAATATATAATAGTTTGTGAAAGTTTTCAAGCAGGAAGTGTGTTTGCAAATGCAAAGTGTGATAAGAAAGAAAGATTCTGGGCCAGAGCTTCACAGAGATATTTACACTTCAAAGATAAGAGAAAATGTTAGTAATTGGGCTCCAATGGTAACAGCTAGAAGGGTGGAGGAAGAAAGGGAAGAAGAAGCTCTCCCCCTTTCAAGCACTGTCCTTGAAGGGTTAACTTACCCAGAATAGTGAAAAAAGAAGCTGCTTTGGGGTGAACTTGTGTAGGTTGTGAACTTCTGAGCCCCTCCCCCTTACACACAGGGTATGAAGTTCTGAAACTGCCTGAACTTAAGGTTCAGGGGGATTGACTGATTACAGGGAAAGCTTTTCCCTCTGAACCTAGATACAGCCAAATAAATCTGCTTCCTGATAATTCTTTGGTGTCTAGTCTCATGTATCCCTACTATACTTTCATAATTTAAGTATGAATGTTCCTGCCACAGCTCTGGCTCCAGTACTTCACCCACTGCCTCAGGCACAACTGAAATTCAGTGTTACAAAGGCTATAAATATTTGCACTGTTGAAGCAGCAGGAGAGGCTGTAATTGGATTTAGGTTATATTCCATTTTTCAGCAACTAGATCCCAGAATCCTGAGCAATGAATAGGGGCACTTTCACTTATACCTTTTAAAATATTGAAAGAGTTAAAATCTGCTTGCTCTGTTTACAGATCAAACTCCCCATTTGTGGGAAGTTTTTTAGAATCACTGAGTAATGGGGCTCTGCCACCTAATGATTGGCTTACACTGGCTAGAGCCCACCTTTTGGGGGTGAATATTTGTTATGGAAATCAAATTGGATAAAATATTGCTCTGAACAGATAGAGACTAATTGATTGCATGGAATAAATATTATCTTGGAAGTATGCTGTCCCGAGCAGGACAATTTGCTAATTTATTTATTTATTTTTTTAGAGAGAGTGAGAGAGGAGAGAGAGAGAGAATTTTTAATATTTATTTTTTTATCCTCAGCGGACACAACATCTTTGTTGGTATGTGGTGCTGAGGCTTGAACCTGGGCCGCACGCATGCCAGGCGAGCGCGCTACCGCTTGAGCCACATCCTCAGCCCGACAATTTGCTAATTTAGAGCAACAAGTAAATTTTGATTTACAAACTTACTTGCAGGAAAGTGTATATGCTAAAAGGGCCTGAAAAGAGATGCCTACTAAGGGAAGAGAACTTTGAATTTTAGTCAGAACTGGCAAGGACCTGATGAAATATTCTCCAGTTTATACCAAGCCCCAAATTGTATGATTGGTGATCCAAATGCCTTAGAGATTCTTGAAAGAAGAACCGACGCGAGACAAGTCACTGGAGGAGTTCCAATTTATTACAAAAGGCTGTGGGCTTATATTAGATCTAAAGAGAGGTGGCAGGGCTTAGGATAATGATGGGTCACTCGTTTATTGGTAAGTTCTTCCAGATGTCGGTTCTGGGGCCCACGAAATTAGTTCCTATTGGAGCTAAGGTTTCCCGCTAGCGGGGTTTGAATATTGGCGCCGGCGGGAAAGAGAAAGGCAGGAAGAGAATCTCCTCAGGTGCCATGTTGGGGTTTTTGAGGTGTGGCTACCATTATACCTTTTCCTAACATTCCTCCCTTTTTGTTTTCTTAGGAACTGGGGCGTCGTTAGTCAGATCTGGCTGCTTCCTGCTGTGCAGGGGCTGCATGGGACCTAGAAAGAGGAAGTGGAGAATGTTCGGGCGGCAGATCTGGGGATACCATGGCAACCAGAAATAAAACCCAGTGGCTATAGACAGCTACTTAGGTAGGGGTGAAGTCTATAAAAGTTCCTTGAAGCCACAAGTCGTTGGTGGCATGGAACCAGTCCTGGATGGAGGAGATTATTGGTATCAGCCACTGGTCTTGTAACAGAGACTCTAGGAAGTATTGGAAGCATTGCCTTGACATGGCGTCACCAGCACCTGAAGAAGAGCAGAGCAAACAGAAACAGGATGAAGATAAAAATTAAAGCAAAGGTCAGTTTTTGGCAGAAGTTCCATGTTGGGGGACTGACAAAGATGAGGCCAAGGGCCAGGAGGAGGCATAAAAGGACATAAAGGCTCAGAAATCCAGGATGGCAGGCCAAGAGGTCTTCCGGGCTCATTGTCTCCCACTGTCCGATGTCCGTTGTTTCCCATTGTGCCTGGTAAGCTTCAGCACTGAGTGAGCTGTTCTCCTGAAGATGTTGGGGGCTCATCTGTCATCAGAGGCTGGTAGTGCCTAAGCAGAAGCTGGTTGAGAGTTTGATTAGAAATTTTCTGTGATTGGGTTTGAAGGAACTTTATTATGCAGGAAAAGAGAGAACAAAAAAGGAGCATCCCAATAAGGGGCCCCAAGAAAGGTAGCAAGTAAGTGACAAGAGAGGATTGGAAGAACCCCGCTATGGGATCAGGGGAGGTGGGTTTGAACAATTGGGCCGATAATTCCTGCAATTTAACAACATTCTTTTCTATTAGCCCAGACTCATTAACATAGTAGCAACATTACTCTCTGAGGAACAGGCGTGTACCCCCTTTTTCTGAAGTGAGGAGATCAATTGCCCTTCGGTTCTGTAAAGCCACCTGTGCCAATGAAGTACCCTGCCGCTGCAAGGAGCCCAGAGATTCAGCAGTGGTATTGAGCGCTTCTTGCAGTTTTTGTTGAAAGTCGTTGGATGGGGCTGGGGATGTGGCTCAAGCGGTAGCGCGCTCGCCTTGCATGCGTGCGGCCCGGGTTCGATCCTCAGCACCACATACCAACAGAGATGTTGTGTCCGCTGAGAACTAAAAAAATAAATAAATATTAAAAATTCTCTCTCTCTCTCCTCTCTCACTCTTTCTTTAAAAAAAAAAAAAAAGAAAGAAAGAAAGTCGTTGGATGCCCATAGAGCATGACCTATAGCTTCACCAGCGAGTCCAAGACTCGCCACTGAGGTTGTTAAAGTGAGGCCTACAAGAACAGGCAGAAAGACTGCCCTACGGGTGCGGGAAGGTAGGGCCAATTGTCAGAATTCAGTGGGAGTAT
Source organism: Ictidomys tridecemlineatus (assembly GCF_052094955.1). Lineage (NCBI taxonomy): Eukaryota > Metazoa > Chordata > Mammalia > Rodentia > Sciuridae > Ictidomys > Ictidomys tridecemlineatus. Next base: position 78,029,124 of record NC_135478.1, on the reverse strand, counting down.
ACAAAGACAGCTGAGGAACTACAGTAATCAAGAAACAGGTGCCAGAGACATTGGTCATTGAGGTACTTAAAGACCTATTACACCAGAGGAAATGTTCAGGTTGCATAAACGCAGGGCTCGATGGGGTGCTATAGCTCAAGGAACAAATGGGTAAAGGATTCATTGTTGACAGGTGGAAACAGATGAAAGGGAATGAAGCATTGGTGGAATAACTTTCCAACAGTGGGATGCATGCCACATGTAGGGGTTGTCCTTTCTTAGAGAAATTATAGGTTTTTGCTGAAATATTTCCTGCTGCTAATGGGACTGCTGCTAGAAGTGGATGACTAAGTGAAGCACAGAGGAATCACTGAGAAGTGGGCACAGAAAGAGTTGTGGAGTTTAGTAATCAAAGGATTTGATGCAGCAAATTAAGCCATGTGGGAGGGGCGCCTAAGGGGGTTGAAGGCTCTGCATCCCCTTTGGTTGGGCTATGGATAAGATCTCAAAGTTTTGATTCTGATTCCCTGATATGCTGGACTACTTGGATGGTTGCCTCTGGTGGCGTTATCAGGGAGCAGGAAACAGTCATCCATCCTGTGGGTTTGACTGCAAATTGTTGAGCATAGACAGCAATTTCAACATAACCCCAATATTTGGCCTTGAGGTCAGGTATGTCTAGTGTATTCCACCTTCCTGGTATACCATGTGGGCCATGCCTTGTGAAAAGTTTACCTTGATTAGAGGCTTTATATGAATGATCCTCATAGTGAATCTTACATGACCAGTAAGGACACCCATTATATACCTCTGGCCACTAGCGGCAATAATCTTCAGTCTGATCAAAAAGGAAGCAAACAAAAGGCCAATTCCAGGAATCTGGGGAAAGGGTTTTGGAAGGTGACATTATTAGGGACACAGAGGTGCAGTTGTGGATGAAACAAGTGTTTGCATCAACTGCGGACTTTCTGCATGCCATGTTCTAAATATCGTTCCTGAAGGGTGAATTGTACATAGTAGGAGAGGAAGGTGGAGACCAGGCCCAACAGAGCACAGAAAATAAGCAAAGAAAGAGAATTAGAGTGTTGGGAGAGCTCATTGTGCCTTCTTTAAGAGGAATTGGGCTCTGCGGAACACTGTGTGAGCCGCAACCTAAAGGGATGAGATGGATGTGGAGAGCAGGAGTAAAGGGGAGGTTTAGGAGGTGACTCTTGGAGTTCCTCTGGGATGGTCCTGTCATCAGTAGATGAGACCTCTTGAAGGTATGGCTTCAACCTAGAAATGTGAATCCAGGGGGTAAGACGGTTGTCTGGTAAGGAGAGTTTGGCGGAAGTGGGGGTACAGAGAATGACTGGATAGGGGCCTTTCCATTTGGGGGCAAGAGGCCCTTTTCCCTCCGGGGTATTATAATAGACCAAACTCCCAGGTGTTAAGGGAGGAGTGTTTGAAGAGGAGTCTGGGTCTGGAAGAAGCCAGTCCTGATATTTCCAAAGTTCCGAGCGGAGTTGAAACAAGAGAGGAAAAGACAAATCTCTTGAGAGAGGTCCTTGTGAAACAAACTGAATAGGACTGCATTTAGCCACAGAGGGCGTAGTCATGTCCCAAACCTCGGGGTTAACTGTTCAGATAGGCATGGGAGAGTGCATAATAGAGGTGTATCTGTCCCTAGGATCATCATGAGGAAATGAGAGGCGGGGGAGGTGGGGGGTGATATGTGAATGGTGACCTTCAATAGTGAGAGTATGTCCCTTCCCAGAAGGGGAATGGAGCAATGGGTCATAACGAGAAAGGAGTATGTGAAGGATAAAAGGGATTCCTGCATATAACATGATAAGGGGGTGGGGGTTCCGTGGGAAATTTTGTTTACCTCCTACCCCGACAATAGGAGTTTTCGAGGGCGTGGTAGGACCCCAATACTCCCTCAAGACTGAAAAGTGGCACCAGTATCCAAGGGGAAGGTAATGAAGCGTCCATCCACCAGAAAGGTGACCCTAGGCTCTTGCTTCTTGATGGTAATAGTCAGGAGGGAAGGCCCAGGGCTCCGTTAATCCTCCTCTGCCAAGCCTAGGAGAGGCTGGGGTTGCGGGGCAGCTGACCAGCCTCCCCGCCAAGTTGTTGGGCAATCTGACCCCCAATGTCCCCTTTGGTGGCATTTTGGGCAGGGGGTGGAGGGTGTCCTCGGCGAAGGACAATCCCTGGCCCAATGTCCCTCCTTACCACATTTGAAGCAAGCTCCAGGGTGCGTCTTATTAGGATGGCATGGTGATGACCTTCCCTGAATGACCTGGGCCAACATTTGGAATTTGGCGATTTTGGCCTTCTGCCTGTGGCGTTCGCTTTCGTCCTCCCTACCATGGAAAACCTTGAAAGCGACCACAAGGATTTTGGTCTGAGAAGGAGCAGGGCCCTGGTCAAGCTTCTTAAGTTTGGCTTTAATGTCAGGGTAGCTTTGAGCCAGGAAATATGTCATTAAGACATGGCGAGTCAGGGGTTTCTGGGTGGAGGTTTGTACTGTTGGAGAGCCTTGGTTAATCTATCCAGGAATTCTGAAGGTGTTTCTTCCTTCTTCTGAATGACCTCCTGCATATTTTGAAAAATAATGGCCTTGCAGGCGGCCTTCTTCAGGCCCGCCAAGAGGCAGGATGCAAAAAGGTCACGAGACTGTAAGCCTCCAGGGGTGTTGTAATCCCATAGAGGATCCTGCTCCGGGACAGCGTGTGGGCCCGTAGGGTGGTTGGGATTGGTTCTATGATTTCCATCAGCGTGGGCCTGGGCCAATTCCCAGACCCGTCGCCTTTCCTCAGGGAGAAGTGTATTGGCCAGGAGCATGTAAATGTCGTGATGAGTGAGGCTATAGGCTTGCAGGACCCATTGAAACTCCTGAATGTAAGTGGTGGGGTCAGTGGTGAATGAGCCTAACTTCCCCTCTAGCTGAGTGAGATCCGACATGGAGAAGGGCACATGTACTCTGATAACACCCTCGGGACCAGCAACCTCACAAAGGGGTGCAATCATCATGGGAGCGGGAAGGGGTCCCTTAGACCTGGTAACAGGAGGACTGAAGGAGGCAGTCAGCAGTGGACAGGAAGGGGAGAGAGAGGAAGGGGATGTCTCCTCAGAGGAGGAGGTGGAGGCAGCAGCGGAAGAGAGTGGCGGGGAGGGGGATGAAACGGAAGGCTGAGGATCTGCAGAATCAGGTGGAGGAAGAGGAGGGGTTGGTGGGAGAGGAGGAGCAGGTGGGGCTGAGGGATAAGGTGGGGGTTTGTCTGCCGGGTCAAATGAGGAAGAGTCTGCAAGGTCAGGAGTGGAAGTAGGGGAAGGGAGGGGTTTGCAAGCAAGGAGGACTTGAGAGGGAGAACAGGAGGAGCAGAGAGCAGGGTGCTGTGCGAGAAGGCTAAAACCTTCAACGCAGGGAATCTCCCTCTACTTTTCCAGACGCTGGCAGTAGTTAAAAAGGTCCCGGAGAAGATTTGGATCTAATGAGCCTTCTGGAGGCCAATGATTGCCATTATCCAGAGGATATGTAGGCCAATCTTGGGTAAAGAATTTGATCAGAAGTTTGGGTTGATGTCTGGTGTGAGGGAGAGTGTGGTCAGATTTTTTATTAAACATTTGAGGGGCGAGGTTTCAGGTATGGACGAGGAGGCGCCCATGTTCACAGAAAGACAGAGCGAGAGAAAGAGAGAATCTTCAGGCCGGAAAAAATCAGCAAGGGCCAAAAGGGCGTCCCCTTTTAGGACCTTGGGGATCTCGGGACTCTAGGAAGAGCTGGGGAAACAAGAGGCAGTGAGGGTTGTCACCCGAACTGCAACTCTCCGGAGGCAAAAAGCCAGAGACAAAAGCCGAAGGCCACGAAGAACCTAGTACTAGGATTTACCAGTTACAGGAGAAGGAGAAGGAAGAAACAGGGGTCTCTCACCTGAACCCAGAAGCCTCACACCCCAAAGGAAAGCGGGTCATCAGAGAGTCCACTGCGGCTGTAAAGACCTTAGTGGGGTGGGGTCTCTCTCCTCTATTGCGCATCAGAAGTGTGCTGGATGATCACAGTCGCAGTTCCTGCTATAGCCCGAAGAGGGTGAAGAGCCGGGGAGGGGAACTTACCTAAGCCCCATCAGTGGTGGGTGTAAGGAGCCAGCGTCTGAAAAGGTGGACATGGGCAAGAAGTCTCGGCAGAGCCGGAGACAGGGCTCTGTTAAAATGAGCTCACTTGTCTATCCAAGTCACAGCACCAATGAAAGAAGAACCAACGCAAGACAAGTCACTGGAGGAGTTCCACTTTATTACAGGAAGAAAAGATGAACATTAAACAGATACACTAGGTGGGAGGGAAAGGGAGAGAAAAGGGAAATTGCATGGTAATGGAGGGAGACCCTCATTGTTATACAAAATCACACATAAGAGGTTGTGAGGGGAACGGGTAAATAAACAAGGAGAGAAATAAAATACAGTAGATGGGGTAGTGAGAGAAGATGGGAGGGGAGGGGAGGGGGGATAGTAGAGGATAGGAAAGGGAGCAGAATACAACAGTTACTAACAGGGCATTATGTAAAAATGTGGATGTGTAACCGATGTGATTCTGCAATCTGTATTTGGGGTAAAAATGGGAGCTCATAACCAACTTGAATCTAATGTATGAAACATGATATGTCAAGAGCTTTGTAATGTTTTGAACAACCAATAAAAAAAGAGAAAAAAAATAAAATAAAATTCATAGTAAAAAAAAAGAAATGCTATATATATATATGTATATATATATGTAATTTCTTGTATCCTTTCCAATCATAATGAAATGAAACTAGAAATCAAGAACAGAAGAATCTACGAATACCTCACAAACACTTGTAGATTATGCAACACAGCATCTAAAAAGTGAAAAATCCCCAGAATCATGAGAATATGGAAACACAACAGAACAGAACCCATGAAATCCAGAAACCCCACCCAGGAAGGCGCCTCTGTTCTTTCAGTGCTTGAGGAAAGTTGGCAGAAACTTGTACCTATAAAAGACAGAGACTTCAATAAATTGCCTAATGATGTCATATGAAAAACAAACAAAATCCAAAATCAGGAGAGGAAAAAAAATAGTCAATATCAGGAAAGAAATAAATGAAATAGAAAGTAGAGGAGCACCACCAAAATTAAAGGGAACAAAGAGTAGTCCTTTGAAAGCATAAAACAAAGGTGACAAACCTTTAGCTAAATTACCAAAAGAAATGGAGATTAGACTGAAATCTATAAAATTAGACTTGAAAAAGGAGGTTTTACAACAGATACCAAGGAAACTCAAAGGATCTTTAGGGAGCATTTTATGTATATATTTCTTGGTTGTAGGTGGACACAATACCTTCACTTTGTTTTTAGTGGTGCTGAGGATCAAACCCGGTGCCTCACACATGCTAGGTGAGAGCTCTTCCACTGAGCCACAACCACAGCCCTCATGAGGGAGCATTTTGAATGACTATATGCCAGTATGTTGGGAAAATCTAGGAGAAAGAGACAAATTTAGGGGCCCAAATTGAATGAAGAAGATATAATCATTCAAATAATGTAACAAGTAAGGAACTTGCAGCAGGACCAAATTCTTATGACAACGATTGCTCAGGTACCAGTTGGGTCAATGCTGAATGTTATCAGATCCTAGGAGAAGAAATGACCTCTAGTGCTCCCCAAACTATCCCATAGTCTAAAGGTGGAAGGAACTTGTCTAAACTCCATCTCCAAGTCCAGTAGGACCCAATTCAAAACTGACCAGAAAAGAAGCAAAGAACTATGAGCAGAACAATGTGAGGTGGGCGTCCCTGCCCAGGATGGGAACCAGGCACTGTGGGGGATGGAGACGGTGGTGAGTGCAGTGCAGGTCTCCTAAGTGGCATGTGGGGCTGCAGGAGAGCCTGCTCCTGGGCCTTCCTGCTGCTCCTGTAACAGGCACAGGATGATTATACTCGTGTTGAGGGAAGCTCCTGCTGGACTGGGGAGAGTTTGAGGTATCAGCCTAGTGAAAGACGAGAGCCTCCACTGGGCTTATGAAAGAGGAGATGACTCTGGTCAGCAGTTTTTGAGATGTAAGTGGGATGGCAGGAGGCAAAGATGCTGAAAAAGGGTTCCACTATTTCTCAGGGTCATTGTGGTTAAGAAAGTTAAGATTCTTTGTGTTCAGCAGACCAGAAGAGCAGAGGGGGTACAGGTGAGATAGACCAGTAGTTGACCCTGAGGTTGCTCCCATGGGCTGTTGTCTTAGTGCGGATGGCCCTGCCCACTGTGGTGGGTGCCCTGGCCAAATTGAGCACCCTGACAAGTCTTCAAGGGACAGAGCATGCCAGACTCACTATCCTCTGGAGGAGGCAATAGGATGTCCAGTGGCCTCAAGAGTGGAGGCAGGGTCTATGGAGCCCAAGCTCAGGGGAGTGGAGGCCCTGTTGGGATGTGGGGGCATCAGGGTTACAGCAGTTACCATCATTCTGTCTTCCCTTTGGACATCTCTGCTGTCATCCAGCAGAGGCCTCTCTTTTGGTGCCCAATGCCCTGCACCACGAGAAGTTTCTTGATCGTTTAAAGATGGGAAAGGTTGGAACATGGCATCCCATCTCACTTTCCTGAACTTTGACCCCAATATCCAGCTATACAATAGTCACTCATGGAGCCATGCCTATGGGTCGGCCACACACCTGCTCCATGTCATCTTCCAGCAGGGCGTCATCTTTTTCTTGTTCACAGCTTGAGAGCTACAGGCAGAGCAGTCAGTGAAAATTCTCCCCAGGGAGCTTCCTGATGGTTTGGGCTCAGCATTGACCACAGTTAATCAGGACAACAGACATCTCCCCAAAAGCCTGCTTCCTGTGTGTGCCTTCCACACCTTCTCACTCTCTGGCATTTCACTTTCCCTGATCAAGAATATGGCTAAAGCCCAAAGAGCTCCAAAGAACTGCAAACCACAAGGAAACCAGAGAGCCAGGCCCAGGGCCTGTGTCTGTAGTGGTGAGGACCCCGACCAGTGAGCCCAAATAAGGAAGTGGGTGGGAGGCTGTGTCTTGAGCCTCCCTTTTTCCCCAGGATCACAGAGGTCAGGAAAAGCCCTGAGGAATGTGTCTAAACAGGGCTCACACCAGGTCCTGCAAGGGAGAAGGTGGATGTTGGCTTAGGGCAGCATTTTCCTCCTGGACCCCACAGGAGGGGGTCCTGACCTCGAGGAAGAGGATCTGGAGGCTGCCCCAGTGCCCCTGGTTCCAGGAGAGCTCTGGCCAGATGAGGATGGGTCCTAAAGGCCAGGATCCTCTCCCCGTGCAGAGCTGCCTGGGTGAGAGGCCAGGACAGATGTGGAACTAAAGGCAGACTTGCTCCTGGTGGCGTTGGTGCCCCCAGGTGGATGTGGGGGCTTCTGCAAGGGAAGCAGGCCTTTTGTCACTTAACATAGTGGGTCCTGGTGTCTCTAGGAACACAGTTGTCCTTGTCCCATGTGAGGTAGTCACCATGGGATGGTCTGGATAGTGGGGCTGCAGACATTGAGGCCCCTTAGTGCTGTGTCCCGCTTCTTGTTCCTCCTCTCTGGGAGATGAACATGGCCCCAAGGGCAGAAAGAAGATCAGGGAGGAAGTCTGGGCTCCCAGATCCCATTGATGTTGGAGGGACAGACAAGTACAGGTGGCCTTTCTGGATGTGGTTATTGTTCCCACAGGACAGCTTAAGCGTTTCTGTGTGGGCAGGGTTTGGAGGATGGCAGTGACTGTGGCCACACCAGTGCATTCCCTTGTGTGTGTCTTGCCTTCTGTCCCTTGGTCCCCATGGTGGTGTTCTGCCTAGGGGCACTGGAGGTGTTCTGTTCCAAGCTTGCCCCGTGTTGCTGTCTGTTGCTCAGGGTCGGTGCTCTTTGGGAGGAAATGCACATGGCCCCAAAGGACTGAAATGAGGTCAGGGAGCAAATCAGTGCTCACAGATCCCATTGATGTTGCAGGAACAGATGAAGAAGTAGAGGCAGCCTCTCGGGGGGTGATGCTGTCCCCTGAGTTGAGCGTAGGTGTTTCTGGGTGGGCAGGCTTTGGGGGATGGCACTTAGACTAGGAACACCAGTGCTCCCTTGCCCATGTTTACCCTTTCTGTGTGTTTCCTGGTGCCGTGGTGGTGCACTGGCTGGGGGCAGTGCAGCTGTTATTTCCCAAGCTTGCCCCATGGTGCACTCTGATTTTGGGGGTCCCTCTACTTTTTGAGCAGATGCTCATGACTTCCATGGGAGATGTCAGAGCCAGAAACAAGTCTGTCCTCCCAGCTGCTATTGAGGTCACTGAATGTGTCTGGGTGCTGGCATGAGCACCACGGTGGCCTTGCTATCTTTGTCAGCCCCAAGGGCTGAGTGGTTTGGGCTGCCCAAGGTTGGGGGGCCTGCCATCAAGGGTGGCATTGGGGTTGTCCCTGGACCTGAGCTGCCGGTGTCCAAGCTGCTGACAGCTGGCCAAGCTCAGGGCTCTGGGCTTCTTCCCATCAGGAACCCCAGGGATGGGTGGGATGGTGGCTCCAGGGGGAGAGGCTGCTTCCCCTGTGGGGCGTGTTTTGCATCCCTGGAGCCATCTGGCTGGAGTGTCTCCAGGTGAGAACCCGTGAGTCCTAGTGGGCTTTGGGCCCTGGGGAGAGGACAGGAAGCTCCTACCCGAGGTGGAGGGAGGCCCCAGATGGGGCTCTGTGAAGGCATAGTGGTGTTCAAGGGGGTGACCCCAAAGGGGGCCACTGGCTGTGGGGCCAACCTGCCAATGTGCTGGGAGAGGGCCTGGGAGGAGGGCCAAATCAGCCATCGGCAGGCTGGGGAAGAGCAGCCCCCTAAGGTTGGAGGTGGGAGGTGTCTCTGGGAGGGGACAGCAGAGCCCACCCACACTGGGGTGGAGGCCACCATGGTGGTGCTGCTGGGGGGTGGGGAAAGGTCTGGCTGAGGCCCACTTATGACAGAGGCCTGGCCCCTCCCCATGCAGAGGGGGGCCGCACATGGGCTTGTGGGGCCATGGTACAGCTGTCCCGCATGGCCTGGGTCTCACCCATCAGAGAGTGGTTGATGGGCTACAGGGCTTTCTCCTTATCCCAGTCTAGGTCCTCAGTGGTGAGAAGACGGGCCAGTTCCAGAAGTGGTGGCAGCATCAGACGTTACCCCCGGCAGCGTGGCTGGAGAGGAAACTTCCATCTCTGTGGCCTACCAGTGTCTCCCATGGGTGAGGACTTCTTCCTGGGAAATGGCTGTCCTGCCTGCCTTCTGCCACCATCTCACACTGGGCCTTCTTTGGGGGAATCCCTGGGGATGAAGAACATCCCAGGGGCAGCTCCCAGTTGGATGGGTCTGGAGCCCTCCTTTTCAGGGCTCAGAGGTCCTGGGCAGAGCTGTATGAGCTGCTGATGGGATTTCTCTCGGTGCAGGAGCTCTATAGGTTGTCTGGGAGCTCTCAGCTCTGTCTTGGGAGCTCTGGGTGCAGAGGTTTCCCTGCAGAGCCCCAGGCCTGGGCACAAAGGCAGGCAGGCTGCTGTGGGCCACCAGGGGCCTAAAGGCAGACTGTGTTCCTCCAGGACCTGGGGCCCCTCTGCAGGGTCCTCCGCTTGCTCAGCCACCACTGGCCACTGTCTCCAGGGGCTGTGATCACAGTCCTCCCTGGGCAGGGTTCCTGTGGTGCTGGAAGCTGGCAGGGAGCCACTCCCTGCTCCTGCGCCACCCAAGGCGTCTGTTTGCTGAGTGGGTGGTCTGGGGGAATCAGTGAAAGCTGCAGCTGATAGCAGCATCTTCTTCAGGAGACCAGGCATGCGGAGGGTGAGGGTGATGTCCAGGTCTCCCAGAAAGGATCTAAGGGTCTGCAGGACCTGGGACAATCACCTAGGAGGCGCTTTTCTCAACTGCCAATGCGCAGTCGCGGGATGGCGGCAGGGTGATCTGAGAGTGTTCCGTGGGACCAGGCAGCCCAGAGTGGCCAATCAGTGTGGGGAAGTCCGTGGGCGCTGTAACCAGGCTTCCTGCTGGACAGTCAGGGCCAGGGACAGGGGTGAGGGACCAAGCTTGCCCTGGAAAGTACCCATGGCAGCATTAGGGAAGGAGGGATACCGAAATTTTAATGGCGACGGCAAAGGGCCCTTCTGCTGCTGCCAACGCGGCTTCAGAGGATGTGGCAATGTCAGAGACCTGTTGCCAGGTCGCAGCTTTGGAAGGTTTGAGTAGAGAACCCGGGGCACGTGCAGAAAACCCTTGAAACGCGGCAGGAGGCAGGCTCGCGCCAGGAAAGGACGAGTTTATGAGCAAGGTTTGCGTGCGCACAGTCGACACAATAGGCACAAGAGCGGGAACTCTTTGCCTGGTGTGTGCGTGGGTCCTGGGGGGAGTGCGGAGCGCTGGCGCTTTGGATCCAGATCCCGCTGCTCCATCGCTGACCCAGTGAGGGTTCCCGATCATCTGGGAAGGGTTGTGGATGTTGGTTTTGAGGGTCCGCAATCAGAGCAATGGCGGGGATTCCTGCCCTCGGTCTGGTGCAGCGTCCTGGCTCCTCCCCAGAGGCAGGCAAGATAGCTGCGCAGGTGGACTGGACTGTGGAGGTGGGGCGTGGGGGGGGGCAGGATGGCTGCGCAAGTGGACTGAAGTTCGGTGGAGGTCGGGGGAGGGGGCGGCAGGACAACTGAGTAGACTCTGGCTGGGAGGTGGAGGGTGGCTCTTGGGATGTGGAGCAGATGGGGACTAGGGTGACATAAGCGGGTACCTGGCTGGCAGTTCCTGGCTTCCGGTACCGGGATATGCCCGTGCTTCTTTGGGGGGCTCTTCTCTGGAAAGTTTGGCCTTGTCGCGGGGCCAATATGAGCACCCCACATGCCACCAAGCCTGGAGTGGGGCAGCAGGCGGAGCCTCCCTGGGCTTCTGAAGAGGAAAGCAAGGGCATTAGATAAGAGGTGTGCCGGGTCAGGGCTGGTCCTGCAGGTGTGCAGCCAGTGAGCAAGAGGGCATGGCATCGCCAGGATCTCGCTCGCTAGACCTGGGACAGGACACTCTGCCCTCCCGTGTCCCAGTGAAATGTGAGCTAGTGTTTGTCCAGTCTTGCTCAGGGGAGGGCAGGAGGAGCTGGGTTGACAGCTAGGAGCTCCTGCAAGGGCGGGAATCCTCTGCCCACGCCCCGCTCCTGAGCTGTCGGAGCTGTCAGCTGACCCTCTAGGGCCTGGCCAGACACAAGAGGACCTGCTGGGGAGCAAGTTTCCTGGTTGGGAAGCATATGCAGGTGGTGGCCGCCTTGGTATCCTGGCCTGTGTGTCTTCCTGTACTTCCGCTGGGAACACTGGGGTGGGGGGGCGGCATCCGAAGAGAACAGATCATGGGCGCCACCCAGCGTCTGGCTGAGGGCTTCAGCAGGGCAGGTGGGAGGGACTGGGACCATGTGTACCCAGTCTTCCCTCGGTATGGAAGCCAGAAAAACCCAGCCATGATTCCAAAGGTGTCATTCCTGCAGATGCCGCTCACCCCGGCAGCTCCCCTTCCCTCTGGCCAGGCCCATGAGGGACAGCTGACAGCTCTGACAGCTCAGGGGCAGGGCATGGGCGGAGGGATTCCCGCCCTTGCAGGAGCTCCTAGCTGTCAAACCCAGCCCCGCCCGCTGGACACAAGACTGGACACGAACACTAGCTCACACCTTCGTTGGGACCCAGGAGGACAGAGTAACCTGTCCCAGGCCCAGTGAGCAAGATTCTGAAGACCTATCCCCATTTGCTCACAGGCTACACACCTGCAGGACCAGCATGTGCTGGCACACCGCCTGTCACCTGTCATTGCTTCCTCCTTCAGAGGCCGGGGAACTGCCTCTGGGGCCATGTTCATCTCCTCCCAAAGTGGAGGAACAAGAAGCATTAGAGAGCACTAAGGGGCCTCGATGTTTGCAGTCTCACTATCCAGAACATCCCTGTGGTGACCACCTTACATAGGCCAAGGGACAACTGTTCCTGGAGCCATGAGGGCCACTTCTTTAAGTGCCAAAGGCTCCCCTTGCAGAAGCCCCACGTCCACCTGAGGGGACCAACACCACCAGGAGCAAGTCTGCCTCTAGTTCCACATCTGTCCTGGCCTCTCACCCAGGCAGCTCTGCACGGGGAGAGGAGCCTGGCCTTTAGGACCCAACCTCATCTGGCCAGGGCTCTCTTGGAACCAGGGGCACTGGGGCAGCTTCCAGATCCTCTTCCTCGAAGTCAGGACTCCCTCCTGTGGGGTCCAGGAGGAAAATGCTTCCCTAAGCCAACATCCACCTTCTCCCTTGCAGGACCTGGTGTGAGCCCAAGGCAGCAATCCCAAGGTCAGCCACTGGCTCTCTCTTTCAACCTGTATCCCCTGATCTCATCTTCTGGTCTGCTAAATAGGAAGAATTAGCATGGGGACCCTCAGAAACTATGGTACCCTTTTTGCACATATTTGCCTCCTGCTGTCCCATTTATATCTCAAAAACTGCTGACCAGAGTGATCTCCTCTTTCATGAGAGCCCAATGAAGGCTCTCTTCCTTCACCAGGCAGACACCCCACACACTCCCCAGTCCAGCAGGTGCTTCCCTCAAGACACAAGTCTAATCAGCCTGTGCCTGTTACAGGAGCAGCAGGAAGGCCCAGGAGCAGGCTCTCCTGCAGCCCCACATGCCACTTAGGAGACCTGCACTGCACTCACCACCGTCTCCATCCCTCTCAACTCCTGTTTCCCCTCCTGGGCAGGGACGTCCACTTCACATTGTTCTGCTTTTATTTGTAATTCTATCCTGGTCAGGTTTTGAATCAGGGCCACACCAGACTTGAAGACAGTTTAGACAAGTTCCTTCCACTTGTGGGTTACAGAATAATTGTAGGAGCACTGGTGTTAGAGCTTATTTTAGAATCTGGTAAAATTCAGCATTGACTCCTTTAGGAACTGAGCTTTTCTTGGTCATATGAATTTGGTCCTGCTACAATCTCCTTCCTTGTTACTGATATTATTTGCTTATTTCTTCTTGATTCAATTTGGGTCCCTAAATTTGTCTGTTTCTCCTAGATTTTCCAACATACTGGCTTATAGTTGCTCAACCACCCCCCACCCAATGAGCCTCTGAATTTTCTTTTTTTTTTTATTGGTTGTTCACAACATTACAAAGCTCTTGACATATCATATTTCATATATTAGATTCAAGTGGGTTATGAACTCCCAATTTTTACCCCAAATGCAGATTGCAGAATCATGTAGGTTACACATCCACAATTTTACATAATGCCCTATTAGTAACTGTTGTATTCTGATACCTTTCCTATCCTCTACTATCCCCCCTCCCCTTCCCTCCCATCTTCTCTCTCTACCCAATCTACTGTAATTCATTTCTCTCCTTGTTTATTGTCCCATTCCCCTCACAACCTCTTAAATGTAATTTTGTATAGCTATGAGGGTCTCCCTTCATTTCCATGCAATTTCCCTTTTCTCTCCCTTTCTCTCCCATCTCATGTCTCTGTTTTTTTAATTCTTTTTTTTTTAACTTTTTTTTTAAAGAGAGAGTGAGAGAGAAAGAGAGAGAGGAGAGAATTTTTTAATCTTTATTTTTTAGTTTTCGGCAGGCACAACATCTTTTGTTTATATGTGGTGCTGAGGATTGAACCCGGGCCGCACGCATGCCAGGCGAGCGCGCTACCACTGAGCCACATCCCCAGCCCTCATGTCTCCGTTTAACGTTAATCTTTTCTTCCTGCTCTTCCTCCCTGCTCTGTTCATAGTTGCTCTCATTATATCAAAGAAGACATTTGGTATTTGTTTTTTTAGGGATTGGCTAGCTTCACTAAGCATAATGTGCTCTAGTGTCATCCATTTCCCTGCAAATTCCATGATTTTGTCATTTTTCAGTGCTGTGTAATACTCCATGGTGTATAAATTCCACATTTTTTTTTATCCATTCATCTATTGAGGGGCATCTGGGTTGGTTCCACAGTCTAGCTATTCTGAATTGTGCTGCTATGAACATCGATATGGCAGTATCCCTGTAGTACGCTCTTTTAAGGTCTTCAGGGAATAGTCCGAGAAGGGCAATAGCTGGGTCAAATGGTGGTTCCATTCCCAGCTTTCCCAGGAATCGCCATACTGCTTTCCAAATTGGCTGCACCAATTTGCAGTCCCACTGAATTTTCTTGATATCTGCTGTGAGACCTCCCTTTTCAAGTCCCATTTTATTGATTTGGGTCTAATCTCTCTAATCTCTAACCTTTCTTTTGTTAATTTAGCTAAATTTTGCCAATTGTTTTATCCTTTCAAAGAACTACTCTGTTCCCTTGAACTTTGGTGGTGCTCCTCTAGTTTCTATTCCATTCATTTCTGCCCTGTTCTTGATTATTTCTTTTCTTCTACTAATTCTGGACTTGGTTTGTTTTCATTTTTCTAAGACTTGGGGATGCATCCTTAGGCAATTTACTTGTAGGCACGTGTTCTGCAAATTCCTCTTCATAGTGCTGTTTCTGTATCCCACAAGTTCTGGTATGCTGTTTTTCCATATTCTTCTGATTCTAGAGAATTTTCAATTGTTGTATAATCTAGAAAAGTTTCAATTGCTGTGTAATCTTCATGAGTTTGTGAGGTTTCTGTGGGTTCACCTGCTCTTGATTTTAGCTTTATTTCCTTGTGATTAGAAAGGATACAAGGTGTTGTTTTAGCCTTTTTTAGAATCTAAACACTTGCCTAATAGGTGATGTACCTTGGGGAATGTTCCTTGTGCCAATGAGTAGTATGTGTATTCTGCAGCTTTTGCATGGAATATTCTGTAAACTTCTGTTAAGTCCATTTGATCTATAGTGAAACTTAACATAGATGTTTCCTTGATGATTGTTCATCTGAAAGATCCACCTCCTGGTGAGGGGTGGGCACTGAAGTCCACTTTATTGTTCCGGGGCCTATGGCTTCCTTTTTGCCTAGTAGTGTTTGATGCAGTTGGGTGCTCCGACATTGGGTTCATCTATACATGTGATACTTTCATGATATCTTCTTGCTGTGTTTCCCTTGATAAACACAGAGAGACCTTATTTGTTTCTTCTGCCTGGCTTTGGCTTCCAGTGTGTTTGTCAAATAAAAGAACGGTGACTTCTTCCGGCCTTCAACTCCATTTGCTTAAAATATTATTTTCCATCTTTCCGTTTTCTGTCTTGCTCTGCTTTGCAGGTGAGGGGAATTTCTTGTAGGCAGTTTATTTTGGGGTCTTCTTAATAAATCCAATTCTTCCCTCTGCATTTTTGAATTGAAGAATGAAGAACTTGTGCACTCAGGATTATTCTGAAAGGTGTGGAGTTGTTCTTGTCATTTCATTGACATTCTTCTGGTTGTTTTGAGTATTATGTGTTCCTTAATTCATTCAGATGTTCCAGGGTTTTCTAAGTTGATAACATGTGACCCTTACTTATTCCTCATTTGTGTATTCACAAATATCTCTCTCTCTCTCTCTCTCTCTCTCTCTCTCTCTCTCTCTCTCTCTCTCTCTCTCTCTCTCTCTCTCTCTTGCCTGGTGTCCATCCAGCCACAGATAGTCATGCAAATCCCACCTGCCTCCTCCCATAGGCCTCTGTAGGGAGACCCCACCTGTCATTCCCTTTCAATGCAACTCTGGAGCTCTCAGTAGCCAGAGTGGTTGTTGTCCCTTTCCCTAATAGCACTTGGGTGGCAGGGAAGTGATAGTGGACCTGAGAGAGGCTACAGGAAAGCTCAAGGGCTAAAAGGGCACAGCCAATCAGAAGGTCATAGCTGACTCAATAGCCTTGGTGTTTGTCCAATAACTTAACCTGGTAGCTATATTTACAACTAATCCAAACCACCTAACTGGCACCCTCCATTCAAGTCTACTCTTATTAGGATTATTATTTAAGAAGACAGTGGAATAACTTAAGCCCACCCTGCCCTTTACAATATGAATGGTATATTTAAGATCTGTTCCCCATCTTCCCTCCATTCCCTAACAAAAATACTAATCAGCAGATAATCTGGCCAAAATGCAAGACTGACTGAATTATCAGTCCTCCAAATGTTTGGGGCTTTGTTGGTTGATTTGTTCCCAGCAATTCAGGTTACCACCCATCAAACTTAGTTTAGCTTTCTAAAAGTGATTTCCATTGAACGCTCCAACAGTCCCTCCCCAACTAAATTCTTCCCACTCTTTGATTTTTATATCAAATATCTTTCAACTGTACTAACAATGCATTTTTGAAATGAAGGTAAAGCACTTGATAACTATGACGTTCAAATTGGGAAAGGCTGATAGATATCCAACAACTTTCCATTCAAATGAGCGATGATCCCAGGCATTGATGGAAGTCTGCACTTCCCTTTTCCTCTCCTGTGAATCCTCCTGGCTCCTGGGCATTAAGGGTCCCTCTAGGGTTCCGCTATGGTATCATGGCCACTCTCTGCCAAAGGCCCCATGTCACAGACCCCGGAATCCACAGAACTATGACTTCACCGCTCTGGATGCCCAACCACAGTGGATCTACCCGAGCCCAGAAGCCAGGCAAGCCCCTGAGCCTCCCATCCAGCCTGTCCCAGAGGGAGGTTTAAGGCAAGCGCCAGTCTGGTGCCATGGCTCCCGCGGGTAATCCCAGTGGCTAGGGAGGCAGGATGGCAAGTTCAAAGCCAGTCTCAGCAACTTAGCTAGAGACCCTGTCTCAAAATAAAAATGGCTGGGGATGTGGCTCAGTGGTTAAGCGCTCCTGGGTTCAACACCAGGTACCAAAAAAAAAAAAAAAAAAGACCTGCCAGCTCACCCATGCTGGTACAGGGGAGGACTACGTGATGGTGCCTTGGTGGGAACGACTGGGTGAGGAAGCACAAGCCGGCTGGGCGCTGCAAGACCCATTGCGACCCACAGGGGCACGGGGTCCCCGCAGGGGCAGCACCCCAAGCAGCAGGCAGGGGCGAGGAGGCACATCATGGCCACTGGCCTGGGCCACAATGCATTGGTGCCCTCCTCCATCAGGCCCCAACTCACCTGCGTTTTTTCCACCTTCCATAACCAGTCTAGGACTCCACCTGCCACATGAAGAGGCGGTGATTGACAGTTGATGGGAACCCAGCTCCCAGCACCCAGCGCTGTGCTGCTGAGTATGGAAAGCTTTAGAGTGAAATAGCTCCTTCCTCTCAAACAGCACCCAACACCCTCTCAGGATGGCTGCACCAGAGAAGCATCCAAGCCTCCCTCCCGCCCACCTGCCATCCCAGAGCAACGCCAGAGACAAGCGTCAGATCACCTGCGCTGACCGAAGGACCCAGTGTCTAAGGCCTGTCTGGAGCAACCCGGGCAATGGGATCCTCGCTTCCTCACTGGCCAGACACCTAGAGGACCAGTCCGGTGCCTGCACACAGCCTATGGGTGATTTCTCGCTTCAGAGGCCAGGACCTGGCTGCCCAACAGGACCCCCAGTGGCTTGTGGGCCGCTTAGGCCCTGCTCACCGGTCACCACCAGCCTGGGATCTGTGGACAGCACTGAGGTCAGATCCTACCCCACATCCTCGGAGCCGCCATGGTGTCCTCAAGCCACGGTGTCCTCAACCTTCTGCTTGAACTGGTCTGTTGATCAAAAGACCAGTTTCAAAAGAGGTTTTATGTAACATGATGAACTTCTCCTCTGCAAGGTTTGCACTTGGTTCTTTTTGGAAATATCTCTCTAGATTCAAGCTCATTCAGACCCCACATAGATTTCGTTAATTCATTCAGCTGTTGTTTAAATTCTCTTGGATTTCACTGAATGTTTAAAAAGCCTTTCTTCTGAATTCTTTGTCTCAGTTTTCACCCTCTTTGAAAACTCTGGCATCAGGGCCAAGAGAGTTGGGAACTTTAGGAGGTGTCAAGTTGCCTTGTTTTGTGAAACTTCTTGTGTTTGTGTTGGAATCTACACTCCCCTTGAGGTGGATGTCTCTTGCGTTTTTATTTGAGGCCACTTTTATTTATTTTACTTTTTATTTTTTTAAAACTTTTGCCAATTCTTTTTTTTTCTTTTTGCATTAATATTTATTTTTTAGTTTTAAGCAGACACAACATCTTTGTTTGTGGTGCTGAGGATCGAACCCGGGCTGCACGAATGCCAGGCAAGCGCGCTACCGCTTGAGCCACATCCCCAGCCCTTGAGGCCACTTTTAATAAGCAAGCTTCTCTTGAGGCTGAAGGCTGGGGGGATGCTGTTATGTAGTGTTGAGTTTTACTCAAATGCACTTCAACGTCTCTTTTCATGGCTGCATCTCTGGCTGTTTTTAGTGAGATTTGACTCTGGGCATAGAGTTTGTCTGAGGGACCCAGTTTCTCCATATGTCTCGCAAGAGTGGTGACCCTCTGAGAGTTGAGGTGCTATGACGCACACAGCACAGTGCTCGCAGTGTGCCCTCCGCGTACTTATTCCTGCAATGGGAAGGGAAGCGCCTATTAGGTGTTAGGAGTTTCCTCAGGCTCAGATACTGTTGGCTGGGTTCCTTGAAATCACTTCTGCTACTGGCTGCTCTCGTTTTGGTGATGACCTGGAGCTTTCATCCTCATTTAGGCTCTGGTGCAGTTAAAGGGAGAGGCGGTGGCCAGAATCACCCCCGCCGCCCCTCTGTGGCATTTGCCTTCAGTCCCATGGACCAAGGTGTGGGTGGAGCTGAAGCAGAGGCCCCCTGTAGGTGGGGCACCCACAGTAGTTGTGTTATTTCTTACCACTGTTGCTGTGTGGTGAGTGTCTCAGAGAGGGACTTCAGATCTCATCTAGCTGTGCCCACTTGGGGTGGACGGCCTCCAGGGGACATCCCATGTCTGCCATGTGTTTAAACTGCATTGCTGCAGCATGCTGAGTCCTGTACCTGTGGTGCTCGCTGGGACCCTCCCTCTTTTACCCTCCTCCACCCACCCCACTCCCCGCCATTCTTCAAGCAGAAGTTACACCAGGGATTGATCAGGACAGTGTCATGGCTATGCCAACGTGCAATTTCTCTCTGCTGAGCCAGGAGCACGGCCTAGCATCAGAGTACCCCCCCCCAACATGGGCAAAGTACTGCACTTGGTCCCCAGCACCGCAGGAAGAAGAGAAAATAATTCGCAAATTCAGATAAAAACCAAACAAACAACAACAAGCCCCCCAAAAAAATCACTAGCAACATCATTAATAGCAGAAATAGATGGGAAAATAATATGGAGTAAAATCAAAGTTAAAGCCTGGCATGGTGATGCACTCCTGTAATCCCAGTAGCTAGGGAGGCTGAGACAGGAGGATCGCCAGCCTCAGCAACCTATCGAGGCCCTGAGCAACTTAATGAGACACTGTCTCAAAATTTAAAAAATAAATAAATAAAATAGAAAAAAGGCTGGGGATGTGGCTTAGTGATGAAGGACCCTCGAGTTCAATTCCAAGTTCCAAAAAAAAAAAAAACAAAATTAAATATAAAGAAGAGAAAAAGGGAGAGAAGTAAATAAGCATAAAACAATAAGAAAGAAGTAACAAATCCCTCTTCGCTTTGGCCCTGGATGAGTGGGCAAAATTATATTTTACGACCTGGGCCAGTCCAAGCTGCTCTCCATGTCTTTTTAGGGTTCATACTACTTGGACAGAATAATGTCTGGGGGTTCATCACCCCTATTCTTTCCTTGGGGGTGCTCAACAGGTGCCTAGCAGGAGTGAATGGTGGCTGGAGTCAGGGAGACCTCTCGGATGCTTTTGTGTGTCGGAGCTTGGGCAGGGTGTAGAACTGGCCAGGTAAAGATGCCCGCTTGGGGTTATCTGGGCCAGTTCCTCCAGGGGCAGGGTGCACACCCTTGCTGGAGTGTGTCAGAGAACAAGTGCAGAAGGCCCATCTCCACACACACTCTTCCGCTGTCTTTTCTGCTGTACACTCAGAGGGCGGGGTAACGCCAGCTGGTGACATGACCGCAGTTACCTGTGATGATGGAGGGAGCCACGGATCTCAGCCATCTGTACTTGGGGGCTGTGGGGATGGCAGCACATTCCACACCACGTGCCACCCTCCAGTCTGCCACTGCACAGAACTGGATAACTGTGGGTTTGTATCACAGTCTCTCCCTTCAGGGTCGAACAGTCTCAGGGATGCCACCCACTGAGCCCGTGCAGCGATATTTCTGTGAGGTCCTACAGATAAAAAAATGTAGGGGTTTTTTGTCTTCCAGAGTGGTAAGTTCAGACAGCAGAGCCCCTCTTAAGGTGGCTCCCAGTTATGGCACAAGGACAATATGCAGGGAAGGGTAGAGCACTTCCCCAGAGCCAGTTCACCACACACACCCCAGGTTTGCCATCTGTTTGCACTACACTGCAGCAAAGTGCTGAGTCCTGTGCCTCTCGTGGTCCTGGGACTCTCCCTCTTTGACCAGAAAAGAGAACATGAATCTTACCAAGGGAAATGAGAAGTCACAGTCTCTTGCTGAGGCAGTACTGCCCGAGCCCTGCTGTGCTCCCTATGGTCGGTGCTGGGTGCTCTCTCTCACAGTCCAGCACACTCCTCAGGGTTCCTCGGGTCTGTGCCTGTCCTTTTTGAACTTCAGCATCCTCCCATGGTCACAAACCTGTCTGGATTTCATCTCTGGACAAGCAGGCAAGGGCTGTGTGCCTCCAGTCCACCATCCTGCCCCCTGTCCTGAATGGATGGAACTACATTCCCTGAATATTTGGGAGCAGATGCTAAAGAGAGCTCCAGACCAGGGTTTCCAGGAATTGGGAATTTCCTGCCACTTGCAGGGTGAGTCCCCACAGATTTGTTTTATTACCAGGACCCTGGAGTGTGCCATAGTGGATTGTCTTCACCAAGGCTGTCATTATGGGCCGGATATGTTTACAGAATTTACAAGATCACTCCTCAGAGGACTGGGATGGGACATTTCAACCAGTCATGTGTTCAACTATTGTTCCTTTTGACCTTCTCTACTCCTCCCTAAATCAGATCACATTCACTTCCAGGCGGTTCCAGACTGGGCCCTCAGCTTCTGGGCTCCAGCATCAGGTTGATGGCTGGGACTGTGCAGAGCTCCCTCTGCTGGCCACTGACCAACAGGGGAATTTCAGGCAGCCCATCTAAGTGCATGGCAGGGTTTCCAGTTGGCTCAAACTCAGAGGGAGTTCATTCTGCCATGCCCAGCATAAAATGCCTCCTTCCCCCTTCTAACCAAGAGAGTCCTGAGATGTTCAAAATCGAGGCTGAGAAGAGAAAACATGTCTGCTGTAGGACAAGCAGAGGTTCACGTCACTCTGGGAAAAGGCAGTGGAGCAGGGTCTGGAGCCAGATGGCGACTGGCAGAAGCTGAATGGATGAGAGCTGCCTTACGTCCTGATGCACTACATCACTTCTCTGGGACACCCCACCGAATAGACTGGGCTCCCCAACAGATGTGGAATGCAAACATCATTCCAAGGGAGACCCTGACTCTTGGCCTATAGATCTATTCTTGAAAAATGAAGCATCCCCGGTGCTGGCCTAGTCAAAATGTCTCTTGGTTTTAAGGGACAGTGGCCCAAATACCAGTGCACCCTTTGGAAAAATAAAGAGAAAACTCACGCTTGCTGTCATTGCTTCCACTTGTCACCCACTTACCTGACCAGGAATGCACTGCCTTATCTGTCACATCCACCAGGGGACTCCACTGCACATGTTTTGTCCTTCCTGAGGTGGCTTCCTCTTTTTTATCCTTTTTGCTGTTTGTGAGTCTTGGGCCAATCACCGACATGAACATCTCACCCAGAGAGTGCAGGCCTGGCATCCGGGCACCTGGGCCAGGAAGAACAAGGATGGAAAACTCACTTTGGGTTTGAACCTAGGAAAACACTAATTCAAGTGTATTCAAATATGTCCCATATTTTTGAGGGACGGGTGGCATCCTGGTTTGACAAAGGAGGAGCGATACAGGGATGGTAGGAGACTACTTTCTGGGCAAACCAGCAAAGTTTGATAGATTTTAGTGCTAAAGAATGACTCAAATGCTTCCAATTTGTGGACCAACAGGGGACCCACAATCATCTGGCTGGCAACCCCTTTGCAGTCATCATGCTCATGTCACAACCCTACAGCTCTCAGCCACATCAGAGAGTTGAGGTCAAAGGGCCAACCACTGCTCCAAAACTGAATTGGCTAGAAACTCAAACAATCAGCTTAACTGAGCGGGGGCTCTGCTGGAGACTGTAGTCATGTAGGAAAGCTGACACTGTCATTGGCGAATAGCTGGAGGTCAGCGTGGTCACATGGACAACCAAAACCCATGTCCTGGGGCTCCTCACACTTTCACGTGTTTACCTCCAGTTACCCCACCAGTTTTTCAGAACTAAAAATCAGAGAAAGCTTTCCTCATGCTTCCAGTAAGAAGCGAAAATCCAAAGCATTCAGAACTATATCCACCTGGCTCTGTTTTCCTTTTCATGAAAAGAACTTCTGCCCTCAGGAGAAACCATCTGAGCAGAGCCTAACTGGTTTGAAAGAACCAAACACATGCTTAGAAATCAGATGTGCAGAAGGATATGCTACCAAAATAAGTTTAGCAAGCGAGCACACTGGGCAGGAGGTCTGCCCAGATTTTAATGCCCACTGCAGCACTGCCCTTTGCTCCGGTAGGAGGAGTTCAGGGTTATAATCTACACAACTGACTCATTTAAAATTGGAAAGAGAAAGGGGAAGGGCTTTAGTTATGATCAGATCACCAACCACACTACAGGCATTATGATTGGAAGACTCATGACAAAGGGAAATATACTGGGGGGCTCAAAATGGGTACCTTTCAACCTCATGCTTTTTTAAGTATTTTTTTTTAGTTGTTCTAATTAGTTACACATAATAGTAGAACGCATTTTGACACATCATACGTATATGGACCATAACTTCTCATTTGTCTGGTTGCCCATGATGTAGAGTTGTATAGGTCATTAATCATGCATGCACATAGGGCAATAATGCCTGATTCATTCTACTGTCATTCCTATCCCCATGACCCCTCCCCTCCTTTCACTCTCCTCTGTCTAGTCCAAAATACCTCTAATACTCCCCCCTACCTCTTGTTGTAAATTAGTATCCACATATCAGAGAAAACATTCAGCCTTTGGTTCTTAGGGTTTGGCTAATTTCTTTTAGCATTATATTCTCCAACTCCACCCATTTACCACCAAATGCCATAATTTCATTCTTCTTTGAGGTTGAGTAATATTCCATTGTGTAGATATACCACAGTTTTTTTATCCATGCATTTGTTGAAGGGCACGTGAGTTTTGTAACTTAAAAATAGCTCCATAGGGCTGGGACTGTGGCTCAGCAGTAGAACGCTCGCCTGGCACGGCACGGGCGGGACCCGGGTTCAATCCTCAGCACCACATAAAAAAAGAAAGGCATTGTGTTGTGTCCATCTACACCTAAAAAATAAATATTAAAAAATAAAATAAAAATAGCTTCACCTCAACTACAATTAAAAAAATAAATTAAAAAAAATAGCTCCACCTAACTGCACACTATGAAATTTAGGTTTTGGATTACAACAAACACGTTTGTGTTACATATTAGGAAACTCAGACTACAGGTTTAACTTTGAAGAAAAGAGAACATGAATCTTACTAAGGGAAGAACGCAAATCTAACCCCCCACTAGACTTTCACCTGGGAGAAGGGAATATCTACCTCCAGTTCCCTCTGAGCTTCCTCCAGTCACACCTGAGAAGGAGGAACGAGAAGGACTTGAGGAAGTCACAGCCCAGCATCTCAGGCTCAGGCACTGAGTGGTCTCAGGAGGAAAGAAGGCTTCCTCCCTCCACACCTCCCCCTGTGCCTCTAAGACCTCCACATATGAATGACAGGTTTCAGCAGAAGGAGCTGCAAGTCTCAGACCTTGTGAAGGAGAAATCCCTATGGAAACCAAAGTCGCAAGTACATCAAAAATAAATATACCACGTCAGGGGCTGGGGCTCAGTGGCAGAGCACTTGCTTACATATGTGAGGCACCAGGTTCTATCCTCAGCACCACATATAAATAAGCAAAGAAAGATCTAAATATATATATATATTTTTTTCTAACAGAAAATATAAAATAGGGGAAAAAACTGCCACACTGTGTTGAAGATGAGCCATCTCAGTCATATCACATTCTGCTTTCAGAACCAACCAACAAAGAAGTGCAAAAACCTTTTTGGACTAACCTCCTATCCTGGAGTGTGACAGCTTCACCTGCCCCTCTAATCTATGGCCAAGGTAGGTTCAGTGTAAATTATGTTTTTTTTTCTCCAAAATCTTCTATAAAATCCCTCCTTAGACCCAGTGAACCTTCTCCAAGGGCTATCTGGCCGTGTTGCTGGTAGCAGGGGAAGTTACCCCATCATCTCTCCTTTTCCTTTGGGCTAGTATTTGTAACAGCTCAATGAACCCTTTATTTCAGAGATCTTCGAGTCTCAAGCATTTAACACCCTCTGATGATGGTTTCTTAAAGACTCCTCCTTCTCATAGGTTATGGGGGCCGAGGGTTCACCTAGATAAAGGAAAAAAAAATCTAAATAAAGCAAGGAAGGCTGTGTACATTTTTGCCCTCGGAAAATAAAAAGCTCAGGCAGAGCTGGGGAGTGGCTCAAGGGGTAGCGCGCTCGCCTGGCATGCGTGAGCCCCAGGTTGGATCCTCAGCACCACATACTAACAAAGATGTTGTGTCTACTGAAAACTAAAAATAATAATATTAAAAAATTCTCTCTCAAATAAATAAATAAATAGCTCAGGCAATCCCAGAAGCTCAAAATACCCCCCAGGCTCAGGCAGGCCCTACCCTCACCCCAGGCAGGCAGCACCCCTGACCTGGGTCTCTGCCCTGTAGGGCATGGGGTGTTGGTGGGGGGAATCTCCTCCAGCACAGCAGGACCCTCTGGGGACTTCCCAGGCTGATCCTGCAGGGAGGTTGGTGGTGCACTTGGCCCAGTATCCCAACCATTATTCCTTACCGCCTTAGAGAAATTTCCATCTCTGCAAAATTTCGGTTTCCTTTCTTTAGAAAGCTCAGTTTCGTTTTCCCGTGTGGCGAGAGGCTCGCTGCAGCCCTGGGGGAGGAGTCTGGGTTGCCCGGAGAAGTCTTCCAGCTCTAGCTGCAAACCGACAGGACAGATCCCCTCCGCCTCACGTTGTGCAGCTCTTGGGCTAGCAGGAGCACCAAGAATATATTGCAAGGGGCATCCTAGCCCTGCAGAGATGAATCCCTCCCCGGACCTGTATGAGACCCCTGGGGACAGGCTGGACGCCTTACTGAAGCACAGCCTTCAGCCCCAGGAGGATTGGAAGGAAGAATTGAAGGATGTCTGGCAAAGAATGGAGCGGTTCTTTCAGGATCAGTGCTTCCAAGATAAGTTGTTTCTGGGACAAGAAGTCAGGGTGCTGAAGGTGGTGAAGGTGAGCACTTGGGGTCCTAGGGTTCAAATCCCAGCTCTGCCCTGTGAGACCTTTCCACTCCATGCTTTGAATGTAGCCCTTGCTGCTTGGCCACTGCAACTTATTTAAAAGAACATGCTTCTTTCTCTTCCTCTCTCCCTGCCCCTCCCTAATCTCAAGGGGAACAGGATTACCTTTCTTCCCCTAGTTAGGCAGACTTATCTGCCCCTGAGCACCCACCCACCATAGGAACGAAGTCATCCAGACTTTGGGGGATGGCACTAGAAGATCTCAGAAATGCCTAGCTCCCAAATTAACAAGCAAATTACAACTTCAGACAGAGAACACATGGAAGGTAACCTTTGCAATCACCTCTTTAAACCTCCACCCCTTCCCCTCCTCTCCCCTCCCCCTCCCCCTCCCCCCTCCCCTCTTCCCACCCTCCCCCCTCCCCCTCCCCTCTTCCCACCCTCCCCCCTCCCCCCTCCCCTCTTCCCACCCTCCCCCCCTCCCCCCACCCATGGGCAGAATCAGCCTTTGGGACAGAGGTCCCCTGTTTCTCCTTTTTTTTTTTGTTTCTCCTTTTCTAGCAAAACAATCAACCCTCTTTTTCCTTTTTCTCAAAAGCGTCCCTCTATTGGCATTGGGTGCAAGGATCAAGCTTTTGGCAACAGTGCCACTTCATCTCCTCTTAACCTAGGTTTCTTATGTGCAATAAATGGAATAGAGCATGGAAAGATGCTCTTAACACAGTCAATTATTCTACAAAGCTGAAGGGTGATTGATGATGATGATTTGGTTTTCAGTCTCTGAATGCCAAGGAGTTAGATGGAATGTAGATATCAGGTCTTTATAAAATTTATGCTTTTTGCTTCTTGTTTAAGAAATCCCTGGGGCTGGGGGCTGTGGCTCAAGTGGTAGAGCGCTTGCCTAGCATGCGTCAGGCACTGGGTTCGATTCTCAGCACCACATAAAAAGAAAATAAAGATATTGTGTCCACCTCAAAACTAAAAAGTAAATATTAAAAAAGAAATCCCACTTTACTTCCAAAGTCACACAAAAAAAAATCTATATTTTTCTTCTAAAATGGTACTGATTGGTCATGTTAGAAACTACCTACCAATCAGGTAATACCAGAGGGAGGTACTTGATAAATTCAGTGGGTTTTCAAGAACTGAGCCTACAATCCAACATCTATTTATAAGGCTAGTTTATCTTAAGAAAGTACCATATTTTAATCCAACTTTTAACATTGGGATCTTATTAAAAGTGTATGTGTGGGCTGGGGTTGTGGCTCAGTGGTAGAGCACTTGCCTAGCACACGTGAGTGTCACGATGGGCAAACGGTGCACCTTATGCACTCTAGGGGTGAAATAAAGAATGTCCACGCTCTCTGCCCTTTTCAATGCTTTATTCACTCAAATCGCTCAATACAATTTCACTCTTAGGTTTTTAATCAAGAAAATGACAATCCTTAATGCTGGGCACTGCCATCGACAGAATCCATCCACAACAAACATTTCTAGATTAGGTCTAAGCACTGCAAACACACTTAATCATGACAGGCCCGTGACAGACATTCCCTCTGCATGCTGAGCTCAAGGGCCAGATCCAAAGTCTCAAGCCTCAGGCTCCGAGTCCAGCAGATGCCCACTTACTCAGACCCCGGGGGTCAGGTCAGGGACCCAGGCAGGCTTCTCCCGGGGTGGCGCTGATGGCCGGCTGAGGAGAGGGTTGTAGGGAGAAGTTGCAGCTCTCACCAGGGTCAAGATGTGGCTGTAGAGTTCAAGAGCAGAGAGAGCAACGCAGAGGATCAGGCAGAGGAGGAGAGGGGGGGTGTCAGTTCAGCTCCAGCCTGAGGGCATCAGTGTGGGCTGGCTGAATGTCTGGTCATTTGCTCCTCCATTTATACTGGATTCTGGGGCTTCTGACCACCCTTTCAAAATCCCTATCAGCTGCCACCGGTTTCTCAGTGACGTCATTCACCCTGAGGTTAAAGCATCTGGTCTGGGGGTCCCCACCCTGATTTTCTTTTCTTTTTTTTTTTTTTGAGAATTTTTAATATTTATTTTTTAGTTCTCGGCAGACACAACATCTTTGTTGGTATGTGGTGCTGAGGATCGAACCCGGGCCGCACGCATGCCAGGCGAGCGCGCTACCACTTGAGCCACATCCACAGCCCCCCCACCCTGATTTTCTTGCCTCTCCCCCTTATGGGGCAAGGATGTGTGACAGAGACATCACTCTGAGTTTGTGGGGAGAAGTGACTTGTTTGTGCACCGTAGGGGTGGCCTGGTGAGACTGCAGGTTTCAAACTGGAGTTTTAAAATGGAGTTGCTTAGGCTCAGGCCTAAGGCCATCCTTACAGTGAGGCACTGGGATCCATCCCCAGCACCACATAAAAAACTAAATAAAGGTATTGTGTCCATCTACAACTAAAAAAATAAAATTAAATTAAAATAAAAGTGTTTATGTGTGATGGCAAAACCAGACCTGGTAATGAAATGAAATTACAAAAACCTTATGGTAAGAAACCAACGCCTGGGGAAGGGGTCAGTTCTGCTCCCCTCTCTCAGCCTTTTTCCAGGAAGCCCAATTAACCACAGGTCCCTACCTTTTGGATTGCAAAATAACTGTCCTAAGAGTCTGCCTACTCCCTCTTGAAATGTAGCAGACGCCTGTGAGAAGAACCCTTTCTTCTTATTGCTTTCTGAGACTCTGCACAAGACCTTCAGCCACCTAGACTAGGAATTAAAAAAGAAGAAGAAGAAAAAGCCCCAGTGATAGGCTGGGTCTAAGATGATATCAAATAACCTCTAAATATTGTGAGAAAATGTGGGTCAGGGCTCAGCATTGGAAGTTGTTTTTTTTTTCCTCCTCTGGGCCTGCGGGTGTAAAATAAGTTTGGAGTTCTCGTCCTCTCTCAGTGTTGCTAGCTGCTTCTCAGCCAGTCTGTTTTCCCGCGACATTGGA
The DNA here is from genome assembly GCF_052094955.1 of Ictidomys tridecemlineatus. NCBI lineage: Eukaryota > Metazoa > Chordata > Mammalia > Rodentia > Sciuridae > Ictidomys > Ictidomys tridecemlineatus. Next base: position 78,000,866 of record NC_135478.1, on the reverse strand, counting down.
ACCATAAGTCCAGATTTTGTTCATTTTGCTAGAATGAAAGACATCTCCCTTTAACGGAAGTAAATTGGCTTTCCCTGGGAAAGGAATGACTGGACAGGGTAGCACTGGGGAGGAAGAACAGGCAGTTTTGAAGAATCTTTAAAAAAAGAGCTGAAACCCAAGATTCAGGACAGTTATCAGCAACCTGCCCTTCAAAACACAAATCCAAGCTCCTGGGGTTGCTTTAAAAGATACAGCTTTGCATTTGTGGACTCTGAGGACTCCCTACTCTGACCTCACTGTAGGGGACCTCAGCCCCAGAGCTGTATATGCCCATCTTTGTTTCCAGGATCTGCAAAAAAAAAAAAAAAAAAAAAAAAAAAAAGGAAATCCCCACCAACACCAGAAATGAAATGCCAAGAGTCTCTTAAGGATGGGTCTTAAGGTGGTTTGATATACGTTCTAAATAAAGCTCTGTACAGGTTCAAATGTGCTCTTTCAATGGGAAATATACATTTATGTTACCCCAAATATCCATAACTTGAAGTTCCTTTTCCCACTTGTACAGGTATATGCATCAAGTGAAGATTATTCCTCTGTATAAGAAAAAAATTATTTTATCTTTCCTCTTCCTTTCCCAACAATCTCTTTCCAAAAGTCAAAACACCCCTAAAATAATTAGCATCACCTATTTTGAGCAGCATAGAAAATGCCTAGAATAAAATACGACTGACACTGAAGATCTTATCTGAATAAACATTGATAAACAAGCAATGACAACAAGGACATATTTTTAAATTACATTTCTATCCTATGTTAAGAGGAAAGGGGACATTTGCACATGATTCAACATTTGTTTTCTCTCTTCCTTTGTTGACCTTTTTCAGCAGGAAATTTTCTTAGTTGCATCTATTTTTCCTGGTATCATCCATTCATATTGGGGTGAGAGTGGTATATTTCTAGTGTCAAATGTGCTAATTCCATTTGATTTCCTGCCATTAGTGGCCTGGAGAGTCTTCTAGGACCGTGAGTAAGTTTTACAAGGACATCTCTTGCTGTATTTAATCACCACCTCTGTCTTATCCTTCTGTTCTTTTTTTACTATTCTGTGTCCTCAGATCAAGAAATATCTAAATTGCTGGACACAGTGGCCCACACCTATAATCCCAGCAGCTCAGGAGGCTGAGGCAGTAGGATTGTAAATTCAAAGCCAGCCTCAGCAGCTTAGCAAGGTCCTAAGCAACTCAGTGAGACCCTGTCTCTAAATAAAATACTAAAAAGGGCATGGGGGCGCTAGGGCACTTGCCTGGCACTGGGTTCAATTCTCAGCACCACATGTAAATAAAAAATAAAGGTCTATCAACAACTTAAAAATATATATTAAAAAGAAAAGGGGAAATTGGGGGTGTTGCTCAGTGGTCAAGCACCTCTGGGTTCAATCCCCAGTACCAAAAAAAAGAAAAAAAATGTATAAATCAAGGACACATAAGTATCTAAGTCAAAATTGCTCCATGATTTTTTAATTACACAAATAAAACAGTAACAAAAAATAGGAAAATACAAAAACTTATTTTACAAAATGAATGACTTCAAAAGTCATATAATTGCAAGCACTATTCTCATCTTAGTATACTATAAGCACATTTCAAACATTTGTAAATAACTAGAAAATGTTTCCTTTCATATGTATTGTTGAAAGAAAAACATTAGACAGGATAAATTCAACAGAACTCAGTTGTGCAAAGGAGTTAGAAGTCAGGCATATACTTTTATAAGCTATCAGTTCACTCTTTACTGTGCAGAGAACTTCGCCCTGCACAGTAAAGAGTGAACTGATAGCTTATAAAAGTAGGCCAAAAGGGCTGGGACGGTGGCTTAGTAGTAGAGCACTTGCCTGACACATGGGAGGCGCTGGGGTCGATCTCAGCACCACATAAAAAATAAATAAAAGGGGGCTGGGATTGTGGCTCAGCGGTAGAGTGCTCGCTTAGCATGGGCGGGACCCGGGTTCAATTCTCAGCACCACATAAAAATAAAGGCATTGTGTTGTGTCCATCTACAAAAAAGATTCTCTCTCTCTCAAAAAATAAATAAATAAATAAATAAAGTACTCTATCCGTCTACAAGTACATATATTTTTTTTCCAATGTTTTTGACTTAAGGTTGGTTGAATCTGCACATGTGGAACTTTCAGATGCAAAGGTCTAAATATATTGGAGGAAGGATTAAATAATAACAATATAATAATAAAAATAATTCAGTAAAACAATACAGCAACAAAATAATAAAAGATACAGTATAACAACTATTTACATAGCACTTATTTTAGGGATTATAAGTAAACTAGAGCTGATTTCAAGTGTACTGGAGAATTACATAGGGTATATGCAAATACTACACCGTTTTATTAAGAGACTTGAACATCCTTGGATTTGGATTGCTGAGGGGGTGCTGAAACCAGTCCCCTGAGAGACTAAGGGACAACTGTATACAACATTCTTTTTTTTTTTTATATCCCCCAATACTGGGATTGAACACAGGGGTACTCTGCCACTGAGCTACATCCCTGGCCCTTTTAATTTTTTATTTCAAGACAGGGTCTAACTCAGTTGCTGAGGCTGGCCTGGGAGTTGCCATCCCCCTGTCTCAGCCTCTAGCGTCCCTGAGATTGCAGGTGTGCACCACTGCACCAACACAACTGTCTAAAACATTCAAGATTATATAAATGGAAAACAGATTAGTGTTTTACAGGGTTGAGGGATGGTGAAGGGGAGGGAAGCATATTTGATTATAAAGAAGCTGCATGAGGAAGATCTTAATACTGAAGGAATAATTCTCTATCTCGATCCAGCAATGGTCACAGGAATCTACACACATGACAAAATTTCATCGAACTAAATACGTCATATCCACATCAATTTCCTGGTCTTGCTATTCTACTCTATTTAGATAAGACACAACCATTGAGAAGACTCCAACCCCTCTCTCCTGTCTTTATGGGTCCCTATAAATCTAATTATTTCAAAATAAAGCCTACCAAGTATTGTACATATACACATACATCTATAATACAAAATATGCATATAATCAAAATATAAACACAAAAATATGTTTATCAAGCCAGAGCTGTCCTGGAGAACTTTCTATAATGAGAATACAATGTATGTGTGTTATTAAAACTAATAGCCACTATCTTGGGCAGCTATAGAGCACTTGAAATAAAGCTAATGTAACTGAAGAACTGAGTTTTAATTTCATTTTAATTAATTAAAATTTAAACACACACATGTGGCTTTTGGCTGCCACGTTAGACAGGGCAGGTCTTTTTTTTTCCCCCCTGATGCTGGGGATGGAACCCAGTGCCCCATGCCTCATGCATGCCAGGCAAGCGCTCTACCACTGAGCCACATCCCCAGCTCCTGGGTAGTTATTTGGAACATCACATAAAATACTGGTAACTGTGGTTACCTCTGGAGAAGGGAGTTAAAGGTCATTAGGGGGCTGGAATTTTACATTTCTTTTATGTCTTTAAAATGTTCATGAGGTATTTAATTTTTCTCAATCAGTGAAAAGATGTAGTACAAGTTGAATGTCCTCTAAATATTGAAAATTTTTGGGAACAGAAGTATTTTGGATTTTTTAATGTTTTTTTTCCCCCAGATTTTAGAATATTTGCATATACATAAGGAGATATGTTGGGGATGGGACCTAAGTCTACACATGAAATTCATATATGTTTCATATATACTTTATACACTTAGTCTGAAAGGAATTAATTTTTTTAAATATTTATTTTTAGTTGTAATTGGACACAATATTATTATTATTTTTTTTATTTTTATGTGGTGCTGAGGATCAAACCCAGGACCTCGCACATGCTAGGCGAGGGCTCTACCACTGAGCCACAACCCCAGCCCCGTGATTAATTTTTTTAACAGGGAATTGAACCCAGGGCTTGGCACAGGCTAGGAAAGCACTCTATCACTGAGCTATATATCCCACTGCTTTGTTAGATTTGATTTTGAGGTCTCGCTAAGTTGCCACAAGGCTGGCCTCAAATTTCAGATCCTCCTGCCTCAGCCTCCTGAGAAGCTGGAATTACAGGCATACACTACCATGCCTAGCTAACTTCAGTATATGTGCTGCCTAAAGGTGATTTTACACTTTGGGCAGGGGGGGAGGGGATAGTACAATGTCAAGACTAAAAATTGGGGATTTTAGAGCATCTCAGATTTCTGAGTTTGGGACTGAGATGCTCACCCTGCAACCCGGGGAGGAGGCCAAGGGCTCCTCTGGAGGTCCCTGTAGACTTCCTACCATGAGTGTCTCCGGCTTCACTCTCAGCCTCAAAGTTAACAAGTCTCAGCAGAAAAGTAAAGCTCGGCATTTGTCCTCCACAGGGTGGCTCCTCAGGAAAAGGGACAACTCTGAACCACAGATCTGACCTGGATATGATTCTGTTCCTGAGCTGCTTTGTAAGCTTCCAAAGCCAGTGGGTCCGAAAATACATTCTTGACTTCATTGAGGAGAAATTGGACTGCTGTAGCAGAAGCCTGGCCTACAGCATCATTGTGATCCATCACAGGGAGGGAAACAGGATCCCTCGTTCCCTGACCTTAGAGATCGAGTGCAGGAAGAGCACTGATGTCTTTCGGATGGACGTGCTCCCAGCTTTTGATGCTCTGGGTAAAGATGGCGATGGATCAGGGCCAGAGAAACTCGTCAGGGCCCCTTTCCCTGGTCTTGAGAGAGGTGTGGGGAAGTAGAAACCAATGGAATTGTTCTTTTTCAGACACTGGAGCTATACGTATCCTGAAGATTTCAGTCCTTCTATAAATGCATGTGCTGTCCTGTCCCAATATGGCCTGGGGAAAGAGAATTTCTCCTCAATGATAAAATTCCTGCCCAACCCAAGAAGAAGATTCCTCTCCCACTGTCTGGGAAACACCAGGTCAAGCGAGTAATTCAAGGCACTTGGAGTTGCACAGAACTAAATTGGAATCATCTTTAAATCAGTGCATTTGATACAAAATTTTGACTCTCAAACTTATTACTCGTGTGACCTTGGGCAAATCATTTAAAAGCTCCAAGACCGAACACGCCAACCTATTAAATGAGATGATATCAAATTTGAGTGGAGCCATAGGAAACTGACACTATTTGACCATGTTTGACCTGCAAAAGGGGGCAGTTTCCTATGGTTCCACCTAAATCAACTACTTCAGTGAGCTGTTCTGAGGATCCCATGAGCCTGACCCAGTGCCTGAGACACGGTCAATCTTTGGCCAATGTGAATCATTTAAAATCTATGTGACTTGGGGGCGAGCTACCACACCATCTAGCTTCTGCTTACTGAGGCATAAGAGGGGGGAAGTAGCACCATAGGTGAGCCTTGGGTGACATAATTTACGCCTTTGCTATGCTGGGTCATCCTCTCCCCATCTTCCTTATCTTAAAGGTAGGTTTTCCTGACTTGGTGCTTTTCTCCTCAGGATCCTTTAGCCCAGACTCTAAACCAGAGCCAGAAATCTATGAAAGTTTAATAAATGCCTCTGGCTACCCCGGGGAGTTCTCGCCAAGCTTCACCCAGTTGCAGAGACACTTTGTGAAAAGCCGCCCTTTTAAACTGAAGAACCTCCTGAGGCTGGTAAAGTTCTGGTACCTGAAGGTGAGAAGAGCCGGCATTGGACTGGGAGGGGTGGGACAAGGGGAGAGGAAGGTTGACACATAAGAGATCAAAACTCAGGGGCCCTTGACCACTGAGCCCCATCCCCAGCCCTATTTTGTATTTTATTTAGAGACAGGGTCTCGTCGAGTTGTTTAGTGCCTCGGCATTGCTGAGGCTGGCTTTGAACTTGAGATCCTCCTGCCTCAGCCTCCTGAGCCACTGAGATGACAGGTGTGCACCACTGCGCCCAGCCCAAAATTTCTTAAAGAAGAAAAAAAAATAGAAACAACCTGTCTAAGGATATGAGGCGGGTTAAAGAGTGTAAGTGAAAGAGTGTGACCGAAGCCCTGTGTAACCTATAGTCAGCAGGTGACTGACATCTAGGAAGGCCACACCCAAGGGCAGAGCAAGAGAAGGGGACACACAGAGGGAGTTTCCATGGAACATTCTATCCCAAACAGGGCAAAGGGGTAGGATTACAAAGGAACAGGTAAGTGTAGCTCAACTCCAGGCGTCTGCCTGCTCAGAAGACTGGCCTTGCTATCTGAGTGGGTCACAGCCCCAGCCACAAGGATTGCAGGGGTGGGTCAGAGCCTGGTGCACCAGGACTAGAAGGTGTGGTCATTGAGAGCAGCTCCCACATATTATTCATTATCCTCCTTTTTGGAGATAAGAAAAATGACTCGAAACTAACATGGAGTTAAGAGTTGGGCGTAGGAGTGTCTGACTACAACTTGTGCTAACAATCACGAGTCGAATTATATTATCATTTTCTTTTGAGTCCGTCCTCAAATGCATTTGCCATTGGACATGACATTGGGGGAATTACCTAGTAGTGTCATTAGTGCATTTTTTCCATGAACTTGACTCTTGTTCTGTAAGGGTCCGGCAGAGCGTCGGAGAAAGAGACCACACAAGAGACTGACTCCATGCAATTGGCAAAAGGGGATTTATTGGGGATCCATTCCAGCACGCTGGGGCCCCATGCTCACTCAAGAAGGGAGAGCAGCCCGGAGCCCAGAGCTGAGGTCAAGCAGAGCTTAAGTATACTTTCTGGAGAGGGCGGTGGGCTTTGCATACATCAGAACAAATCATCATGAGGCACGGGAAAATTGAACAGCAACTCTGAGACGTGATTGGCACATTCATTGGCGGGAACAGGTCGGGCGGGGGTGATTGGTCATTCCTAAGCGGGGTACACATTCAAACTGATTGGTTTGGGCCCTGTGACAAACTGCACAGGGCCCTAGGCTGAATGGCCAGTAGGGCATTGTCTTAACTATCTCAGGAATCTGGGTGTAACAGAGGAACTCAATAATACCTAATCTTTTACATTTTAATTCAAGCTTTCCAGCTTAGAAACTTTACCCTTTCAGTTCATTACTGTGCCCAAAGCATACTGCTTTTGTTACCACTGCTTTATGTGACATATCCAAGATGACAAATAATCAAGCTTTTTTTTTCATAATTAACTGGCTTTTCCCAGGCATGTGTACTTCTAATATGAATCTTCAGGCAACCCTGAGATTCTAATTGAAATTTTCAATGAATGTCTAACTTCATTTTGGAGGAATTGATCATTTGATATTATTCTTTCCCCTTCGCCTTTCAGTTTATTCTGATTTTGTTTTCTGTTGTCTGTATGACTTAGTTTTCTCCAATTATTTCCTATATTTAATATAGTGTATTGCTCCGTCCATTCCAAATGAATAAAATGGACTTCAGAGGCCCTGAAGGTCCATAAGTGACCCTAACTTCCTCTTTTATTGAAATCTTGATGGCCCATATAAGATCACTCATCTTATATAATAAATCTCCCTTCTCCCTCTCCCCTGCCTTCTCTCTTTCCTCTCTCCTCCCCCCACCCCAACCAATATACCTTCTCCAGTACGTGAAAGATAAATACCGAGGACAAGCAGTGCCTTCAAAATATGCATTGGAGCTACTGACCATTTATGCCTGGGAAAGGGGTGCAGACGAAAGTGAGAATTTCAACATGGACGAAGGGCTTGTGGCTGTCATGAAACTCCTCAGAGATTACAAAGATATCTGCATTTACTGGACCAAGTACTATGATTTCCAAAATGAGACCATCAGAAACTTTATCAAACAAAAGTTGAAGGACTACAGGTGAGTGTGTTGATTGTCTGACTTTCCACTTCAAGGAATAGAAAAGCCAACTGGAATAATTCTTAAAATAAAAGGACTTTTGCAACTGGAAAGCCCAAAACGTAAAAGAAGCTTCAGGTATGGCATGATCTAGGTGCTTGCTATGTCATCCGAATCCCTTTCTATGATTTGTTCAGCTCTGCCCCTTCCAGGGCTTTACCATTAAAATCAGGTTCATTCCTTTATGGTTACATCAGTTCTAGGCTTCTCCTTTAGACATATACCTTCTGGTACAAGAGGAAACCTTCCAAGCAAAATCTCAAGAGATTCACTCTGATTGGGCAGCTTGGGTTACAAATGTCATCCTAAACCAAGACTTTCATCTTAGAGATAGTTCTTCCTACACCAAAGCACGCACAACATGAGTGCATCTGGTCTAAGTGTGACAGAGCTCTGCTTTCCTGTTGTCCCCCAGGCCCGTTATCCTAGACCCGGCTGACCCCACCAACAACCTGGGAAGAGGGAGAGGATGGGACCTGATGGCCAGAGAGGCTGTTTACTGCCTGAGACAGGCCTGCTGCAGGACAGAGGACCCCGGCCACGGCTGGCATGTCCAGGTAGGACTTCCATTCCAAGTCAGGGCTCAGGTTGTCTCCACACAGACTCCCCAACTCTTGCCACAGGACCCACGGCTTCTTGGGACAGGCGACCCTCTCCCATGTGGACATCCCCACCCACCCCAGCTCTAGAATTCTTCTCTTTGTACTGTGAATGTCTGGGCTTCGTTTCATTCCCCTGTAAAATGGCAGGAAAATATCGGCCCTGCCTGGATTCTTGCTCTTAATACAAGAGACTTAATAATTCCCCCCAAATTAAGCAAGGATCACAGGGACTCCCCTGAGGACAATCGCTGTGTCTCACAGCTGGTCCCACCCAGGTGTCTAACACTAAGTAGGAATCCATGTTCAGAGACCAGGACTCTGAAGATGAGCTCCCCTAGGAGGCCGATTTGCTCAACCGGCTACTTGGAGAGAAATCTGGCCACCATTCCCACTCTTCGTATCCTGCGTGGAAATTCTGAGTCTGGCCTCAAAAGCAACCCCACAGCACCAGAAGCAAGGCAGATAACTAAGGCACCACAGAGAAGCCATCACCCAGTCGCACACCATTGGCTGGGAATGTCCAGTGGACCCTGGGTCCTGAGAGACAAAATCAAAGGAAACTGTTGGAAAGGAGATAGAATTAAAGTAGGTTTCCCGCGCACCTCAATACCCTGTCTCATGAAACACCACCTCCCAATGCCCACTCTTCCATTACTTCATCCACTGCCATGGACATACCACAGACCCCCGAGCACACACCTGTGTCCGGATGCATTTTGACTTTACTTGAATTGTTATTCAATGGGTTATTCCATTACTAAATTAAATTATCTTACAGACCATTCCCCCATCCACCCATATATACCCAATAGGCCTAACCATACAAAAAAAAAAATCAGGACACTTCTGAGCATGAAATCAGGAAGATTCATTGTGCCAGGTCAAGTGATCTACACCAGGACTGCCCTAAACGAGTACGAACATAAAACCAGCCCAGAACCAGTGAATTTTTTTCAGCAGCTACATCCTAGTTCAATGAATGAAAAGTCTTAATTTGTGTAACCCGTATCGTGGGGCAGATTTCGAAGATGCTTTCAGGCTTTTGCCATCACAGTGAATACCCTTGAACATGTCTCCCAGAGCTCGACGTTAAATCACTTAACCTCACATCAGCACTTAGATGTGCTCATGGAGATACTAAACATTGTCACCAGGCGACAGGTGAAGACTTTGAATAGTCCATGTAGCAGGAGTGTGATTTTGAGACCAGTTGTTCCTCGAGTTTGGGTGAGTTAAAAGACAAGAGTTTGTCCCAATGGATCTGTTAGCCTAGAAGGACCAAATAGTTTCCTTCACTTGGAACAGTCTGAGTCCTGTTGTCCCCCATAGTTATTAAGAGCCCCTCCTTGGACTTCTGAGAGTATCTTGGTAAATTGCATCATCAGTAGCTAGAAGGGAGAAGCTTTGGAGGCCAAGATGGCCATGTCCACCCAAGAACTTTCTTAGGTTGCTCCTTCTCTTTCAGAGAGCAAGAGATGTCCAGGTGACTGTGAAACAGACCGGCCAGAAGCCTTTGACGCTCTCGGTGAACCCGTACAGTCCCATCTGGAAGATGAAAGCAGAGATCAAGAGGACAAATAGGGCAAGTAGCCCCCAGAGTCAGTATCGTCTCTCCTTCCAGGAGCCCGGGGGAGAGAGGCAACTGCTCAGCAGCCAACAGACTCTGGCCGATTATGGGATCTTCTCTAAGGTGAATGTCCGCGTGCTGGAGACCATCCCTCCCGAGATCCAGGTCTTTGTGAAGGATGCTAATGGGCAGAGCACACCCTATGCCATCTACTCTGATGACACCATCCGTGACTTGAAAGAGAAAATCGAGGACGCTGGAGGACCCTTAGTAGAGGACCAGATACTGAAAGCCCAAGGTCGGACCCTGTGGAATCGCCACAGGCTTGAAGACTTGGACATAGAAGACTGTGACACCATCACGCTCATTAAGAGAAGCTGAAGGTCCCTAGGACTGCCCATGGTCAGGTGGCTCACCCTGTAGACTCCTGGGGTCCCTTCCCCCAATCCCAGCCCTTTCTACCCACTCTGCACTTTCTGAAGTCTAAATATGAATATGTGCATAGCCCTCTCCTGTTTAAATGCCTCCGGTGTCTCCTCATTACCTACAGAATGCAGTTCAAGTTCCTTTGCTTGTGCATTCGGGGTCCTTGACTTTTACCCCTTGCTCTACCCCTCAGTTTGCCTTCGCCACTCAAAACAAACCAGATGTTCCCACACAATTGCCATTCCAGAACACTAAATGTCATCACTTTGAGTCAACTCTCCCCTCTCCCATGACTCCCCTCTTTTATTTATTTATTTTTAAATTTTTGGTGGACACAATATCTCTATTTTATTTGTATGTGGTGCTGAGGATGGAACCCAGTGCCCCCGAGCATGCCAGGCCAGTGAGCTACCACGTCACACCACATCCCCAGGGTCTCTCCCCTCTTTTAATGCTCACACTTCTAAGTCATTGAATGAATCTCAACCTGTGGACCTCAGACCAGCAGAACCAGCCGCACTCGGGAACTCCCTAGACAGGAAAACTCACAGCAACTCTCCCAAGTTCACCTGAGTCAGATTCTCAGGTGGTGACACCCAGCGGGGCCGCGTCTCACAAGCCTTCCAAGATGCGTGTTGCAGTTTGGGAACCCCTGACACCTGCCCCATACAGCTGGCCAAGGCGTCTCTTGCCCTTACCTCCCCTCCTCACCCAGATCAGACTTCTGTGGAAGTACCTGGGCACCCTCCCTGTGTTCCTTCATCTGTCGCCCTCTACGAGTGAAACCTGACAAACTGTGCTTTATTCCTGTGCCCGTGGCCTAGAATGGCCCCTCTCCAGTGCAAACATTTGGCCCATGCTTTCTGAGTAAAGGAATGAGCCCAAGTATGGGTTTGAATCCTTCACCATTGTCTTTATGAGGGTCTTGTCCCAATGCCATCTTGGAGCCCACATTGTTTGGGGTACCCCCCTGAGCTCATGTCTTTTTTTTTTTGGGAAAAAAAAAAACAATGCTAGAGTGGTGGATCTGGTCTCCATGCTCATAGCCAATGATGCTTTCCTCTCTGTCTAACCCTAACTGGGCCAAAGGTGATCAGGATAGAAGCCATCCATTGCTCTCCTTCACCAATCAGATTCGGAGCACTGGAGAGTGCACCCAGGTCCAGTGAGCTCCTGCTGTGGTTAAACAGAAGAGCAGAACTCCACCCAAGCCCATATTTTAGTAAAGAGAGTCAACAGCCCAGAGAATGGAACCACACACAGCCAGAGACAGGATCAAAGGTCCTTCCCCATCCCTAGGAAGAGAAGATGGGGATGTCAGTCCTGACATTTTTTTTTCTATCAAGTTCCCCCTAAATTTCTTCAACATCTCAGTCGGGTAAGCAGCCACCATTGAATACATCAGAATCGGTATCTTTTCTGTCCCAAGACCTTTGACTAAAGCGAGGCATGGGGACACAGTTCCTTGTGAGTTGGGAGGCTGAGGCAGGAGGACCACAAGTTTGAGGCCAGCCTCAGCAACTTAGTGAGACCCTGTCTCAAAGAAAAAGAAAAAAAAAAGTGAAAACGGCTGAGGATGTGGCTCAGTGGCAAAGCTCCTCTGGGTTCAGTCCCCAGGAAGAACAGAGAAGAAAAAATAACTTTGACTAAGATCTGTTTCAGCAGGTCAGCAAAATTAATACAAAGGCACAATGTCATTTGATTCTTATCCTCACAGCTGCCCTGGAAATGGAGGAACGAGTAGAAATAAAAACACTTCCTCATTTTACACATGAGGATCTCAAGGCTTAGAGGTTAGGAAATGATGTCCGGGGTCAACTTCCGGGGAAGTTCGGGTACCATGACAACCTCAGTGGGAACTTTTGAGCTCTCATACACCGTCTCAAGGAAGAGCTTCCTCTCCTACCTTCTCTGGGTTCCGCCAGTGGACACTGACCTGAGTTCCAGACTTCGGTTCCTTTCATCTTTTCATTTCAAATGCTTCACCCTCTGCCCAACTGACTGGACTAGGAGAGATCACCTGGCCCAGGAGAGACTCAACCCTTACCTGGGCTAAGCCAATCAGAATATGAGTTCTGGAGCCTGGGTGCTGCTACTTCTTGAGTATTTTCTGGGATTATCAGCACAGAGCGCTTGGCATTTAGTTCATGATCACAAGAAGCTTAGATTGTTAACCACTGCTCCCGTTTGATAGAAAACAGAAGCTCACATGAACATTATGTGGAGAGAGCTCATTCAAGCTGTTATATGTCTACTTGGAGACTGGGGTGTCAATGCCATATGAGAAGTTTGATCTGCCATACTGAATCGGGAGAAGGGATTTTGTTCTACCTTCTAACATGAGAAATAGGCATTATTTAAAAAATAGGAGGGAGAGGAAAGGAGGGAGCAAGGGGGTAGGATGCTGGTGGAATGAGTCAGACATCACTACCCTAAGGACATGTATGAAGACACGAATAATGTGAAAATACTCTGTGTACAATCAGTGACTTGAAAAATTGTGCTCTATATGTGTGATATGAAATGACTTGCATTCTGCCATCATGTGTAACAAATTAGGATAAATAAATAATTTAATTGGGACTTTCCCTCTTAGTGACCATGTGAATAAACTCAGGTCATCCTGATTATATTTTTTTTTCAAATGGCAAGTGATATATTAGTGATCAAATGATTGACAGCTGTTCGCCCCTCAGAGATTTGTTGAAGGTGAACAAAAAATTAATATGTAAGGTCTAAATGGTTCTTATGTGAATGACTTTTCATTGCCTTGAAGTTCATCTTTTTTTTAAAATATTTATCTTTTAGGTGTAGATCGACACAACACAATGCCTTTATTTCTATGTGGTACTGAGGATCGAACCCGGGTCCCGCCCGTGCTAGGCAAGTGCTCTACCAATGAGCCACAACCCCAGCCCAGAGTTCATCCTCTGTCACCATAAAC